>NC_088708.1:32675523-32991981 GCF_963576615.1 Watersipora subatra | reverse complement strand
ACGAGATGTTTGTCGAATGGGTTTCCCAAATACTCAAGTGCATACAACTCCATTTTGAAGACTTCGATCGGACATCATATACAAGTAGTTTTATGGTTGCCTTGAATGCAACAGTACTGAAGTAGGATATGCAGCCCAATAAAAAACAGAGTTTAAATTGGATATAACAAAAACTATTATGTCGGTACTTGGGTTAAGGTCAGGCAACATAAAAGGTCATTTGCCTATCTCTCTTCTTTATAGTCGAACTGTGATGATCGCTTGCATCTCGCCATCTGACAGAGACTTCATGGAGACACTAAATACTCTAAAATATGCCAACCGAGCGAGAAACATCAAAAACAAAGTTGTTGTAAACCAGGACAAGACGAGCAAACAACTAACTGAACTCCGGGCTCAGATACAGGTGCTACAGGTTGAACTTGCCGAGTATAAACAGGTGAGTAAAGACTGAACTCCGGGCTCAGATACAGGTGCTGCAGGTTGAACTTGCCGAGTATAAACAGGTGAGTAAAGACTGAACTCCGGGCTCAGATACAGGTGCTGCAGGTTGAACTTGCCGAGTATAAACAGGTGAGTAAAGACTGAACTCCGGGCTCAGATACAGGTGCTGCAGGTTGAACTTGCCGAGTATAAACAGGTGAGTAAAGACTGAACTCCGGGCTCAGATACAGGTGCTGCAGGTTGAACTTGCCGAGTATAAACAGGTGAGTAAAGATTGAACTCCGGGCTCAGATACAGGTGCTGCAGGTTGAACTTGCCGAGTATAAACAGGTGAGTAAAGACTGAACTCCAGGCTCAGATACAGGTGCTGCAGGTTGAACTTGCCGAGTATAAACAGGTGAGTAAAGACTGAACTCCGGGCTCAGATACAGGTGCTACAGGTTGAACTTGCCGAGTATAAACAGGTGAGTAAAGACTGAACTCCGGGCTCAGATACAGGTGCTGCAGGTTGAACTTGCCAAGTATAAACAGGTGAGTAAAGACTGAACTCCGGGCTCAGATACAGGTGCTACAGGTTGAACTTGCCGAGTATAAACAGGTGAGTAAAGACTGAACTCCGGGCTCAGATACAGGTGCTGCAGGTTGAACTTGCCGAGTATAAACAGGTCAGTAAAGACTGAACTCCGGGCTCAGATACAGGTGCTACAGGTTGAACTTGCCGAGTATAAACAGGTGAGTAAAGACTGAACTCCGGGCTCAGATACAGGTGCTACAGGTTGAACTTGCCGAGTATAAACAGGTGAGTAAAGACTGAACTCCGGGCTCAGATACAGGTGCTGCAGGTTGAACTTGCCGAGTATAAACAGGTCAGTAAAGACTGAACTCCAGGCTCTGATACAGGTGCTACAGGTTGAACTTGCCGAGTATAAACAGGTGAGTAAAGACTGAACTCCGGGCTCAGATACAGGTGCTACAGGTTGAACTTGCCGAGTATAAACAGGTGAGTAAAGACTGAACTCCGGGCTCAGATACAGGTGCTACAGGTTGAACTTGCCGAGTATAAACAGGTGAGTAAAGACTGAACTCCGGGCTCAGATACAGGTGCTACAGGTTGAACTTGCCGAGTATAAACAGGTGAGTAAAGACTGAACTCCGGGCTCAGATACAGGTGCTACAGGTTGAACTTGCCGAGTATAAACAGGTGAGTAAAGACTGAACTCCGGGCTCAGATACAGGTGCTGCAGGTTGAACTTGCCGAGTATAAACAGGTGAGTAAAGACTGAACTCCGGGCTCAGATACAGGTGCTACAGGTTGAACTTGCCGAGTATAAACAGGTGAGTAAAGACTGAACTCCGGGCTCAGATACAGGTGCTACAGGTTGAACTTGCCGAGTATAAACAGGTGAGTAAAGACTGAACTCCGGGCTCAGATACAGGTGCTGCAGGTTGAACTTGCCGAGTATAAACAGGTCAGTAAAGACTGAACTCCAGGCTCTGATACAGGTGCTACAGGTTGAACTTGCCGAGTATAAACAGGTGAGTAAAGACTGAACTCCGGGCTCAGATACAGGTGCTACAGGTTGAACTTGCCGAGTATAAACAGGTGAGTAAAGACTGAACTCCGGGCTCAGATACAGGTGCTACAGGTTGAACTTGCCGAGTATAAACAGGTGAGTAAAGACTGAACTCCGGGCTCGGATACAGGTGCTACAGGTTGAACTTGCCGAGTATAAACAGGTCAGTAAAGACTGAACTCCGGGCTCAGATACAGGTGCTGCAGGTTGAACTTGCCGAGTATAAACAGGTGAGTAAAGACTGAACTCCGGGTTCAGATACAGGTGCTACAGGTTGAACTTGCCGAGTATAAACAGGTGAGTAAAGACTGAACTCCGGGCTCAGATACAGGTGCTACAGGTTGAACTTGCCGAGTATAAACAGGTAAGTAAAGACTGAACTCCGGGCTCAGATACAGGTGCTGCAGGTTGAACTTGCCGAGTATAAACAGGTGAGTAAAGACTGAACTCCGGGCTCAGATACAGGTGCTACAGGTTGAACTTGCCGAGTATAAACAGGTGAGTAAAGACTGAACTCCGGGCTCAGATACAGGTGCTACAGGTTGAACTTGCCGAGTATAAACAGGTGAGTAAAGACTGAACTCCGGGCTCAGATACAGGTGCTACAGGTTGAACTTGCCGAGTATAAACAGGTGAGTAAAGACTGAACTCCGGGCTCAGATACAGGTGCTGCAGGTTGAACTTGCCGAGTATAAACAGGTCAGTAAAGACTGAACTCCGGGCTCAGATACAGGTGCTACAGGTTGAACTTGCCGAGTATAAACAGGTGAGTAAAGACTGAACTCCGGGCTCAGATACAGGTGCTACAGGTTGAACTTGCCGAGTATAAACAGGTGAGTAAAGACTGAACTCCGGGCTCAGATACAGGTGCTGCAGGTTGAACTTGCCGAGTATAAACAGGTCAGTAAAGACTGAACTCCAGGCTCTGATACAGGTGCTACAGGTTGAACTTGCCGAGTATAAACAGGTGAGTAAAGACTGAACTCCGGGCTCAGATACAGGTGCTACAGGTTGAACTTGCCGAGTATAAACAGGTGAGTAAAGACTGAACTCCGGGCTCAGATACAGGTGCTACAGGTTGAACTTGCCGAGTATAAACAGGTGAGTAAAGACTGAACTCCGGGCTCGGATACAGGTGCTACAGGTTGAACTTGCCGAGTATAAACAGGTCAGTAAAGACTGAACTCCGGGCTCAGATACAGGTGCTGCAGGTTGAACTTGCCGAGTATAAACAGGTGAGTAAAGACTGAACTCCGGGTTCAGATACAGGTGCTACAGGTTGAACTTGCCGAGTATAAACAGGTGAGTAAAGACTGAACTCCGGGCTCAGATACAGGTGCTACAGGTTGAACTTGCCGAGTATAAACAGGTAAGTAAAGACTGAACTCCGGGCTCAGATACAGGTGCTGCAGGTTGAACTTGCCGAGTATAAACAGGTGAGTAAAGACTGAACTCCGGGCTCAGATACAGGTGCTACAGGTTGAACTTGCCGAGTATAAACAGGTCAGTAAAGACTGAACTCCGGGCTCTGATACAGGTGCTGCAGGTTGAACTTGCCGAGTATAAACAGGTGAGTAAAGACTGAACTCCGGGCTCAGATACAGGTGCAGCAGGTTGAACTTGCCGAGTATAAACAGGTGAGTAAAGACTGAACTCCAGGCTCAGATACAGGTGCTGCAGGTTGAACTTGCCGAGTATAAACAGGTGAGTAAAGACTGAACTCCAGGCTCTGATACAGGTGCTGCAGGTTGAACTTGCCGAGTATAAACAGGTGAGTAAAGACTGAACTCCGGGCTCAGATACAGGTGCTGCAGGTTGAACTTGCCGAGTATAAACAGGTGAGTAAAGACTGAACTCCGGGCTCAGATACAGGTGCTACAGGTTGAACTTGCCGAGTATAAACAGGTGAGTAAAGACTGAACTCCGGGCTCAGATACAGGTGCTGCAGGTTGCACTTGCCAAGTATGAACAGGTAATAGGTTCTATTGCTGCTGTTCTTGTTCATTTAATCGCATGTTTTTCTCTAATAAGTGAAGTACATAAAGAGAAGTTGGTTATATGTAACTGTATAATGTAGCCTCATGTCTCTTAACCAGCTACAAAAACTGGCACACAAAAGCTCGTTATTATGACTGCTAGCCATTTTATCGCAAGGCAATTTTTGCTTCGTCAAAATATTTCAAGTTAAAACTGATAATGTGCAAGATGGGCTTATCATGATCTGCTCATCCACTGCTGGCTAGTTTTATAGAGGAAATTATATCCAGCTCTGTGTTATTTGTAAATACTTCTTGCTGTTCATGCAGAGTTGTTCCCGCATCTGGACCAGGTTTAGCCTAACCTGGGGTTTGCTGGTAAGAATTTTACAGACCGTGTTGTAGCAGTTTAATAAGTTATATCATTTTATGTGTCTCTATTTGGAAGTTGTCTTGCCTTTTTGCATTTTTTCAAACTCAATCATTTCTTTGAATGTCAGGTTCGCATATAAGTGTTGTGTAACCATAGAACAATGTTGTACATTTGCTTTCTATACCTTTCCTATAAGCTCATTTAGTAATATCTGTAGTCAGATAGTTTTCCTGCTCGTTGTTCAATCATGGTATCATCTACACAGCTCAGTCAAATATTTGCTATAAATAGCCAAAAGCTTGTTTGTATCTGTTGTTTTTTTAATGTTTTGTTTATTGTCAGATCATTGTAACTTGATTATTTAAACAACTTGCATATACTCGTGCTAAGTTGTCTTCAGAATCAGTTATAGAAGCGCTGTTTTATCATATAATTTATTTATATTTGTTTCATATTAGAAGTGATATTGCTGCCAACCACTTACACAACCGCAGTACTTGAATGCACGGTAACAAGGTGACTTTTTATATTGTCTTTTACATAGCGTTATCACTATAATTGTTATATGTAGCATTTAAGGTTATATGATTATTTGTGTACCTTTGCATGCCTTGCATTCAACTCCTGAGGAAAAACATATTGCAGGGCAGAAGAATTGTCAGCCCAGACGGAGTCGAATCCATCAATGACATGTTCCACGAAAACTCACTGCTGCAGGTTGAAAATGACAAGTTACGGGCAAGGGTGAAAGCTTTGCAAGAAATGGTGGACAGTCTTACATCCCGAAACGCTGCTCTTGCCAATGAAAAGGCAGCAGTTATACTCGGTGGTATTTCTGGTCAGTTAATGCGTATGTCTACCTTTTCGATAAAGATAATGGCAACACTTTAGATAGTAAATCTTGTTTTGAAACCGCAATAGCTTTCAGTGAGAGGTGCATTGTTTACAGAAATTGGCAGATGTTGATTGCAAATTAATCGAACTATCTAAAACGATCAACTCTGATGTGAAACCTTGAGGCCTTAAGCGTTGGTTGATGCCTGCAAGATGGTGTTATTCTTCTTGTCAGCCTATCGATGTTCAGGCTCTCGAAATTCACCCGACAACTCAAGTCATTTGATGCAAATGATATTAGAATAAAAAGCTGCTATTTAGAACAGTTGTCCAATCATTGATTAGAAAACATTGTCTGATCATCGATGATATGTTGTCCAATCATTGATTAGGAAACATTGTCTGATCCTCAGTTCTTTGTTGTCCAATCAGTGGTAGAGGGACATACAATCGTCCAATCGTTTGCTAGGATGTGTTACTTAATGATCGTTGAGGAATTTTGATCTAATAATTTTGTGTGTCTCCTGAAATGGCCAATTAGACATTATTGTCAAGCAGTATACAACTGGTTCTGAGAACCCCTTGCAGTAGGCATGGTCTTCTTATAAAACCGGCAACATTGAATGTCACAGGGGAAGGAGGGAATGAGGATGTGCAGAAGCTAGTGGCTGGTTACACTAGCGAAATAGAGACTCTGAGGTCTCAGTTGATAGAGTATGAGGCAGCACGACGGACTATGAGTCGAGCCGTTGCAAGAAACTCTTCACGAGTGGCCAGTGCTTTATCAAGGTCAGTTTATAGACAGTTTTATTTTACACGTCTGTTGTTCAGTTAGCCTCAGTTCTTTGGCCATTATTTTTTGAGGTTAAATCTGCCTACAGGCGTACTATTATTCCCCATTTTCTCTAGACCAGTCCTACATATACATGCGCAAGCATTCAATTAGCTACATCTGTACCGTACTTCATAATTTCTGATGAATGTATGCCTTAGTGATATATGAATTTTAGTGTCTGCGATTCCTCTCTGTCCACTTCGAATCCTGCCACACCCGTCTCCGCTTCTCTAGACAGTACGCTCTCTATCATAGAACTCGCCAAACAGGATGTAGAAAGAAGTCAACAAGTGTTAATCAGCAGGCAGATGAGCGTCACTAATAGGTATGATCAGCTGTTGAAGGTTGCTGCCGTGGCCATGCAATAATAGAGCGGCAGGCATATGCGTAGATTGATGACTAAAATGCTTATTTCTGTGTACAGCGATGTAGATGAAAGGCAGGATGAGAAGGGTGACAGCGGTGGAGGTAGCGGAGGAGAGGATGATAGCGGTGACCATGACAATGCTGGCAGTGAAGATGAAGATCCTGACGATCTGGAGGGACTGAGTGCCGAGTCTTCTGATGATTCAGACAGAGGTAAAATAGCCCCTTCTCATTCTATCTACGTGCGTGTATATCTATATAAATCACAAAATGTTTGTTGGCCCACTCAACTCTGATTGATTGACCTGTGCAGCCTTCAAAAGCCAAAACACAAACATCAATAACATAACTACTCAAACAGAATATGTTGCGAGGTCTAATGGATATGACATCTGACTACAAATCAGAAGATTGCGGGTTGGAGTCCTATCAAGGTCGACATACATTTTTTTGTTTGTCCAACCTTTAAAATGGACTTCTTTTACATGGTCAATGTGACTTAATCTGTGAACCCCTTCTCTACCGAGTGCATATGGCTCCGAAATACCCAGCGTACCGAGCCAATTAGTAACACAATTTGAACCTCGATTATGGCTGCAAGAAAGCTGCTTTAGACATTTACTAATATATATATAAATCACCAACTGTTTGTTTGTTTGCTTGTCTGCTCTATGCGGATTGGCTGACCTACGCAGCCTTCAAAAACCAAAACAGCAACACATTCGGTACAGCTGCTATAACATATATAACAACTGCTATAACATATATAACAACTGCTATAACATATATAACAACTGCTATAACATATATAACGACTGCTATAACATATATACCGGCTGCTATAACATATATAACGGCTGCTATAACATATAACGGCTGCTATAACATATATAACAGCTGCTATAACATATATAACAGCTGCTATAACATATATAACAGCTGCTATAACATATATAACAGCTGCTATAACATATATAACAGCTGCTATAACATATATAACAACTGCTATAACATATATAACAGCTGCTATAACATATATAACAGCTGCTATAACATATATAACAGCTGCTATAACATATATAACAACTGCTATAACATATATAACAACTGCTATAACATATATAACAACTGCTATAACATATATGACAGCTGCTTTCAGTTAATTTCTTTTGCCGCCTTGATCAGTTGATCACCCTTGGTTGATGCAACCGTTTAAAGGTCAAGGCCAAGATTACCCATATAGATACTATTCTACCCAGTATCTACACTAGGTAGAATAGCACCCATATAGATACCGGTACTATTCTACCCATATACGTATAGATACCGGTACTATTCTACCCATATACGTATATACACTGGTAACTATTCTACCCATATACGTATATACACTGGTGCTATTCTACCCATATGAATACTGGTCGAAAGCATTGCTAAAACCTTCATATGCTCATCAGGACTTGATATAATCAGCTGGTTTTTATCATTTCTAATTCTTGTAGAGTCTGACCATCTTCAAGAAGACCTGGCAGAGCTGTCAGGAGAGATTTCACTTAAACAAAGAATGATTGAAGAACTCGAAAGGAGCCAGCGACAACTGCAAACAATTCGTCAGCATTACGAGGATAAAATGCGCAACTTGCAGGACCAAATAATGGCTGTTGAACGAGAACGAGACCAGGTCCTAAGCAGCTTAGGTAACCTCCTGTTATAGCTAGTATATGTTAGATCAGCTGTTATAGCTAATATATGTTAGATCAGCTGTTAATAGTTAATCAGCTAGCTCTTAACAAGTTATAAAGTTCAGTCCATACAGTGCTATGGCTTTGGTGTAATAATCTGTCATTTAGATAGTAATTGGTATACATTTGATAATCTTAACGTGTAGCTAGCTTTGCAACCAGCTAATTCGTAACCGGACAGCAGTTACCAGGATAGCAAATACAAATGAAATAAACTGTTATGTGAGTTCTGTTTTCAGGCAGCAAGAAGCAGCAGTCGGAGGAGCAGGTGCGCAAAGTTAAAATGGAGTTTGAGAAACGGCTGGATACCATGCAACAGGAGCTCAATAAGGTAAATACTGCCAAAAAGGAGCACGCCAAAATGATGAAGAACCAAGTTGTCTACGACCGGCGCATCAGGGACCTCAGTACTGAACTGAATGAGATGAAGAAGATAAAGGTAGGCTTGCTGACCGATACAAAAGCTGTGTTAGTTAATCCTACAAAGAGAGATATCACCGCTATATTTATGTCTGTGTTAGTTAATCCTACACAGAGAGATATCACCACTATATTTATGTGTTAGTTAATCCTACACATAGAGATATCACCACTATATTTATATGTGTTAGTTAATTCTACACAAAGAGATATCACCACTATATTTATATGTGTTAGTTAATCCTACACAGAGAGATATCACCACTATATTTATATGTGCTAGTTAATCCTACACAGAGATATCACCACTATATTTATATGTGTTAGTTAATCCTACACAGAGACATCACCACTATATTTATATATGTGCTAGTTAATCCTACACAAAGAGATATCACCACTATATTTATATGTGTTAGTTAATCCTACACAGAGAGACATCACCACTATATTTATATATGTGCTAGTTAATCCTACACAAAGAGATATCACCACTATATTTATATATGTCTTAGTTAATCCTACACATAGAGACATCACTACTATATTTATATCTGTGTTAGTCAGGGAAAAGTTTGAATGGGAAATAATTGTTTGGCGTATGAGTTTTTTGGGATCTTCGTAATGTGTTGTGTTGACTATTGCACCACCACATCATCTTGGTTTTGGAGATCTCGACAACTATGGTGATGCTATTGCAGGTGCGACTGATGGCACAGATGAAGACGGAGTCAGAGAAGAATAAGATTAGTGACCAACGAAAGAATAAGGAGCTGCTACAGCTGAAAAAAGAGAAGCGGCAACGAGACAATCAGGTGCGCATGTTGGAGTTGCAAAACAGACAGAAAGATGCCATACTCAAGGTTGGTCTTTAACAACACTCAAATGTTGGTCTCTAAGTTTTCAAAGGGTGCCTTCATTAATTACAGGACGAATATAACAGTCTACTGATGTTTTAATTAATTCTGTCGTAAAAAGTAGGTGGTTTGGGATAGCCATCGACATTTCATGTATCCTTGACATATAAATCATTTTTATTTTATCCTAGCCTTTGCATAAGTCGGCGTATTGTGTTGCCAGCGCAAGCACGAAGAGGTCAGTCAGTTGAGGAAAAGACAAAGAGACTCGTCCGCCTCTTCTAGGGTGATGGCCAAAAATAGGGCAAACCTCTCCCATAAAAATTCATCTGGCAAGACTTCATCGTCTTCTGCTTCTAGGCACAAGTCAGCAGCTCTTCTCTTCTCTCCCAAGGTAAATGTTTGCATCTTCTTTTTTAACCTCTTGGTCAAGGTCACCTAATCAATCTGCCAAATTTGCTTCAAAATGATTTTCATTTCTGGACAGTATTCTGGTAGCGAATGTTAGTTACTGAAGAACAACTTATAGCTGGGCCATAGCACTAACTGGGTCGTAACTTATAGCTGAGATAAAACTAGACAATGTTAAATGAGCAATTGCAGAGTAGATAACTGCTTGTTGCTCAGACGGCGATTTACTATTTGCCTATTGTTGATACGTCTAGCACATGTTATCTCATGTCACCTCATGTTATCTCATGGCACCTCATGTTATCTCATGTCACCTCTTATATCAAAGTTTCTCACAGCCTGTTGTTATAATCTCAACTTACTAGTGACTTTTTCTACTGATTACAGCTAAACCTAAAGTAATATAAAATAATCTGCCACTTAAATTGGAAGAGTATTTTTTGTGTATGGCATGTTTCTTATATAAACACATTTTATGTTGTCTTGTCCTCTGTGCTAATGGACACTATGTTTTACTCGATTACTCTAACTCAGGTGGCGAAAAGCAAGTGGGACAAGCTTGAGCGGTACATTACATCCGTTGTTGTGCGGAAACAGACAATTGCCAACATGGAAGCTGAGATGGATCTTCACATTAGCAAGCGAGAACAGCTCAGCAAGAAGATAGATGCGTACAGTAAAAGGCTGGACACTGCCATTAGGAAAAATGAGGTCGGACACATGTATAGTCATTACTCTTAGGCTCTTAAAACGGGCAAATTTCTTAGCTGACGTATAGCATAAACATCTGCTGCGACTACACAGATCGAGACTACTGAATAACTAGTTATGTTTTACAAGTATCAACCTAGGTCAAGTAAAGATCAAAACATCTATTGGATGTTGTCATTACCCTTATTGGAACATGATTGTATTAATTATATACATATATAGTAGATATGGGTAAACCATAGTTTATCATTGCACTAATGTTTGTACAGCTATTTACACTTGTGTTTTCTTAAGAAAAAGATCCATCAACTTATAGTCTAAAATCGTCCAACTACAACTTGAAGTCAGGCTGATGAATTGTATCAAACTGCAAGTAAAACTTAGGTCTTTAAAATATTTAATCTAACATATCCTGAAATGTTATGCAAGCAGTTCCAATTTACACCAGTGTTCATCACATATCTTTTACAGCAAGTAGCAGCCTTTTTCATATATAAATACTTGTTGGTCATCGTTGTCACTAGTTCAAAGCAACTTTCAAATAAAATCGGTTTACTGTGAAAATGAACAAATTGGTGTCATGATTATGTTAATCAGGGATCAACACTTTTAACCAATCACAAATACATCAGTTTCTTCTATTACTACACAGCCATCAGGGGTGTGTGGTGTCTTTGCAAATAATAATTTTGCCAGCGTAAATAGCCAATGCTTTATTCCTTGTGTTTCTCTGATGTTTTCTGTTCTGTTGAACAGAAAACTCTCTACAGACTCTTATTGGATAATTGCTGGCATCGTCATTACATTGCATAGAGTAATCAGTAATGTCACGGTTACACTATATTGCGCTGCAATTTTGTTGATGATATGTTCAACTCATCTTCATAGCTGCTAAAGTCTGGTTTCCATATCGATTGCGAGACTCCGGCGGTAACTTGCGCAGCAAAACGCTTGCGACGTTAGGATCGGCAGCTTCTGTTCACATCTAAAGCTGCATTGCTAAACATAATCACATAATCACATAAAATGTTCGCTCGCCACGCCATTTTGATAATGGTGACCTTCACCTGTACAGTGCATTTCAGGAAGGTTTTGCTTGCGGCTATTTGCGAAATTTGAACAGCGCTAAACTCTTGTGTTGACTGCCGGCAACTACCGGTGGTACTCGGCGCTACCCGGCGTGTAGGCTCACATTTCACCGCCATAGCCTGCGGTGCTGTTGCCGGTGCTTTGCGGCATATATGAGAACCACGCTTAAGGTAGTTGTTGTGTAACTCCTATTCATTTGCAGACGACTGTCGCCATGGACCTAGAAGATCAGCTGGAGACGATGAGCACCAATATGACATACATTCAGAGTAACGTGTCTGAGTGCCAAAACAATATCATGCAGATGGAAGAGGAGGCGAAGGTTTGTTCATTTGCTTTTGCTATGCGTCTGCTTAGGCTTGTAGTGACTACTGCTAGCATTTACTAACCTTGCATTGCTTCCTGTCTAAGCATTTACTAACCTCGCATTGCTTCCTGTCTAAGCATTTACTAACCTCGCATTGCTTCCTGTCTAAGCATTTACTAACCTCGCATTGCTTCTTGTCTAAGCATTTACTAACCTCGCATTGCTTCCTGTCTAAGCATTTACTAACCTCGCATTGCTTCCTGTCTAAGCATTTACTAACCTCGCATTGCTTCCTGTCTAAGCATTTACTAACCTTGCATTGCTTCCTGTCTAAGCATTTACTAATCTCGCATTGCTTTCTGTCTAAGCATTTACTAACCTTGCATTGCTTCCTGTCTAAGCATTTACTAATCTCGCATTGCTTTCTGTCTAAGCATTTACTAACCTCGCATTGCTTCCTGTCTAAGCATTTACTAATCTCACATTGCTTCCTGTCTAAGCATTTAGTAATCTCGCATTGCTTCCTGTCTAAGCATTTACCTAATATATTTCATCAGTGTGTTGTATGTTTAGTAATTATTCATTGCTTTATTTATCCTTTTTAATGTTACAGCGGGCTTAGCTAACAATTCCCATTTATCGGCCCGTTCCCATAGATGGCTATACTCGAATTTACGTAAGCGCATGTAAATCAGTAAAGTTATCTTCTACAGTTATGCAGCAACATTTGATTTTGGTAATTCAGAATCTATAATCTTTCACCTTTATTTGACATCCACAATAAGTTCATCTCCTATCGACTGGAAACATTTTCTCAATAATTCACTAGAAACAGTTCATGTTATGTTTAAAACGCTGCCCCTCTAACAACCTCTAAACTTCATCGTACGACTTGCATGCCCTTTCATACCTATCTTGTCTTTCATATAAAATATTATTTTAAGCCAAGATAATCTTTTAACCTGTCGTTATTCACTAGAAGAAATGACACTTTTGTTCCTATATCAATAATTTTATTATGGCTCAAATTCTTCTCATAGATTCAAGAAACAGTTAACCTGTTATATATTCTTATAGAATGAACCCCTGCTGTTTTTTTCTTGAGTCCTTTTTCATTAGTTTTTATCAGTTAATAGTACGACAAAACAAGTTACATTTACATATTGCGATAGCTCTTTGGTTTGAGCATCAAATTTGGTCATTGCTCTTGCAATCACAACGCAACTCGAAGAACTGGTTGTTATATTGCTTGTAATGATGTCTCTGAACCATATTACAAAATGTGCTCATTACACATACTACCTTACTTGTTAGGATGAGACTAGCTTGACAAAAGCTTTGGATGTCTCCTCTGTTGATGAAAGCAAGTATCTGTTGGAGCACCTTCTCTCCCTCGCTCTCACTCAGGGCTTTGCTTGTACTCAGAAAGAATCTCAATTCAAGGAGTTGACTGCTCGCTACGATAAAATGCAGATGGATTCCAGGTTACGGGATCAGCTTTTAGACCAGGTTTTGCAGGATTCCGGGATAACTATACAGTCGCAACAAGAATGTAAGCCGGCCAAATATTCTAAACACTCTACGTTTACTACCATAGTGTTAAGGATTATCAAAGAGAATGTGAAATGTCTTGCAGATGGTTGTAGTTATAAGCTGTGTTACCTTCTCTTGTGTTAAAATCTACCTGTAGTTATAAGCTGTGGTTCACCTTCTCTTGTGTTAAGATCTACCTGTAGTTATAAGCTGTGTTACCTTCTCTTGTGTTGAAATCTACCTGTAGTTATAAGCTGTGTTACCTTCTCTTGTGTTAAGATCTACCTGTAGTTATCAGCTGTGTTACCTTCTCTTGTGTTAAAATCTACCTGTAGTTATAAGCTGTGGTACACCTTCTCTTGTGTTAAAATCTACCTGTAGTTATAAGCTGTGGTACCTTCTCTTGTGTTAAGATCTACCTGTAGTTATCAGCTGTGTTACCTTCTCTTGTGTTAAAATCTACCTGTAGTTATCAGCCGTGTTAACATCTAATGTGTTAAGACTTACCTGTAATTATCAGCTGTTCAGCTGTGTTACACCTTTTCTTGTAATAAGCTCTACCTGTAGTTATCACCTTTTTTGTTCAAACTAATATTAGCCCCATTATATGTTGGTGCTCATTGTGTGTCTCCGATATGATAATAAACTGATTGTTTATATGTTTATATTCCTTGTAACCAGATATAATCATGTAACAAATAAACATAATATTCTAAATCAAGAGTTGCCATGTTGAATTGGTTTTGAGCAGGTGAGCAACTGGAAGATGGTGTAATAAGTGGAGACACCAGCAGTTCTTGTCGGAGTTCTCCTGTCAGTGGGTATGTATGTACCTTCCGTTTATCTAGTTTCTTGAGGCTTCTTGCTGTATCAGACTCGATATCAATTTATTTAGGATGCAGTATTGACTCTCTATTCTCTAACCATCAGATGATTTGTCACACCTTTTACCTCAAATCCTCAGGAAATTTGGTTTTTAAGGCTTTTGGAAGCACCAGTTTGTTTGTGTTTAATAGCAAGCAATTTACTGCTTTAATTCATTGTTTACCACGAGCTGCATAGTACGGCCCGGCACAGCGTTTGTGTATGGCCAAGAGCCGCATGGTGCGACTTTAGCAGGCTTCATACAAAACGTTTCAGATTGGTGAGGAGTTAATTAATTAGCTTATCGTGTCTTCACAAAAACGGAAAAAAAAACATGTTTACAGCCCACCCTGAGCTTAGTTTTGCTTTCAAAAAGTTTATTTTTTATCGTAATGTCTCTTTCGCAATGGCTGGTCTTGTCAGATGCACTTCAACTTCGGAGGTTCTACAAATTGTAGATCGATGAACTTCTGATGATTATCTATCGAGTAATAGTACTAGTGAGGGTGATTCTTTTATTTTTAACAGTAATAATAATGCCGTAACATGTAGATTATTGTTACATTTACATGTACATCTACAGCCTAACCTCAGTTTGTAAACGTCTCACATCTTGAACAAATCTGGATTTCAAACCAAAAATTCAAGGCTACTTTTGCTTTCGGAACTCGACTGTCCCTGAGATAAGCTGAAAAATAATCAGTTGCTAACCGATGCTCACCCTCTCTCGATACCGTTAACATTTAACCATTGCATGCTGATATGTTCGTGCTGGCTTACCAAGTACTCATCTGTAGTATTAGTGTATATTACTGTTTTGTGTATGTTTACTTTTATTTTTATTAAAATAATAAATGCGTGTTATTCTTATTTCTTATTATTGTGCACAAAAATCTGAGGTGAGACCTGAGGTAAAAGGTGCTAGAGATGCAATACATCAAGTTTTGCTTTTCATTGTTAACAGAGTATGTATTTATCAGAATTTGTAATTTATTTCTTACCAGTTCTCAGTACACAACTTATGGTGTAAAATAGTGTAAAAAATATTTATAAAATCTCATTGTCTTTGAATGGATCAAAATTATTTACATTATTCATGTGAAAAAAAATTGTTTCACAATTCAAACAATCCCCTTTTCGGACAAGCTTTTGGAATGAATTATGATCAGAAGACGAAGGCGGACCATTTTATTCTGGCTGAATTTTTCAATGAAACTCAGAACATACAGCTAAACATCAGCATGTTAAGCTAATTTATTCTGCTACTTGTTTCTTAGGGCATCTTCCTATGCCTGAGCAATTATCCTTATAAAAATACATTGTGTTTTGGTCGATTTGTAAAACTACAATAATTTAACATAGAAATTACACCCAAAGACTAAATTAATAAAGTGAGCATCAGTACAAGGTTTTATTGTTACTTTACCTGAGAGACACGTGAATGGCAGCGCTGACCTGAGTAGAAAATAGAAGCGTTTATACAATCATGTAAACATCGTTTTATATAAAGCCGTCTCACTTCCGGTAGCGGTGTACGTTCAGAAAATTTGCATACGGTACATTTGCATTGAGCTGAACTTTTTTCACACCTTTTGAAGCTTAGAACCAGTACTAAAAAAATAAATATTGACTGGAGGACTTTTATAATAGTCTAAACTAACAAAAAGTTTAAATTCTAATAATAATTAAAAAATTAATTATTATTCAAAAATTATTTTACCATTTATTTGATATAATATTTTGGAGTTTTTTTTAAACATTTAAGAAAGGAAAACTCCCAATATATGGAAGTCACCAACAAAGTAAAGAATGGAGAAGTAGAATTGTTGTGGTTAATTAACCCTAGCCACTTTTTGAAGTGGGTTTTTAGAAGATGAAAGTTAGTGTCTCAGTAATATGTAATCAACTGGAGGCGTGGCATTTCTGCCGCCACTGCTAACCAGCTATGACATCATTGTCTAAACTCTTATAATCGTGAACTCAGGCGCTGACTAGCAAGTGTGTAAGTTCAGTGGCAGAGTAAGTGATAAAGATTTGCAGCGTAGCTCACTTCAACTTAACATTTTTCATTTATTTACATGACTGTAACATCTTGAGCAATTCCAAACATTGTATATTGGAAGTTACTTCTCATGTCATGACAAATATTTGCTAGTTTTAATTTGTATGTTGGGAAATACATATGTAGAAGTGATTGTAAGTCAATGTTTGATCGACTGTATACTACTTATCGGTTGGCTTTCATAGCTTCTAACATAGCCTGAGGCACATTGGTTATATACCCATGCTGTTGCGTGCGATATTCAGAAGATATTTAGACTCATGTCTCTAAGGTTCAATTGTAATAAGACCAGGGCAGGGCATATCAAAGTTTGTGAGTAAAAGCAGTTCATTCATATACTCATTCAGATTGCATTTCTTCTTATATTTTCATGTGGATCGACGAACGCGATGGATAACATTAATGTTGTATACCGTTGTCCTGGATTGTGCTTCTTTAATATAGTTTCGTTCGGTCGCTTCTACTTTTCTCGTTGTTAGTTTTTTGCTTGCTACTTGTCATTGTAATTGGCAGTCGTTGCCATGGCTGATCTATTTCTTCCCATATGCAGTACGTAAATGTTTTCAGCTACAATTCTTGTAGATGTTAATCTTGTCATTTGGTTTATATCACTTTTACACTTTTTTAGACCTGCTTGTACAATTGTGTCTTACATTGCTTATGTCACTGTATGTTCATGTGATCCGTATGTTGCTTATGTCACCATATGTTCATGTGATCTGTATGTTGCTTATGTCACTGTATGTTCGTGTGATCCGTATGTTGTTTATGTCACTGTATGTTCATTTGATCCGTATGTTGCTTATGTCACCGTATGTTCATGTGATCTGTATGTTGCTTGTGTCACCGTATGTTCATGTGATCCGTATGTTGCTTATGTCACTCTATTTTCATGTGATTCGTATGTTGCTTATGTCACTGTATGTTTATGTGATTCATATGCTGCTTATGTCACCGTATGTTCATGTGATCCGTATGTTGTTTATGTCACTGTATGTTCATGTGATCTGTATGTTGCTTATGTCACTGTATGTTTATGTGATTCATATGCTGCTTATGTCACTGTATGTTCCTGTGATCCGTATGTTGCCTATGTCACCGTATGTTCATGTGATTCGTATGTTGTTTATGTCACTGTATGTTTATGTGATTCATATGCTGCGTATGTCACTGTATTTTCATGTGATTTGTATGTTGCTTATTTCACTGTATTTTCATGTGATTCGTATGCTGCTTATGTCACTTTATTTTCATGTGATACGTATGTTGCTTATGTCACTGTATGTTCATGTGATACGTATGTTGCTTATGTTACTGTATTTTCATGTGATTCGTATGTTGCTTATTTCACTGTATTTTCATGTGATTCGTATGCTGCTTATGTCACTTTATTTTCATGTGATACGTATGTTGCTTATGTCACTGTATGTTCATGTGATACGTATGTTGCTTATGTTACTGTATTTTCATGTGATTCGTATGTTGCTTATGTCACTATATCTTCATGTGGTCCATACCTGGTGATTGTGAAGGCCAGTTTTCTGTACTGTCTGGCAGTTGCGGAGGCCAGTAGTCTGTGTCTTATCTGGTGATTGCGAAGGACAGTTACATATATTGATCAGTTTAGTTTTGCAATATTTTGTGGAGACACCCAGCCTTTTAGGGATACTTGAAAGTCCTGTTTTAGGCTTCATTTGTCTTCAGCTAGTAACTAGACTAGTAATTGCATGAATTTGAATAATGAGAGATGTCAAGAGAGATATTGTGCTGAGCAAAGCCCTTTTCTCTTTCCAAGCTTACGTATTTTTTGTTTTGTGTTTAGAGATATGGTGTCATCAGATGAAAGTCATTTGTGGATGGATCCTAGCAATAAGGGAAAGGCTCGTAAGGTAGCTATGCATAGCTCTATGTATCACTCGATGCCCTTTTCTATTGTTTAGTCATCATCAGTGTCTTTTACACCAATTCCTTAATATGACTGTTCCTGCAGCCGCTTCAAGGTTCAGCGCGTCTTCAGAAGCGCATATTCTTATAGACTGAACACAACAAAATTATGGTGATGACTTCTACTTCATTAAGTCTCTCGCATCGCTATCATTTCATCAGTAATTCTCACAACCCACAAAGCATTTATATGTATTTGTGAAAGTAGCTAGGAATGGTACTGTCATCATTGCATTCAATTTATGGCAATTTCATAAAAGCGATAAAAATCATTTAATAAACCCTTTTGATTGAAACTTGTAGTTTTATTGGCTGAGAAACATCCAGCTGAGAGATCATTGTTTAATATAAAAGATAGTATGGCTGATCATTGGTATGGTACTCCCGTCTCAATTTATGGCTATAACCCAAGCATCAATATGGTTCAACTTCGGGGTATCTCAGGTCAAAACACTCACGAGATGCCGTCCAACGTCTCAAGTTGGTTTTACTCTTACCACTTAATGTTTATCTCATCATTTTCTGTAATAGGCTAGGCGGCGAACGTCTACACCTTCTGAACTCCTATTGGGAATGAGTGAACCGGAAGAGAACACAGCTTTGGGCACTGGCAGTCCTAGTAAACCAAGTCTAAACATAGCTGACATCATACCTCCTGCCCCCAAGGTACCCCCATCAGGGCCACCGTGTCGTGGGCTTTCTATAGACACCATTGTAGAAGAGGAAGAACCTACCAATCCCAGCATGCCAGTTAGAGATGCTGAGGGTATGCGGGATGCGCAGCTCGGTAGCTATTTAGTGTCAACTGTTGGAAACTTTGAGTCACCTCATGTCTTGACTGGCTGCTTGCAAGGTGCGTGAGCGCTGCTAACCCTTCTAATGATACGTACTGATACTGTATATCTTTAGAAACTAAAAAGCATAGCTGCGCTTGCAGGTGGCAATACCCTTATTTTAAAATGATACTTAACGTTTGCAGGTTGAAATATTACGGCATTAGAATGAGACATGGCACTTGCAGATAGAAATATTACAGTATTAAAATGAATCATAACGCTTGCAGGTGGAAATATCATGGTAGTTTAAGGAAACACTGTCTGCAGTTGAAATCTGCATGTTGCGGTAGATAGAATGACAATACGTACAGGTGTAGTTACACTGTATTGTTGTAATGGAGCACAAGAACCCCTTTACATATGTTTTCATTACAGTGTTGCCTGCGCTTGTAGATAAAGAGGTAAGGTGTGTGGACAGCAGCCAGCCATCCTCTGGATCTACCTCTCCTGACAATGACCTTGAGAGCAGTCGTCTTCTTTCAGGCAGTTACACAATACTCAATGGTGAGATTCGACTCTCCAAGGTCTCTTCTGCTAACCACGGTGATCTCGAAGAGCCGGCTCTTCACAAAAAGATTCCACCACGAGTGCCTCCTAAGCCTAACAAACCTGCGGCAGGGTATGTTCATTGGTCTTATTAGATGCGTGTGGCATGATATAAAGTAACGTTCTATATCGTTGTTTGAAAACTCTTTGGTTACCTCTGTGTTGTCTGTGCGTATATTTGCCACAATTAATTTTGCATATATGGCTATAAGTTGTTATCCACCTTTTAGTAATTTATTCGTTTGTAGGCCTGCCTCTGGCTTTTGTGGAATGAATAAGTGGAAAGGAGTGGTTAGTAGGTGAGTTATAATATAATGTCCACCTTTCTTGCCTTGGAGTTGTCATGCTCTGGCTATTAAACTAACTATCTGTATGCTAAAACCATGTACAAACATGTTATGGCGCATTTAGATGGATGTAAAATGTAAATAGAAACTTATTACAACCAGTGTTAGGACTGAGCCAATGTCGGAAATCATTTTAAGTCGAATCCTTGGTATCTCTAGTCATCTAGACAATGTGGCATCTGGGGAGATTATAAATGGTGCGAGCCCTATCATCGACAGCAAGCCTCCCCTTCGTACTCAGGCTGGTGGAGACCAAAAGTTTGAACCCGTGCCGAGTAAGGAGCAAGCAGCCAGAGTTGTTGGTAGACGCAAGCTTGCCCCTGGCGCATCTCCTTCGCTCAGGCGGAAGACATTCCAGTCATTACATAACAGGTTGGTATTCAAGTGGAACCTGGCCCCTTCAAGCGGATAAGAAGAGATTTGGTTATCTTTCCATGTTATCAGCTCTCTTGCTCATGAGACGGTGCATAAAACTGTTCCCTTTCATGGAGTCAAGTAAGAAGACTGTTATCAGCAATACGAGAAATATATAAAGATGAGTAGATTTAAAGGTTGACTTGCAACAAAATTTACATTACAGTTATTTGATATCAAAAGATTTACCATGTCTTACTCTGCTGTGTTGTAGGTGCAAAATATGTGGAAATGTGATTACAAGCTCTTAAAAACTCAAAAACGAACAGTTGATCGTTGCCATCACGAAACCGCCGTAGATCTGAATCAGTTTATTTCTCTGACACAGTCAATCTATCTGGTTATTGTTTTGACACGTAATGTTCTTACGTGAATTGAAAGGCCAATCAAAGACTCAATATAAAACTTCTCGTAGCATTAGTTTATGATAAACACTTCGGGTTTTACCGAAGAGCCCTTACCAAATATAGATGCTCGCTACTTTACAGTTTTGTTTCGGCTTGGTCTAATGTTTCGGCTTAGTCTAACCGTCTAGTCGTAATCTGATCATGTGACCCATACTTCCTGCCAAACAGCGCGAATAATTTCTGCAGCATTTTTCGACTATTACAGGTGACCAACAGGTTCGTCATGTTTATCAGAGGATGATATGCACTCCTTCGAGCTAAGATTAAAAAATTAAACGATTTTTTATGGTAGGTTTTGAGATATCAGTGCTCAAAATGACAGCATTTCAATGATGATGAAATAGACTCGTAAGAACAATATACATGGTTTTATTGAATGCGTAAAGTATATTTGTGAAAATATTTCGACGAATAAGGTTGCGTGAAAGTGTAAATAGAAGCCGTCTTGTTCAACTATGTCCCATTTGAGCCGTTTTGGAAAGAGATTTTAATCTACGGCAGTTTCGTGATGGTGGCGATTAACTTTTCGTTTTTGAGCTTTTAAGAGCTTGTGATCACATTTCCACATATTTTGCACCCACAACCCAGCAAAGTAAGACATGGTGAATCTTTTGGCACCAATTAACTGTAATGTGAATTTTGTGGCAAGTCAACTTTTAAGGCGGATCCCTGCCGTATGACATCGATTCATTCTGATGTTGGTATTGTAAGGAGAAAATGTCATATAGAGGGATATAGAAACCTATAGTAAATTCTAATGCATACAGAACTATAGTTAACTACAGTAATTGTAGTGTAGGCTATGATCTTCACTAAAGTGGTTATGATCTGCAATAAAATGTAATATTACTATGTACATTATGTACTGTATGGAGCTCTTACCTTTGAGACAGACGTATAACATAAACTTTGAATTTAATTTAAATGGGTATAGCTTACTAAACAGACACTTGAAGCTAAGTTTTAGTATGTATATTATTAAACATTAATTGCATCATCGCGTTAGTCGTTATTACCTGTTTCCGGTGTCGTTTCCACTATAATTTATAACGAATAAAGCTGAACTGAGAGAGAGTGAACATCGTATCTCTTTCAGACATTGTGGTTGGATTTAGGTGAATGGCAAATCGGCTTCTTTGTTATTCCGACAGCACACTGCCCGCTAAATTTGAATTTTGAGACATTTTTGTTAATGTCGTATGGCGAAAAAAAAGTCGTATGAAGGGAACTAAAACAAATGTTGTGTTCCACATTGTAAGGTGAAAAAGCTGTAAAACAGGGACGTCGTAACCCAAAGTGCCCCGTATTTTTAAGTTTATTTGAAAGGGTGGTTTTATACTAACTGGTTGATGACAGAAAAATTATTTGATTTTTTCTTCTTCAGTGTATCTCAGCTGGAATTCAAAGATAGAGTCTCAAAGTCAGTATTGTTAGTTGACACAGACTACCAAAGTCAGTGTTGTTAGTTGACACAGACTACCAAAGTCAGTATTGTTAGTTGACACAGACTACCAAAGTCAGTGTTGTTAGTTGACACAGACTACCAAAGTCAGTGTTGTTAGTTGACACAGACTACCAAAGTCAGTATTGTTAGTTGACACAGACTACCAAAGTCAGCGTTGTTAGTTGACACAGACTACCAAAGTCAGTATTGTTAGTTGACACAGAGTACCAAAGTCAGTATTGTTAGTTGCCACAGACTACCAAAGTCAGTATTGTTAGTTGACATAGAGTACCAAAGTCAGTGTTGTTTGTTGACACAGACTACCAAAGTCAGTATTGTTAGTTGACACAGAGTACCAAAGTCAGTATTGTTAGTTGACACAGATTACCAAAGTCAGTATTATTAGGTTGACAGAGACTACCAAAGTCAGTATTGTTAGCTGACACAGACTACCAAAGTCAGTGTTGTTAGTTGACACAGACTACCAAAGTCAGTATTGTTAGTTGACACAGACTATCAAAGTCAGTATTGTTAGTTGACACAGAGTACCAAAGTCAGTGTTGTTAGTTGACACAGAGTCCCAAAGTCAGTATGATTAGTTGACACAGAGTACCAAAGTCAGTATTATTAGTTGACACAGAGTACCAAAGTCGGTGTTGTTAGTTGACACAGAGTACCAAAGTCGATATTATTAGGTTGACACAGAGTACCAAAGTCAGTATTGTTAGTTGACACAGAGTTCCAAAGTCAATATTATTAGGTTGACACAGTCCCAAAGTCAGTGTTGTTAGTTGACACAGAGTACCAAAGTCGATATTATTACTTGACACAGAGTAGCAAAGTCAATATTATTAGGTTGACACAGAGTACCAAAGTCAGTATTGTTAGTTGACACAGAGTCCCAAAGTCAATATTATTAAGAAGTAACGTACATCATAAGATTGTTTCATAAGATACATGTATGTCAACATAGAATTTGTAAACATTTACCAGCACATAGAATTGAAATTACAATCCACATTTAGCATCAGCATTAGAGGTTGAACATAAATAAGCAACTCGCACAGAATCTAAATAATTTAATGAAAATATTTTAAATAAGGTAGCAGACTACTATAGTTGATCAGTCATTCTAGATACCAATCACTAGCGGATTTAAATTATGCTTTTTGAAAAGTAAAAAGTAGAGGGTGGAGTAAAACTTACTTTGACAGACAGAGAGTTGGGTAACCCAAACATGAATATCGACAAAGTTATAAAACTTCAGTATGGTAGCAATCTGCAAAATATAGCTTTGCCCCATATAGTACACGCGCAAAATAGCCTTAGATTTTGTTTCTATAAGTTGCAGACTCGCAATGCCTTCACAACAGCTCAAATATTTTTAGCACAAGTTCTCATCCATCAGTCGGGTGTATTAAACAGATGGCAAAAGCTGTATTCAATTCAGTAGTATGGATACCTCTGTTATCCATTGAAGTGTTAAAAATATGCAACTCATCGAAACAGTTATGAGCATCACAATTTCCCCGGTGAGGATTTGACCATATGAGCTGCAAAAAGTATTATAAAAGATGAGATAGAGTAAATTAGACTGAGCTAATAGTGTGAACAGCTAAGGTACGATGGGCCGCACCTAAAACTCTCAAAACTTCAAACTCGAAGCAATAAAAATTATATACATGTATATAACTTTTACTTGATTACTTGATTTAATTCTAGCTTGACTAAAATGTGATACATCATTAACAGACGACAATAAGGAAATAATCAGTGTTATATCTGTTTTACACAGACTAAACAAACGTGTTTTGTAAACAATGTTTATGGTAATGTTTTATAGTAATGTTTTATGGTAATGTTTATGAATTTTTCGAAATTTGGAAGCTTTTTTTATATTCTAATAACTGAGCAGTCTTTTAGACACAGCTCAAATGATGTCTCCTGCTGAAGCAACACCTTCTAGATTTAGTTGAAAGTAAAAAAAGATCAACCTTCGAGTATCCAGAAATTTATTAAACAACCAAGATAAAATAGAAATGCTATCAGGGTAAGAAAGTGTTTGTTAAAACTCCTTGACAATTTTGAAGTTTGCTTGAAATCGGGTATATATTTTTAAATCTTCAAATTTTCCTCCATTAATTCATAAAAATTTAAAACCCAAAACTGATGAAAAGAGAATTATTTGCTAATCAATAAAGGCATTATTTTGGGATTCGTCATGCTCAGTTTAAAAGCACAGGCTCATATGAGCATCTATTTATGCATTGCAGCATACTAGTGTCATGGTAGCATACTTGTGTTATGGCAGCATACCTTTGTCATGGCAGCATACTAGTGTCATGGCAGCATACTAGTGTCATGGCAGCATACTAGTGTCATGGCAAATACGGGTGTCATGGCAGCATACTAGTGTCATCACAGCATATTTGTACCATTGTCGCATACTACTGTCACTAGCAGGAACTATTTTCATGACCAGGCATTTGCAGATGTATAAAAAGAAATTGTGTGTTAATAAAAGGGTGACAATTCTGTAACTGGTATAGGCTTAAATTTTAGTATAAAAAAGTTCATGAAAGTGTCTCTCCAAATTTAAATATTCCATTTTGCACTATGAGCTATAATGATTCTCTGGCTCTGCAGGCTGAATTTTATTCTGCTATTTTAATTTCAGCAGAGATAAATCACAGTTGACCACTTCTGAAATAAAAGACGTGCGGTTGACACCCCCATCCTCGCCATCGCTGAGCAGGAGACGCCAGCCACTCCAGGACTCTGACAGTACTAATGTATTCATGAGGCTCACCAACACACAAACTGGCGGCACACAAAATAAAAAGGCGCAGAGCTTTGGCACCGTCAGCAGCTGTGACAAAGTAATGAGGCCCAAATTTTCAAGTTTAACCCGTTGAACTACTTACGTAATTGTCTTCATGTGTTGACTAACAAATTATGAGCTGGATTTGCATGTATGTGAGTCTATACAGCCTAATTCTAACTTACTGTGATACCTCCAACATCATTAAAATCATTCAAAAACAAATATTAACCGAGCATGGAAAAAACATTTCATAATCACGATGATGAACAGTCGCGTGTTTCTAGAGCATTGCTGACTGAGTACTGCTGCAAAAAGTCTCAGACTGAACAAACAGTTGCCCTAATGCCATTCCCCTAAAGATATACCATTCGGCTCACATTGGACTAAATAGGGATATTGCATCTCTTAGAAATTAGAAACTCAGGCTAGAATTAGTGTTGTTAGTCTCAAATAGCAAGAATTAACAAAGAGTGCGCACCAAATCGCAGAGTGGTTTGTTATAACAGATGCGTTTCACTGCCTTGAAGGGGCCAACTCAATTTTGTCGTTATCAGCTCTTAGATAAAAGCCCAATGCGTAAACCTTTTGAATGGCCCTACAATACGTTTTCTGTAGTCTATGATTTTTACCATGCGACTATGTATTGTAAACAACCTCGCTACATCATGTGTCTGGTACACTTGTACACCTGGTACACTTGTGGGTTTCACGCTTGCATAACCTTGCAAAGCGCGTAAACAATAGTTAGACCTGCATGATGACCAGGTAAATTTCAGCTATGGCATGGTTGATTAGCTGCAGACTCTGTTTGGCATGCAAAAAAGAAATCTAGGCAACTAGTTGGGCAATTGACCTTATGACCTTGTGTATCTTGACTAGAGAGGTGATACTAGCCATGGCATCCTAGGAGTAACTTGTAACTAAGCAAGTGCTTACAAATGTTTGCTTTTCAAACAACACGAGTGATTAGCCAGATGAGCAAACAATAGGCATTCGTAGTCCATAGTAGTCCCATTGTATAACGACTTGGAGAGGTTTATTTATGACGATAATATTGAGCGATGCTGCTCCAAAGTACTCCTATTGTAGCGCGTTGCTTCATGAGCCTCTATTTTGATTGCTATGAGTTGGCAAATCGCTACTTTTCCAACTAGCCCCACTTTTTGCCTTCGGTGTTCTAGTAGCACACCAAACCACGAACTGCAGCACCTCTTCTTTACAAGAAAATAATAATTTTAGGAATCGTTATGATTTTAATGTTAGTTTTTCTAGGCTAAGCGATGCACTCTTTGATATAGTAAAATGGCTAGAGAGCATTAAATTAGCTTTAGACTAACTACACGATATGCAAGTAAAATAATTATATGTTGAAAGCATAATTTTTATTCCCCATAAGCCTTTAAAACGATTGACGTAAAAAATTTCACTAATAGAACATTGGGGTGAAGATATTTTCGAGTCATCTTTAGACCTGCAGTAGATCATTTATAGGAGGTATGATTGGTTTCTGTCTAAGAGCTATGTATCACTATGTTTCCATGGTGCGCAGTACTGCGAAGCAGCCCCCCTCCGAAGTCGAGGGGATTGTACGTTTCCATGCTGCGCAGTGGTTTTCAGAATTTCAGCAAATTAGCCAGAGAAGAGAAATTGTATAAATCGAATCGCCTGATGGAGAAATAGAATCGATCACGGATACCGAACGTCATAAACGGTCTTTTTATGATTCTGTCGTCATTATACTTTTATTTACAATACACATTCACAAGGTTTTACAAACCTTAACACACTTTTTACAAAATAATATATTTTTAATAAGTATTTTAAGTAATATATTATTTATACGTTAATTTAGGACTTGCCACCTATTTTTCGAAATGTGTTGGTATCGATAACAAAGTCCAGGAAAGTAATCACCTCATCATCCTCGTGAATGCAGACCATAATTAAATTTAGGTGAAAGAAGATCGGAAGAATAAAAAAACAAGATTAGCAGGACAACCTTTGTACTAGTGTATGGCCTTCGAAGAATCCGTATCCACGGCATGAGAGCTATGCGCAGCCACTGCGCAGTCGCTGTTTCTTTGCTGCGAATTTGCACTGGCTTCGCACTGATCAGTGCGCAGTGATTTCAGTGCGAAGACGCCGTTTCCATGATTCGGAGATAGCGCAACTCCGAAGCACTGCGCATCATGGAAACATAGTGTATGTGTAACCTTATCAAATTGTAATAGCGATGTTGTTACTAGAAGCTCAGCAACATTGTTACTTAAATTTACATGTTTTCATTTTGGTGGGTCTCTTGCAGGTGACAAGCTCCAACCAGAGTCTCATATGTGTAAAGAAGGCAGTTGGTCACACAAAGGCTGTACTATCTATATGTGCCGCCGACAATCTTTTGGTTTCTGGCAGTAAAGGTAAGTGTCAACTTGACTCTAATCTAACGCACTAATATATTCTAATATCTCATAATTGACCTGTGTTTCCTTTTGTCTCGCAGACTTGACGTGCAAAGTGTGGGACATGTCAATTGGTTCAGAAGTTTTGTGTCTTGGTGGCCACCCTAACTATGTCTCCAAAGTTCGATATTGCGAGGTCAACCGGCTTGTCTACACTGTCTCCAATTCATTTGTCAAAATGTGGGACATCCGAGCTGGAGCTAAATGTATAACAGTGCTCAGGTAAGCCTAGCTCGACTCATACTTACTTGCTTTCAGATGCAATTACATTTATATGGCTACTTGTTACCTTCTCTACCACACATACAGTCAAACTGTCCAACATAAGATATTACAGTTAGTTCCTATCATAACGGTTAGTTCCTATCATAACAGTTAGTTCTTACCATAACGGTTAGTTCCTATCCTTACGGTTAGTTCTTATCATAACGGTTAGTTCCTATCATAACAGTTAGTTCTTACCATAACGGTTAGTTCCTATCCTTACGGTTAGTTCTTATCATAACGGTTAGTTCCTATCGTAATGGTTAGTTTCTATCATAACGGTTAGTTCTTATCCTTACGGTTAGTTCCTATCATAACGGTAAGTTCCTATCATAACGGTTAGTTCCTATCATAACAGTTAGTTCTTACCATAACGGTTAGTTCCTATCCTTACGGTTAGTTCTTATCATAACGGTTAGTTCCTATCGTAATGGTTAGTTTCTATCATAACGGTTAGTTCCTATCATAACAGTTAGTTCTTACCATAACGGTTAGTTCCTATCATAACGGTTAGTTCTTATCATAACGGTTAGTTCCTATCGTAATGGTTAGTTTCTATCATAACGGTTAGTTCTTATCCTTACGGTTAGTTCCTATCATAACGGTTAGTTCCTATAATAACTGTTAGTTCCTATCGTAACGGTTAGTTCCTATCGTAAAGGTTAGTTCCTATCGTAACGGTTAGTTCCTATCATAACAGTTAGTTCCTATCATAACGGTTAGTTCCTATCATAACGGTTAGTTCCTATCCTTACGGTTAGTTCTTATCATAACGGTTAGTTCCTATCGTAATGGTTAGTTTCTATCATAACGGTTAGTTCTTATCCTTACGGTTAGTTCCTATCATAACGGTTAGTTCCTATAATAACTGTTAGTTCCTATCGTAACGGTTAGTTCCTATCGTAAAGGTTAGTTCCTATCGTAACGGTTAGTTCCTATCATAACAGTTAGTTCCTATCATAACGGTTAGTTCCTATCATAACGGTTAGTTCCTATCCTTACGGTTAGTTCCTATCAAAACGGTTAGTTTCTATCATAATGGTTAGTTCCTATCATAACGGTAAGTTCCTATCATAACGGTTAGTTCCTATCATAACAGTTAGTTCTTACCATAACGGTTAGTTCCTATCCTTACGGTTAGTTCTTATCATAACGGTTAGTTCCTATCGTAATGGTTAGTTTCTATCATAACGGTTAGTTCTTATCCTTACGGTTAGTTCCTATCATAACGGTTAGTTCCTATAATAACTGTTAGTTCCTATCGTAACGGTTAGTTCCTATCGTAACGGTTAGTTCCTATCATAACAGTTAGTTCTTACCATAACGGTTAGTTCCTATCCTTACGGTTAGTTCTTATCATAACGGTTAGTTCCTATCGTAATGGTTAGTTTCTATCATAACGGTTAGTTCCTATCATAACAGTTAGTTCTTACCATAACGGTTAGTTCCTATCCTTACGGTTAGTTCTTATCATAACGGTTAGTTCCTATCATAACAGTTAGTTCTTACCATAACGGTTAGTTCCTATCCTTACGGTTAGTTCTTATCATAACGGTTAGTTCCTATCGTAATGGTTAGTTTCTATCATAACGGTTAGTTCGTATCCTTACGGTTAGTTCCTATCATAACGGTAAGTTCCTATCATAACGGTTAGTTCCTATCATAACAGTTAGTTCTTACCATAACGGTTAGTTCCTATCCTTACGGTTAGTTCTTATCATAACGGTTAGTTCCTATCGTAATGGTTAGTTTCTATCATAACGGTTAGTTCTTATCCTTACGGTTAGTTCCTATCATAACGGTTAGTTCCTATAATAACTGTTAGTTCCTATCGTAACGGTTAGTTCCTATCGTAAAGGTTAGTTCCTATCGTAACGGTTAGTTCCTATCGTAACAGTTAGTTCCTATCGTAACGGTTAGTTCCTATCATAACGGTTAGTTCCTATCCTTACGGTTAGTTCCTATCAAAACGGTTAGTTCCTATCGTAATGGTTAGTTCCTATCGTAACGGTTAGTTCTTATCGTAACGGTTAGTTCCTATCGTAATGGTTAGTTCCTATCGTAACGGTTAGTTCTTATCATAACGGTTAGTTCCTATCGTAATGGTTAGTTTCTATCATAACGGTTAGTTCTTATCCTTACGGTTAGTTCCTATCATAACGGTTAGTTCCTATAATAACTGTTAGTTCCTATCGTAACGGTTAGTTCCTATCGTAAAGGTTAGTTCCTATCGTAATGGTTAGTTCCTATCGTAACAGTTAGTTCCTATCGTAACGGTTAGCTCCTATCATAACGGTTAGTTCCTATCCTTACGGTTAGTTCCTATCAAAACGGTTAGTTTCTATCATAACGGTTAGTTCCTATCATAACGGTAAGTTCCTATCATAACGGTTAGTTCCTATCATAACAGTTAGTTCTTACCATAACGGTTAGTTCCTATCCTTACGGTTAGTTCTTATCATAACGGTTAGTTCCTATTGTAATGGTTAGTTTCTATCATAACGGTTAGTTCTTATCCTTACGGTTAGTTCCTATCATAACGGTTAGTTCCTATAATAACTGTTAGTTCCTATCGTAACGGTTAGTTCCTATCGTAACGGTTAGTTCCTATCATAACGGTTAGTTCCTATCGTAACCGTTAGTTCCTATCATAACCGTTAGTTCCTATCATAACGGTTAGTTCCTATCAAAACGGTTAGTTTCTATCATAACGGTTAGTTCCTATCATAACCGTTAGTTCCTATCATAACGGTTAGTTCCTATCATAGTGAATACTGTGCCAACAGAGATGGACACAATGTGAGGTTTTATATCTTATGTTGCAGTTCCTCTGGTCTGGTGCATGACAGTATCCCTGTGGAGCCAGCGTCGAGCAGTCAGGCCATTCTCCAACAGGGAGAGCAGCAGATATTTGATATCCAAGTCAGCAGAGATGGACATAAACTATACACAACTACTGGAACCACCGTTCGGCTCTGGGACCTCAATACGTAAGTTGATGCGTTTTTTTCAGTTACGATCCCTAGAATAAAAATCTACATTTGTTAGTTTGTATGTTGTCCACAAATGTAATGTTGTTGCTAAGAATCCCTCTGATAATGATGGATTTAGTTTGGATGCCGGCTTGTCTTCAATTTCCTTGTAAATATTTGTGTATATTATAGTTTGAGGATTTTCCAGTTAAAAAAATTGAAGATTACGAAAATTAGAGAATTCTGAGGCATACACTCTCATTGACAGCTATTTCTGTTAAAAGCACTTTAAAAATATTAGTATTAGTAACTGTAGTTACCAAGGTTAACATAATATTTTGTCATTAATTTTTAGTGTGTACATCACATAAAATTTGAGATGGAGTGAATGATTGATTTCAGTATATCAGTTTTTCCTGGTAATTACTCAATCCAATCGTGATCCTACTTGATGGCCTAGAGATCAGAGTCAATATAAAATACGTCAGACCTAGTCATTGCTGCATTGTTGGGCCTATCTGGTTCAGTCTCACCAGATCTACCTGTCAGTACGAAAATATAAAAGTTTGATGATTTTCACCAAGGGGTGTTTGTATTAAATAATCATGATGGGTTTCTACACCCCTCTATACGACATTTTTATGTTACGATGCCAACACCGGAACAAATTGATTTCGTATGGCAAGGGTCTAATGCAAATGTAACAAGCAAAATTATAGATAGGTAAAATAATAAAAAATATGAAAAGGTTTTTATAGCACATCCAAGGTAGGATACTTCTCGATATATCTACTAGCTAGTATATTGTACTTACTGTCATTAGAGGTAGGATACTTCTCCATATATCTACTAGCTAGTATATTGTACTTACTGCCATTAAAAGTAGGATACTTCTCGATATATCTACTAGCTAGTATATTGTACTTACTGTCATTAGAGGTAGGATACTTCTCGATATATCTACTAGCTAGTATATAGTACTTACTGCCATTAGAAGTAGTGTACTTCTCCATATATCTACTAGCTAGTATATTGTACTTACTGCCATTAGAGGTAGGATACTTCTCCATATATCTACTAGCTAGTATATAGTACTTACTATTATTAGAGGTTGGTGTATGAATCTTAGAAAATCCACCACAGTTGTAACTCTCTTCTATAGGTGATTTATGTACACAACTATAACCTTCCATAGGTGGTTTATGTACACAACTATAACCATTCATCTATAGGTGGTTTATGTACACAACTATAACCTTTCTTCTATCAGTGGTTTATGCGCACAACCCTAATCTTCTTTCTTTGTATAAGTCCAAGGGTCACTCCTAATGTGTATTTGATCTACCCTATGTGGCATTTTGTAACTGACAGTTATTTTTCATTGGTTGTCCGCTTGCATGCACAACATCATTTAACCATATATATATTGTTAACAGCACTTACAACTAAATCTAGCAATTTAGCTTCTGCACCTTTTTGATGACTAATTGCTATATTCGTTTAAACTGTCAAGGCTGGTGATCTGTAAAATATTGTACGCTTACAGGCTATCGGCAGTCGGCAAGGTTGCTAGCGGACACCAAGCACCGATTATTTGCCTTAGTTTATACAACGACTCAAGAGGGAAAGAACAACTCTTAACTGGCTCCAAGGATCATCTAATTAAGGGATTTGATATTTCCAATGAACAAACTTCAAATTATCCAATTCAGGCCAAATTTACTATGGACCCTCCTCACTATGATGGTGTTCAATGTCTCGCGCATCGTCAGGACATCCTTTTTAGTGGTTCTCGGGATATGTGTATCAAAAAATGGAACCTCAGTGAACCCTCTTCTCAACCACAGGTAAAATTGGTGTTTTTACAATACCAGGTAGTTGCTCTATTTAATAGCAAAATAAAGGTGATAGTTATTTCCGGTAATGGTCACCAATCAAGATCACCACTTTGTAATAAATATTTTTTATTAGAAGTAATATTTGAGATGGAGTGAATGATTGATATCAGTATATCGGTTTTCCTGGTAATCACTCAATCCAATTGTGATCCTACTTGATGGCCTAGAGATCAGAGTCAATATAAAATATGTCAAACCTAGTCATTGCTGCATTGTTGAGCTTATCTGGTTCAGTCTCACCAGATCAACCTGTCATACGCAAGACATTATGCTGTGTCTCTCACCAATATTTGCAAATGTCTTGTAGGTTTGTTACAATACAGAGACTCGTTTATGATTAAAAGTTTCATATTGCAGGATTGCATTGTTGACTCATTCAAAAGGGACAAGTTGATTTGCCAGTGTTTAATCTTTACCATCTTTAATGCAGTTCACGTCGCTCCTTTCCGCTTAAGTTGAATGTCAATTTCAAACAAACTCCTGGTTCCTCATTCCTCAACTTGCATTGTTTTCAGTCAGTTAATGGCGCCCATAAGGACTGGATCACCGACATGTGCATGCTACCAGATAATGACATATTGCTAAGCTGCTGTCGCTCTGGCACTGTGAAGATTTGGTCAAACGAGACTTGCCAGCAGCTAGATGAAGTGCGTGCTCATTCATTAGCCGTCAACTCTATGGCTACCAACCGCAGCAATCTCTTTACTGCCTCTAGGTAAAGTAGTATATAGTACTTACTGTCACCAGAGGTAGGTAATTGTTCAATATATCTACTAGCTAGTATATCGTACTTACTGCCATTAGAGGCAGGATACTTCTCAGTATATCTACTAGCTAGTAAATAGTACTTACCGTCACCAAAGGTAGGTAATTGTTCAATATACAAATTAAGTAAGCTTATTGTAAATTTAATGTTACGTCTGTCACCCATGTGTTCTAATGAGACACTTAGCCAATTAGCCAAATAGTATAGATTTACTGGCTTTTCCTTAAATCCAATTAATTCACTGATTACTGTATGTATTCGAGTATAACCACAAAATTTTATACCCATTTTTAATGATAAATCATGAGTAAGCACAAGTAGTCGCATAGCGTCTTGTTGCCTGATTTACTGAGAACCGTTCGCTTAAGCAATACTAATGATTTTTGTACTGACTGTGTGACTACTTACCTAGTCGATCGGTGTGGCAATACAGATGCCTCAAAAGTGACGTTTTACAAATTGTATAGCGGTCAAATGATTGCGATGCTACTTTGTCAATTGGGAGCAAAACCTATTGATATTTTTAACGCGACTAGAACCCCTTAAGCATCCAACGTTGTTGATACGTCAAACAAAATCTTAAATAAATGCAATATATTGGGCTGACAGTTTCTTTTATAGTTATTCAATAGCATCATTGTGAGAATGGTGTAAATATGTCAAATGGAGAGGTTGATAACTTTGGTTGGTTGTACCAACATATCTTGTTCTTTGTCCAAGAACTTTTCATGCGCCACGATTTAGCATGTATAACAGACATGGTTCATGCTCTTTCAGTGATTGCACGATAAGGATCTGGTGGATGGACCCACATAAACTATACAGTTCATAGCCAAAGCACAGATTCATTCTCCATATTCTCATATTTTTTGTCTGTATTTATGTAGCTATTTTTGTTTTCTTTATGGTTGATGACTATGCAGGAAAATTATCTTATACATTCCCTTTTTAAATCAATGCTCAAATTGTTTGACCCATGTACTTTGCATGTGTCTATATTCCTAGTACACATCCGACTATAAACTCTTTCTTGTCAAAGATCATCATGATGTTACATCATATCCATCGATGCAATTATTCTTCTCTTCTCGTCGATATTTATTTTAACCTTTTAAACACTTTGTCTGTTTTAACTGGCCGTAGATTTTCGAAATGCGCATTTATTTTTGGTGCAATAGGCTTTATTGTATTCAATCTTGTTCGTTGAAATTATCTCAAAAATAAACTAACTTTAAGAGTAATGGAGCTGTCATATGTATCAACACGAATCCTTTTACTTTGCTCTCATGTTGTAAGGTACCTACATATGTTTATCATAACAACATTGGCTCACAGCTAGTCTAATTTTATTAAAACTATACAATAACATGAATAGTTGAGTGTTTCATTGTTGAGCTGCATGCGTTTGCATCCTCGGTCCAATAAAAGCATGCATTTATAGATATGATAATTCACCTTAAGGAAGGAAACACATCAAAATGATACTTTTAAAGGCAAAGTAACAGTTCTGAAGGTAGTATTGCGAAGTAACAGTTATGAAGGTAGCATTGCAAAGTAACAGTTATGATGGTAGTATTGCAAAGTAACAGTTATGAAGGTAGTATTGCGAAGTAACCATTCTGAAGGTAGTATTGCGAAGTAACAGTGATGAAGGTAGCATTGCAATGTAACAGTTATGAAGGTAGCATTGTAAAGTAACAGTTATGAAGGTAGTATTGCAAAGTAACAGTTATTAAGGTAGTATTGCAAGATAACAGTTCTGAAGGTAGTATTGCGAAGTAATAAAAAATCTCATAATGTAGTCTACCATGTGGTCTTTGAAGCCCTCTTTGAAGCCCTCTGTGATACTTGCTTACTTGCTCTACAGTTAAACATTGATAATGAGTTGGTACTGTGTGGGTGGAGCATGTTATAGTATTCCCTTTTTTTTCCAGTTGGTCAGTTTGAGAAAACTAATATGTTTCTCAATGACTTCTCATCTAAAGAACTTTGAGTTATAAGTTATAATTAAGGGAACGCCATTATCAAGCTGTTAGCAGCAGTCCACGCTTTCCAAAGGCTTTTGTAACTAAACATTTTAAATATTAATAAACAAACAATTTACTTGGCAGTTTTTTAGTGATACCAAATAACTGACTCCACTTTCTGATTTTGCATTGTGACTGAGTCATGAATTTTGAGCGAGTTTTAAGAACTTTCATTGAAATAATACCAGTCGCAGGTGCCAGTTTGCATTTGCTAACTAACGTTAATAATACACTTGAAACAACCTGCAACTAAACTTGTATTCTTGCATCACCAAATAAGGTAGTTTTGATTTGATAATGTAAGAAATATCTTTCAATGCCAGATGCGTTTTGAACATCATTTCTATCTATGAACAGGAATCCAATTACTACTACACCTGGAAGACATCATTTCTATCTATGAACAGGAATCCAATCACTACACCTGGAAGACTCTTTACTAACTTAAATCTTTAATTTTTTTATCAAATAATCTTATTCAAAAAATAAACTTATTGAATATGCTTAATTTTTTAAACATGTAAATTTGGTTAAAGTGACATCTTATTTGTATAATATTAATCTCAACTTTATTTTACTAATTTCAGTTTTTACATTTACATCTTGAGCTCCGAAATAACTGCCATAGGTGTGACCGTGACGATAAAAAATCATTACCTTGTAAGGCTGTTAGGGTAGAAACATATTTTTTTAGCAAACCATACTACCCAGGTATCGTTTGGAAGTATGGCATAAAGCAATGAGCCAGACGTTTGCACGCTTCACAATGCAGGCATGTTGAATTAGATCAATGTTATGTATATTTAACAGGAGAGTTTTCTCGCTGTGTCGAGAGCATTCACTACCTACAAAAACACTCTAGTGAGTTTTTACACGCTTAGTGATCAGAACATGAGCCAAGACTACATGTAAAATGTGCACTGTTTGGAAGGTATCTCACGTTCCATTTTACAGAATACGCAGAGATACTTCACACCTATAACCACTCACACTTCACTAATTTAGTGTTGAGCTCCACTGCTCCGTTTAAAGTAATCAGCTTCCTCATTAATATTTTGCAAAACTGTCTTTCACCTTCTTCTAAAAATAATGGTAAGTATTATTTTAATGCCAAAGTAATGGCATTAAAATTTCACACACCAACATCACTCAGTTTTCTATGGGTCATTTAGTGTATTAAGTTAATTTTAGAGATAGGTTGAAAATATCAAACAAACATGTTGAAAAAAAATATACCCTTTCAAGAGCTTCTGTCTAATTTGCTATTGACCACAAAATAAAAAATTTCCATACTGCCAGATAAATTTTGAGATGATATGCAATAAGTCAAATCTTTACTGAATTCACGTAAGATACAAGATCCTCAAAAGCTCTAGTATATTTGTATTTGAGTCACTTTGTCTGCAAATATGTAGTATTTAGGCCTACTGATAAAGTATAATCTAGCCACAACTGACTAAGATTTCAGAGCTTTCAGCCACTTAGAAAATAATGTGTATCAGCAATGATATATAACCACCTCCCATAGATATGGGGGGGTAGCCTGGGCATGGCTCTCGTGGGGATTGGGAGAGATCTATGTCCAGGCTACCCCCTCTCTCCCAATCCTCCACGAGAGCCATGCCCAGGCTAGGGGGCATATGTCATTGGTATCAGTATATAAAGAGTCTTGCTTTCAAGAATACACTGAAAGAAGCAACAAAAACTGCTTGCTTTGCTAGAGTAAAATGCATTTTGGTTAATAGACAAACGGCTATTTCTATGATTAGTTTTACTTTTACATGGTAACTTGAAATCATCCATGCTTTAGCCAGAATTTTGCTCATGCTAGATTCTATTAAATAATCTACCTCAATGCTAAATTTTAATCAACAAACACCAGAGCATATTCAGATATTTTGTTTTTTAAGCTTGATTCCAATGTACATATGTTGAACCAATGATATACAGCCTGTGGGGCTGTATATTATTGGTTGAACTAATGTAAGAAGAATTTACAAAGATTTATAATTTGTAATTACTTTCTAACTTTTCAATTGTTATTTTTTCTTACAAAAAAATTCAAACCAATCAATTCCTAGTTATTTTAACGCATCGTAAAGCAGCATCACCGCCAATGTCAATAAGAAGAACCTCCGACTTCATCTTGTAATACATGTACACTCAAAAGCAATAAGTATTCATAAATTCGTTAAAAGTTGTCGCCTCTCTCATTTTTAGACCCACGATTAGCTAGGCGAGCAAGACTTTCATTCAATAGTCTCCGAGCGTTCGAAGGAAGCTAAAGATAAGCTCGGCATGGCGGTTCGCTCCAGTTTCAGTACGAACTATTAGCCGTCTGTGATGCTTTGAGAACTAAAACACGAAGCGCTCTGCCATACTAGATCATAAGTTAATTTCCTGTTGATATAGTTCATGGTTTGATCAAAAAGAACAATTATAACTGCTATAATTGATGTTGCCACTCTTACAACAGCTAAATATGATAGACTTTGGTTACAAAACCAACTTCATAGATAGTTTTCAGGTTTGATGTTGCATTTTATTAGATATACCTCACTTGTTCTTTTCTCTGACTTTGTAATACCATCGCAAATGCGTATTAAATACCAAATTTATTAACGCAAGATAGTTCATGATAGTTGTACTATAAACGATTATAGTTGCAGTAAGCCCATTGACAAATGTACCAACTTTGCAAACGTCTTATGCTCGCACTACTGTCGTTATGCATTCGTGCAGCTTTGAATCGTAAAATGGACGGATTTTCACGACTCGTTTCGTAGGTTATCTTTTTAACATTGCAACTATTGGGTTATTGAAATATTTATTTTACTAAGAAGCTCAGACAGTTTCTCAACGCTGTTTACTACATGTTCACACATTAAATAAGCAACTATCGACAATTTTGTTTATGCGAAGGCTACTACGCAGAGGGGAGATTTCTCAAAAGATATTGGTACGGCTACAGAGAAAGGAGGGACTGATCATGCTCGCGAAAATATTTGAAGCCAGTCTTAAATAACACCTCAGATGCATTTTAGACTGTTTTATACAGACAGAGGTTCAAAACCGTAGTCAATGCTATCGATATAAATGCAGTTACTGCAAAAGAAATGTTACAAGCTGTCCTAAATTCTTGAGAAATATTTTTGTACCAAATATTGGTTTCGCGGAGAAATTATAACAGCAGCAATTAAGAATAGTAATAAGAAAACTTGCTGTTAATTTCATCTTTTTCGAGTGTGGAGAATGTTGTTGGAACCAGTTGCACAGAAACATTGTTTTCTGTGGCAGTTATGCATGTTTATGGATATGTTGTATTGGTATAATGAAAATATCAAGAAAGTATATCATGCATGATGGGTTATTTAGTTTTATTGCACTGCAAGGCTACCTTTACTTAACCCTAATTTGGATTATTTATTACACCAAGACTTCTCACTCACTTATTGGTAGGAAGCAATCTTTGCAGCCCTTCTTGCATGCCCTTGTGCATAATCCTAGATGACTGTTTGCTCTTTTAGATTGTCTGTTCTCTTGTTGTGCGCATGAAATGCATAATGCTGCTGAGCCGCAATTATTTAATTTATTATAATTAATATATATTAATTTTGTTGGGATTTTTTCCTGCACATCATCGGCATTAGCGCTGTGCTAGTTTATGATAAAAGGGGCATCAAAATACATAAAGTGATAAGTCTGGAGCACAAGCCTATTGATGATCACAAGTCTCTGACTAACCTAGAGTGATTTTCACAAATCCTAAAACAAAGGTGCACACACTCCACAACTGAATAATCAAATGACAACATTGGTGAAATGAATGATAAAATGAAATTACATAGGCATTAAAATCCAACCATATCACCATCTATTCCAGTCTATGTTCAACCTAATATACTTATGTTATTATATTAATATTGTTTTGAAGCATTAAAATAATGGTATACCTATAATAAAAAGTGACTCAATTGATGAACGCTATAAGCAAACTAGCACGCTAGTAATAAAGTGATGACTTTCCCTTATGGAGCCTTATGGAGGAACAACAAATTGGTTTAGTCAAGTTTATGTTTATATTTAGTTTTTAATGTAGCAGGTTCATGGGCTCATAGCTCCCTTTCTACCATTCAATGTTGTGGGCTACATACAAAACTTTGATGTAGTTGCTGAAAAATCATTGTAATTGCGCCAAAAATTAGAGTGGCTGAGTCCGTTAGGCTGTATCATATTTTTTAAATTTCTATTTAAGAAAAGTTTTTTGTTAGTATACTAATTTTTTAAAAGAAAAATAACTTGTTTACTTTGGATTAAATAGCTCACCACGATAATCAGATAATGGGAAAGATCACCCTCCGTTCTAGCTGTGTGATAAATAAAAATGACTAATAAAAAAGCACCATGAGCAATATACTTGCAGTAAAAACATTTTGTACAATTTCTTGAGAGTAACATAACAAATTTTTCTAGAACTGCCAATATTCATAATAAGTAGGTTTAGAAGTACCACCCGCAAAATGAGATTCTTCGTAACACCATCAGCTCGGTCAACAAGCTATACATCCAAAATGACTAGGGGCTAGTCCCCTAGTCCAAGTAACTAGGGAATTGGTCATCTACTTTGGACCATCTGGTGACTAAGACTGTCATAAAGGTGACTAGGTAGACTGGTGGCTGTTAGCTTTCTCCTTAAAATTTTTCACTCTTGTCTCACTCTCTACTACAATCAAGTACTAATCCCGCATAATATTTAAGCTGTTTCTTTGGTGCAAACTGTTTGGTAAGGGCCAATCACTAATTGAGCTGCTAACTAAATCACATTGTTAGTAACTATTTCTATTTAACTGAAAAATTTGGGAGTATAAAATTCAGATGCAATTTTTTTGGAGTAACTACTACTGAAAATGCACTGCTAGTCAGCTCAGTCGAGTGTTATACTGCCAGAGTCCTGCCAGGATCACATAGTTAGCAGCCGTTACAATCATCAAAAGCGCACATTTGAAATGAAATTAAACAGCAACATCAAGAGGCTGCAGTCAATGTGTACAATGATCGGAATCACACCATTTTCTTTGCTTCAATATAAACATGTATGTCATGATTGTCAAATTATAGCAGCACTGGGTTACACATGATAGCTCTTGCATGACACCTCAAGTAGTGTGGTTACTTTAGATAAAAGTTCCATGTTATTCAGTTATTTGAATATGCAGTTCCAATTGTACCAACCGGAGCTCCAACTAGCATAAACTTAATAATCGTAGAAGAAATAAAAGTTCTCTGATCTAAGACAGCCTATTGTGGTGGCTGTGACATTTTATGCTGAAAGAATTTGGCCAATGTTTGACAGATTTATCAACGATTTTAGGATGCACTGGTCAGTGGAAATTGCTGGCCTTGTTTTTCCCTTTGACGCTATTAGTTGCAACTCCGCTTTATCGGGTATTGCCATTAGCTGCAGCATCAATGGCCATTGCTAACAGTCCTGTATTCCCTGGTTGCAAGTTTGGGCGGCTGATGTTAGGCAACTAGTTATGTAATGTATGGCGGTGTAAGCCCCAACAGGTTTCTTTCATTTAGGGCCTCAACCGGGCATCTCATGTGAAGTTTTAAAAATTTTTATCAGAAAGTATAAACATTTTTTCTATTATTTGAGATTTGTTTGTTTTCGGTGATGTGACTGCCAGGACATTTTCAGATTAAAATAAGCTAAACTTGATTGCAGTTAAAAGAAATGCTCAAAAGAGAAAGATATCTTTGTTCTTCCTTAAGCCTGGTCAGCATCTTTCTCTACCAGCCCTGGCCTCTCACTCTCTGTTATTGATATGTACATGTATTACCCTATCACCAACAACTCACTTAACAACATAAAATCAGACCTCATGTTAAGGAGAGATGACTTAATCTTATTGGCCTCTGGTTGCCTCACAATCTTATCCTGCATTAGTAGCTATTCCCACTGGCCAAAACTTTTACATTTGAATCTGACTTCAAAACTACAGCTAGAACCCATTTCCTTGGTTTTGCAGGAGAGAAAGATGCTTCACTTGCTTCACACTCCGACATTGTGGGCTCTACTTTGCTGTAGTTGCTTGCGGTCTTTTTTGCACTCCTTTGTCCAGTGCTCCTTGGCTCCGCACTTGTAGTCAGTGCAGGGAAAATAGTTGGTGCAGTGGTTTGCAGAATAACTTAAAAAATGCACCACTAGGCCTACATTTTTTACTGCCTTAGTTTTTTCACCTTTCCCCTTGCCTTGCTCTTGCCAGCCATGTTGTTCAGTGGGCTGCTAAAACTGTCTGAGAGTTTTACTTTTTATAACACCTAATACGCATTTGTTTCTCCACAGCGCCATCTCAGTGATTTCTATTCTCTTTAAAACCTGTGGTGTTTTACACGATGCTGTAATGGGTAGAACCACAAATTACAATGTCATCTAATAAGTAGTGCCTTCAAAACTATTAGCTATTTAACGGCTTTATGGAAATGCTTCAACTGAACAAATTATTTGAGGACATTTGTCTGAAGCAAATACATTCTTATGGTGCCAAAAATGTATTGATAAATCAATTTTTTACTCAACTTAACCTGCCAAAACCCAGAATTGTATAGTTTTGGAGACATGGCACCACTAGACAACCGACAATATGTCTGAAATCCTATGTAGCAGGTGAATTAACACTAATTAAAATTGGTTACCTTTATATACATTAATCTTACCACCAGCTTTTGAGGCTGTTTTGAAGCTTGAACAACAGTCAGTAGGTTTTTTCTGCTGTCATAATGACCTTTTTAGCAAGCATATTATTAAGCGCTCTTGCCCTTTGGGTTCTCAATCTCTGCTATGGACTTTGGGGAACACTATCTGACAAATTTATCACTGCTCTTAAATTCATGTTAAATATACCAAGCATTGTACAAGACTATCAAATACATAGGAAACTTTCCAATAGGTCCAAATCATCCACACACATCGCATTAGTGATGGGAAGTAAATTAAAGTTTTTAACTTCTGTCATATTTAAAGGTTGACTTGCAACTAAATTCACATTACAGTTATTTGATATCAAAAGATTCACCATGTTTCACTCTGTTGTGTTGTAGGTGCAAAATATGTGGAAATGTGATTACAAACTCTTAAAAGCTCAAAAACGAACAGTTAATTGCAGCCACACGAGACCGCCGTAGTTTGGATTCTCTTTCCAAAACAGCTCAAATGTGATGTAGCTGTGGTCGATGGTTTCTGTTTACACTTTCATGCAACCTTATTCGTCGAAAATTTTTCACAAATATACTTCACGCATTCAATAAAACCATGTTTATTGTTCTTATGCATCTGTTTTATCGTCATTGTAATGCTGTCACTTTTAGCAGTGATATGTTATAACTTACCGTAAAAATTCATTTAATTTTTTAGCCTTAGCTTGAAGGAGTACATATCATTGTCTGATAATCATGACGAGCCTGTTGGTCACTTGTGATAATCGAAAAGTGCTGCAGAATTATTTACGAAGTATTGGGTCACATGATCAGATTACGACTTGCCGTTTAGACCAAACCGAAACAAAACTGTAAAGTAGCGAGTGTCTATATTTGATACGGGGTCTTCGGTAAAACCCGAAGTGTTTGTCATAAACTAGTGCTACGATAAGTTTTATATTGATCTTTTTATTGGCCTTTCAATTCACGTGAGAACATCATGTGACAAGACAATAACCAAATTTCATGGCTACGTCATCGAAATAAAGAGATTCCAATCTATGGTGGCTTTTCATTTTTGAGCTTTTAAGAGCTTGTAATCACATTTCCACATATTTGGCACCTACAACACAACAGAGTAAGACATGGTGAATCTTTTGATACCAAATAACTGTAATGTGAATTTTGTTGCAAGTCAACCTTTAAAAGATTATACCTGACACCTTATAAAGTGCACGCGGAAGAATCGATAGTTTGATATGGACACAGTATTCACTTTACTGTCTATGCAACAAACCTTTCTTTATATCATTTAAGGTTATAGCTAGAGCAAATTATCTCTTTTTTACTACCAACAAAATTCAACATTTTTAATTTGATTTCCTAAAAACTATCACAATCGATGCATTACTTTCGCAAGGCTAATCTGGGGTTTGGAGCCTAAGCTTCTACAATGCAGCCGAGCATGTAGAAAGACATGCATATGTAACACTCAGCATTAGATTTCACTACAGCTATGCCTCAGCAAAAATATATTTTAATACTTTTAAAAAGCTATCTTGATATTTGCAGTAATACACTACCAAAGCTTTGGTTGTCATGGCATACACAAAACATGTCCTGAACAATTCTATGAACTTGAATAATTGCACAAATACATTTATGTTGGAGGAAGCGGTGCTTATCTCTATGTAAACATGTTTACGAGACTACGAAACATAAGCTAGTCAAATTCAGATTAATATGAACATGATTGAAATCTTTATTGTAATGTTGTTTAGTAAATGCTGAAAATATGTTTTTGTATCCTTCATAGTTCTCTGCATAAACATTTCTGCAATCGTTATCTACAGTTTTGTAACTGCTTATGAATGGTTACTATTACATATGTTTCTACACATTGAACAAGTGTGTTTTTGTTTTATATGGTTAGTGGATATTTTCATATATCCATTCTTTTTTAAGTGTGTAGCAGTCTAGAGGGAAGACTCCAACTTGCTGATTAAATTCAGAAGTCCTGATGGCAGCTGTTATAATTAAAGAACATCATCAGAAATCTTCTTCATTGGAAAATCTGCCAACAACGAGCGGTCATAATGCCAGACCTCAATCTATATCATGTGAACCCTCAATGAGTCGTCCCATGCTCCTCTCAACTGAGAACTATGGTAGCTCGAAAGACGATGCTGTTAATTTGATTGGCTACCGACAGATAACTGCAAATAACTCGATGACAAACAATGCGAGGTGGCACTCTGATACAAACCTAGCCACGAATCCATATCATTCAGAATCGAAGCTATTGGTTAATAAAACAGAAGTTGATATAAATGATGAGGAAGCTAGTCTAACCATTTATTGGGACATTAAAGCGAACGTTTCTGCCAAAGACTGGATTGGTCTTTACAAAACCAGTAAGAATTTTTGTAGAAGTTATACATCATGACATAAAGCATTAATGCATTATTTTTATGTGAGCATGTTATACCATTAGGATTCTGGTTATTATGATTTTAGTTATACTTTTATGTAGGTTAGTACACTTTCTCGGAAAGGTAGGAGATTGTAAAAAGAAGTCAATTTGTAAATGTAATGTCTTCTCTTGAAAAACAGACGCGCTCATGCATGATAGATCGAAAAAAACTGTTTATCTATATTCTATAGTTTTGACCGTCAATGTTGTTCGATTCACATAGAGTAATGTTTTTAGGCTACTAATGTCTGGTTGATGTTGCTGGTTGGAAAGAGGTTACAGAAGCTTGAGCTTTTGCTATTATGTTTCGTGAACGCTTATCTGTAGGTCATAGTCATATTTTCTGTAACAGGGTGTTTTAAAATGGTCTTTGTCGAGTACCTAGCAATGTATCTAAATTTAAAGGACCAAGCTATGAAGGTTATTGCAGCCTGAGCATTTAGGAATTGATGTCAGCAACCTTCCACTCATAATAAAATGCATCTAACATTTATCCACAGTTAAACTGGCATATCCTCTGTTATATTTAGATCAAGCTCATCCTGGAAAATGGCTTGACTACAGAAATCGTGGCGTGAGTGGCAGCAAAAAAGGAGATCTTGTCTGGCCTTTTAATAGAATAGCCTCCGTCTTCACAGAACGTATGTTCATATTCAGTCTGCTTCCTACTCCTATGCTTTCTTCAAACTTGTGCACAATCTGACACAATTGTTTTAAAAATACAGATAGATCTTCAGCATAACATGAATAAAATATTTATCTTTTCGTACACAAATTAATTTTTTAATATTACGTAGATTTCTTTTACATTATACCACTAGATTACATAGATACTAAGTATTTTACTCCGTTCGTGTTATATCTTTTAGCTGAAACAAGAATATGTTTTCGGTATTACCATGGTAACACTGGGGATCTGAGAGCTGTTACAGAGCCAATTCTAGTCAGGAATTCTTTGGCCTCTTCTTCTGGTGTAAGAGATAAGTTTTCTGTTTACATTAACCTATTGTTGAGATCTCACTATAGCGATAAGAGGATGTACCCAGCACCTTCAAGATTGCTACATACAATTTTGTTGTAGAGTGGTCTATGGCGTCAGACATCCATGGACAGTGAGGCAGAAATAGTGCATCTAGCAATCGAAGGTAGGCTAACTGTTGCTAGGCTGTCTGCTTGCTTACATGTAGTGTCATAATGTTACTCACGAGTCAAGTCGTTGTGGTCACTTTCTGACTGCTGTCATTGGACTGTTTGTTTATCAGGTGTTGTTCTTCAGCATTTAAAATGTTTTCACTAGCGTAGTGATAACATGTTTGAAGGCATAAAATACACCTTGTCAAGATCATGCATAATCTCTAAGATCCATTGTATGCAGACATTGAGGCTACTCATGTGAGAAAGGGCATGTTCTTCAATCCTGACCCTTATGTAAAAATACGAGTAGAGCCAGGACAGGATAGGTCTCAACCTGCTCTCTCTTACCACTACAAGGATTTTAGGACATCTGTTTGCGACAATACAACTGAGCCAAGGTGGCACAATGAGGTACATTCTTGTAGTACATGTATTTGAAATAGACTATTACTGTTAGAAATATAAATTTCTCTTCAAATTGGATTACAGTCAAATAGCATTTGAATACTGTCCAACTCCGTAGAGCATTTAAAAAAAATGATGATATTCAAATGAATATACCGTAATACCTCTATTTGAATGCTATGTCGCTCTATTTTTCAACCCTTCCACTACAGTGGCATTTTATTAGAAGTGATGTTCAAATAGACGGTTACGTTGTATTTTTCAACCCTTTTATATTGGCTTCTATTAGAGGTGGCGTTTAAATCAATGTGGTGTTATAATATAGGTTTTACCGTAGTTTCCTAAATGACAACTCCATCTAGCTCAATAGAGCATTTAGAAACATTAATTAACTTAAATGTAGCTTTACAGTTGACAGTCCCATGCAACATAGTAGAGGATTTCAAAACATCTCTCTAACCTGCTTCTAAAGTTGCAGTGATTTTCCAATAAGTGATTCGATGATGGAGCAGGTGGGCTATCCAATGTTGGTTCAGCAAGAAATTCAAGATAATGAGTATATGCTGACTGCAGTGTCAGTTAGCATTAAGTTACTAGTTACTACTGCTAACACTTTACTTGTCTTTTAGATATTCCATTTTACTGCGCTGCCATCAGACACTCTTTTTATGAAAGTAAAGGATCGATTCACCACTGCTCGCCCCACTCTTCTCCGGTTCTTAGGTCAAATATCTCTTCCTATGAAGCAAGTTATAGAGAAGGCTAAACTCGGGTAAGATTTGTAGTCCCGTTTGTCACACTGCCCTTCGTTGTTGGTAACCTTAATAGGCACTTTGAAAGTTATTGTGGGTTGTTTCTGCTGAATATATTTTGAAATTGAGCATATATTAAATATAATGAATTCTCGTGACAGCATTTTATTATGCAAATAATTCGCTCTAAGCATGTTTATACATTTTTGTTTATATGGCAGTAGTAGGTTCACTAAAAATGCCTGCCAAATTGAATACAACTAGTATGTAACATGGCTGGAGTACACAATGTTTTACCAAATTATTATATTAAAACAATGCTTCTGTGAACTTGCTAAACAATTTACTGCAATTGTCCTGAGAAATCTATCGGCATCATCCATCAGTTTTGGTCAGAGAGTGTCTTGTATAATTTTTTTATAGCGGAAGGATTTAAATTTTGAAACAGAATATGCATAAAGGCTGAATATGCATTTCTTTTCAATGTCTGTGATGCTCATCATAAAAGAGAGAACCGGAATTTTTCATTCAACTTTCTTGTGTTTTCTTTTTTGCCTCCAGACTTGCAAGCCATCTGCTTTCCTAAAATGACTATCCACTAGTTTTTACTAAACTGAAAAACTCTGGTTTACACTGGTTATAATATAATGCATTATGTACATGATATAGCATTATGTACATGATATAGCATTATGTACATGATATAGCATTATGTACATGATATAGCACGAAAGCGCACATGGTATAAATTGTCAAATGGTACAAATTCGGCTATTAATTGGAACACATGAATAGTGTCTTGGTAATCTACATAGAATGTTAGTCACTATTCAAAATTACTGCCTCAAGGATCTTATCCTGATGTGTAGACCAGAGCAAGCCGGTCATCTGTATGGCTGATTTTTTACTTACAAGAGACTTCCAGGAGATCTTTACTGATCATTGATGCAAGCATAACTAGTTTCTAGCACCATGTTGGGTTATTACACGTTGACTTTCAAGTCTTCTCAGTCATGAAAAGAAGGAGCAACATCCAAATATGCTAGTTGTAGTGTAAAGCTAGTACAGTTCATCTCATGTCATGTTGGCGGTACAGTTGATGAGCAGTCGGACTTATAGTTTGTCCGTTCAGATAACCACAATTGTAGTTAAATATTTGAATTGCATTCAGTGTATAAATTCCATTCACCAGGCAACTAGAGAATCCCTTTTGATTCGTTAGCAAACAGACAAAGGTTAGTAAAGGTTTACGAGAGCAACCTTTCCTAGGCCATCTTTTCACCATCTGTAGTACATTGAGTCTTCAGGTGATATCGTGGTAAGTCATTTGATGAACTGCTTTCCTGTTTGTTCCAGGCTGACTGTTAGCTGTCAATTAATTGGTCGAACGCCACATGACCACATCTGTGGTACATTGATGTTTAAACCGACAATCATTCCTTATGATGGTAAGCAAAGTAATCTGGCAGGTTTTTGTCTACTTGAAAGGTGTGTTAATTATTATCTGGTAGAGTTTGGTGTTTACTTGAATGTTATGTTAATTGTTATCTGGTAGTGTGGTGTTTACTTGAATGTTATGTTAATGATTATTTGGTAGAGTTTGGTGTTTACTTGAGTGTTATGTTAATTATTATGTGGTAGTTTGGTGTTTACTTGAGTTTTATGTTAATTATTATCGGGTAAAGTTAGGTGTTTATTTGAATTCTGTGTTAATAATAAATTATAATGAAATAAGAAGTGGAAGCTAATAAGTTACTTCATTTTGTCCGTAGATTTTACAGCACAGAATACATATTCATTTATTGTCAATGTAATAACAGCATGGAGAGGAAACATCATATTGGGGCAGTAGAATATTTTAAAGTAGAGTTTCTTTTGCGTTCTTTCTGGGTTTCAATGCCTTGGAAACTTCAATAATATACTCTACAGTATAATTGGACTTTAAAGTTTATAGAACGGCTTAATTCTGCAGATACTGATAACTATTTATATGCACTGTAGCGAGCAGGCATTCAATGGATAGGAACCATCTTGGAGAAACAGGCGTAGGCTGCTGCGCCATCACAGACAGTGCAGTAGAGAACGCTTTAGATAGATCTTCTGCCGATATTCTCTCCGATTCCTCTGGGAACAGTGATGTTGAACTTACTGACACGGCTGAAACTCCAGCAATGCGGTGAGCATGAGCAACTTTGTCAGCCTGACCTCCTTATCTACTTGGAATGTTTAAGATCATCGTATTTCAGCAAAAAGAATGAAGTAGCTTGGCGATGTAATTACAGTTGCAAATAGTTAATGTGATTGTTTCTATTTGCATCAGTTTACTGGACATTTAATCTTTTTCGAAATTTTTTTAAAGCACTAGTGCAATAAAATGACTATTAAAATACATGACTACGGACATTGCATTAATTCATGTTTGTGAATGCAAGTAAAATTTTATAGGGTGAGCTCCAGCAAATCTATCTATGACAGCTACAAGTTCACATACACAGTAAATAGTATTTATAGTAAATAGCTACTATCAGTTTTAGTAGCTTTTAGCTCTCTGTATGACAGGCCTTAACTCACTCTGTATGACAGGCCTTAACTTACTCTGTATGACAGGCTTTAACTTACTCTGTATGACAGGCTTCAACTTACTCTGTATGACAAGCCTTAGCCTTGTATGACAGGCCTTAACTTACTCTGTATGACAGGCTTTAACTTACTCTGTATGACAGGCCTTAACTCACTCTGTATGACAGGCTTTAACTCACTCTGTATGACAGGCTTTAACGTACTCTGTATGACAGGCCTTAACTTACTCTGTATGACAGGCCTTAACTTACTCTGTATGACAGGCCTTAACTTACTCTGTATGACAGCCCTTAACTTACTCTGTATGACAGGCTTTAACTTACTCTGTATGACAGCCCTTAATTTGCTCCGTATGACAGGCCTTAACTTACTCCGTATGACAGGCTTTAACTTACTCTGTATGACAGGCCTTAACTTACTCTGTATGACAGGCCTTAACTTACTCTGTATGACAGGCCTTAACTTGCTTCGTATGACCGGCCTTAACCTACTTTTTCTGCCTACAGAGATCTAGAACGGTATAGCAGTGGCACTAGTGCTGATAGTTCTGTGCAAACACTTCCTACTGAAATGGATAACAATTCCGTTTCTTCAATACCTCAGGTAATACTGACCTTTATTGTTTATTGAACAGGCATTTATTATTAATTTCAATAACTCTGCACGCATTGTTCAGTCATTGTTAAGTGTCAGTAAGATGCGAATGGATATTTGAATAAATTACAAAGACAATTTGAATCAATGTCGTTGTTTATTTGGCAAAACACAGTTTTGTTAACCTAATAATTATATTACATGTTTTATATAGTATGCTTTTAAGTTGTTGTTGTTAAGGCAGAAAAAAACTAGCTGGATTCTGTAAAGTCTGACCTTTTTTAACCAATCAATTTATTCTCTCTCAAAACCAACAGTAAAACTTACACAACAAAATTTCCTTAAAAACGCTAATAATAATAATGCTAATGATAATAACCAATCTAGCAAGAATGTCATGGCCTTCGCCTGGTAAAGGCTAATTCGCACTGGTCCATTTATTTGTCAATGTGACGTGTTATTTCGTGTGTCTAGCCACAACAGATATCTATCCTGCGCTTAAGATGTACATCTCATCGGTAGATGTAGCCAAGCCTTCACGTATCTCTTACACATTTTGACACATTTTTTAAATGTAAGTCAGTGGCTGTCATTTGTTGCTTTTCTTCTTAACGCCACAAAAAATGTAGCGTTCATGTATCTTTTGTAATTAACTTGAAACTTTCAGAGCTACAAACTATTTGATACATTTTACATGATTAACTTATGTTTTAGCTCTGTCACAACTGCTAGTTACATTTTTCTTAGTCAAATAGTATTTGAACATTGTGCTTTACCAACTTATGTAAACTTTGTTGAACGCAAATAATATTGAAAGTTAGCCTATCTATAAATTATTTATCTGTAATTTTTAAAAAAGAATTGAATTCTATGTTAGAGTATTAAATGAGGTGTCTCTAGACTATTGTTCACTTGGAGGCAAAATCTGAGTTTTTCAGAAGTAGTAAAGACCACCAACTAAGGTGAAATCTACAGTTTGTTAACAGTAATGGTATACAACTTGTTAAGTAAGTTATTGCCATAATAAGTCTATGCCATAATAAGCTAAGGAGGGTAAGGTATATCATGTAACAATTAATTCGATAATGTTTTGCTAGACTAACACAAGGAAGAGCAGCTTGCTAGAAGCAGTAAGCGTAGTGTGCAAGTCTAGATTACTTTCATTGATCGCTTACTAGCGTCATATTTCAAAATATTTTATTAGAACGTCTAGATATTTTTTATCATTTGAGATTCTCTGTACCGTTTTAGGTAATCTGACTGCCAGGATGTTTCAAGATTAAAATTAACACAACTTGATAAATTTGATCGCATTTAAAATGCTCAGAAGAAAATCACTTTTTCAAAAATGACGTCAATAGTCGCACTTCATGTTTGTCCCTCTCGTTGTGACATTGGCTGTTCATTCAATCTGCAGTGTTACACATCTCTATATATAGTGACATATGTTTTATTTTGTATTTGCTCAGGATTGTTTAAATAAAACTTCAAATATAGTCCCAGATACGTACACTGCTATAGATATTTCAAATGATTTAAAGATATTTTGGTTAGAATTTGTCCCATTGTTTTCCTCTAAATGCTGTGTAAACATATGAGTACCCAATGCTGGTGTGAACGTATGAGTACCCAATGCTGGTGTGAACGTATGATTACCCAATCTTGGTGTGAACGTATACATATCACATATAAAAAATATGCACGACTATTAATGCCATTTTGAGGAAATCTGGGTGCGTTTTTTCTTTCTGAGCATTTGAACTGCGATCAAGTTTTTTCGCCTTTAAATATCTTTACATATCCTGGCAGTCAGATCACTTGAAACAGTAAATGAAATCTCAAGATAGAACAGTATCCACACATTGTAATAAAATCTTTAAAAATTTGACATAAACCTTTAATGTGAAGCCTCCATTGAGTCTAACAAATGCTAAATATCATAGTTATGAGAGCTTTGTGTTTCACAGCTAACAAAAATTAATCTAAATCAAACTAAATGCAGCACAAAATAGAATGTTCAAACTACTGAAATTTACCTATTAAGATGCTTGATGTGGAGGCTTTGTTTGAAAAGAAAGTCCTGGCTTGCCCTGATGTTACACCAGAGCAGTTAGCATAGCCTATAAACATTAAACTATTGATGAATATCTCGAGCTATATTTTTCAATAATTGGCCATAGAGATAAATGCATTCCACATGCTGATGAGGCTACGCAACTTGGTTGTAATGTAACATTTTGTACCTTAATCAAGTGAAAAAACTACCATATTTTTTCTGCAGTCGTAAGGAGTATTCAATTGGAATAAAATGCCACCCATGTGCCATATACATGTACACATACCACCAACGTGTAGGGAATCTGAAAGCGCCCTAGAAGTGATAGCAGTTTGGTTTTTTTCTAAAAAGTTGGAAGTTATGAACCTGACACTCATTGACCAGTACTCTCTTCAGTGCTCACTGTGTGTAGTTATAGCAAGAGGAATAAGATCGCCAAGAAATATCTCAAACATGAAATTTGACTGTTGCTGACAGTGTGTATTGCCAATTCGTTTCAGGTGGCGGTTAATCTCAGTGAATCACCTCCTCACACTGTTGAAAATCGAGGAAAAATACAGATTGAAGCAGTCGAGTCTACACCACATGCGCTGTCATCTGTTGATTCTGATGAGTTAGACATTACTCGGTCTTTCTCAGATCCGTTTGCTCTTTACCAGTTAGAGGAGGGGGATGTTGACATCCAAACAGCCAGGAGTGTCCAAGAATGTCATGATCAGGATGATATAAATGGAGGGGTTACTCTAGACGATTCTGATACTATAGCGTCTGAAGATTTTTCTAGCCTAGCTAGGGATGTAGCTATTCCTCAGTTAACCTCATCAAATTATGCAGAGGGGAGCTCACCATCAAACGTTCTCACTTCTAGGGATAATACTGACTCTGTTGTGAAAGCTAGCGACACTAATCAGGCAGAGTCTAACAGCTCATGCACAGCAAGTGCCGATGCTTATGCAATGAGGGACAAAGCACGTGATACCCAGAAAGTTTCTGAATCTGAAACCACGCAGGCTCAAGTAAAAAGCTGTGATGACCTTGCAATAGATATGCAATATGCTGAGAATACACATGGTAGTGAGGAGATGAAAGGCCGAGGTGTGTATGGAAAAGATGGAAATGATGTAACCATCTGCAAAAAAAATAATCTGAAGTTTTGCATGTTTATTAGTTTTTACTTTTTTGAACACTTTCATTATTTACCTCCAGACTTTCCTCTGCTTTCACTTTCACCACAAAACATAAGTAATGTAGCTTGAAAGCACAAATAAATCCAATCATTTTTTTTAGAAAAAGTGAAAGATGAATCATCGGTGTCATCAAACAGCACTGATGGCACTCTCATTACTAGTTCATTGGAGAATCCTCCCGTCCCAAGGCACTCCATACTGAGAGCGTGTGGTGAAAACTCGGCATCTGTTTGGAGTCTGGAGAACCATGCTGGGTCTCAGGAGAATATTTGTATGTTGGAACTACCTTTTATTTGTATTTAGATGGAACTTGTTTTGAATAAAGCGAAGCACTCATTATTGACATGCTTTATCTATTAGCCATTTTTTATCCTGTAGAAAGCTGTCGAGGGGTTATTTCTTAGCATCGTGTCATCAGGGATAGACCTCAGGATAATTTTCTTGGCATGGTGTCATCAAAGATAAGCCATAGAATGACTTTTTGCAGTAAATTTTCAGAAGTCAGCCATAGCCCCAACTTTGTTGAAATTGCTTGCTTTTTGGCAAATGTGTTTAATATTTTGAGTTTATATATTCAAGGTCTATCAAAGCACAGATAAACTTGAAAGAAATCTATTCTAGTTGAAGAAGAAGTCTCCACAGCTGAGAGAGATTACCAGAACCTGTCTGACCTCGTAAGCAAGGTGCTCCCAGCTACCCCAGAAGTTGATTGTCATGCAAAGGATAAACCACCTCTGCCCCTGCCGAGAATGAAGAACAAAACTCTTGCTGAACAGCTTCAGAATCTCCCAGTAATTGAGTCGGAGGCATTTCACCGTCATTCCACACCGCCCGACCTTCCTCAAAAGGTAAGCATTTTTTCATTTCTTTTTAATACATTCTTATGATGTAGTGGTATTTGATATGCCCTTCTACTGCTGAACTTCGAATAGCTGTGTTGTAAAAAAGGTATATTCTATACTAGATTGAATTTTTATAAAAGGTTTTGTAAGGCTTACCATATTTACCCACAGATAACTTAATGTCACATGTACACTGGTCGATAATTTCTTAGTAGCTTTCGGCCGACTTTTGTGACTCAGTTCGTTTTGCAAATGAGCACACCGACCATCTACCCTACTGATTAGTAATGCGTCCAAATAAGTTCATCATTCTTAGTAGTTGCTAGTACCCCGGCGGTACAGTGTGCCGTGAGAGATCGTCAGGTGTGCTGATAAGGTACAGAGAATATCTATCTGCACAATTATTCTGCAATGCCAGAAGGCAGTCGATTGGCAAAGGCGTTATTGTCGGTCGACTAACCTAATATCGCTAGTTTGAATCACGTGTGAAGCAATCTTTTATCTCAACTTCTAACCATGGATCCAGACAGGACAAACAGACAGAAGGGCAAACACTGGTCTTGTTATGGTAAAGATTAGCACATGCCCGTTTGCTCTGAGTGAGAAAATTGAACTGAGTACGATTTGCTCTGATTGGTTTTCGCAACCAAACAATCGATTTCAGACTGAACAAGGTTAAACTTCAGCTCTGCTGATTTTTTTGAAACATTTGTCATCGGCTCTGAATAAATGCTTTTTGAAATACATGTATATCGGCTGATCAAGATTTAGTAACAAATCCGCCAGGTCATTGGCTAGTGTACAACAGCTGGAAACAGTCCATGAGAATTCTGTTGTACAAGACCCTTAGCGCATGACCTCTTTTGCTCATGACTTTTGAGACACTCTTGAAGTCAAAGCATTTCGATTAAACTGTAATTCATACCAGCAAATTTGGTTAAATACGTATCAACTTTCCAATATTTCGCACACTTTTAAACATTACATTCATTTAGCGTTCATGGAGATGTTATAAATCACATTTGTATTGCTTAAGAGTTTAGTATAGATGTGGCATCACTTATCTATTGTAATGCTCTTGAGGTATCATCAATTTTTATTAATCCTACAGCAAGAATTTTTTGCATAATTGGACCAAGTGATTTGTAGTTGACAACTGCTAATGGTCAACATATTCTATGCTTTTTATTACGCATTATTTTATTTTTGTGGCAGACATCGACAAAGCAATTAACTAAATCAACAAACCCTGATCTAGCTTCTAAGAGGCGAAATTTTGAGTCGGAGGAAAGTTTAGAGATGCCACCAGGTCAGGCACCAGTACCGCCTGATGGAGCCCGTATGGAGGTGCCATCAGGTCAGGCTCCTGCACCTGTATCTCTTGATTGCACCCAACTAGAAGTACCATCAAATCAAGTACCTGCACACTCAGATGGAGCCCGTCTAGAGATGCCATCAGGTCAAGCACCTGTACCCCCTGATGGAGCCCGTCCCAAGAGGTCTGCTGCTAACTATCAACAGCAGGTATGTCTCACTCTCGAGGCTGACTTCCCAAATTGCCTCTCTAATGTTTTCCTTTCTTACTCGTGCTCCCAGCAGACTCAGGACTCCTCTCCCTCATTCTTGCCCCCCCCCCCCAACACACTCATTACCCCTCTCCCTCACTCTTGCCCCCGACACATTCCGGACTCCTCTTTCTCACCCTTGCCCACAATACACCCAGGACTCCGTCCCCTCATTTTTATCTCCATCACGCTCAGGACTCCTCCCCTAACTTTTGCCCCCCAACACACTCGGCACCCTTCCCCCCTCACTCTTGTCCCCCCAACACACTCAGACCCGCTCTCCCTCATTCCTGCCCCCAACACACCCAGGACTTTTCTCCCTCACTTTTGCCCCCCCCCCAACGCACTCCGCACTCCTCTCTCTCACTCTTGCCCTCCCAACACACTCAAAACTCATTCTTGTCCCCCTCCCTCTCATTTTTGCCCCCTCCCCCTCATTTTTCCCCCTTCCCCCAACACACCCAGGATTCCTCTCCCTCACTTTTGCACCTTCAACACACGCAGTACTCCTCACTCTTGCTTCCCCACCCCGACACACTGAGGGCTCTTCTCCCACACCTCTGCCTGCCAATACATCCATAACTCTTTCAGCCAATTAAATCTTAAAATGAGTAAAATAATAAAAACTGCCTTATTTATACTGGTTGGGATTGTCTCAGTGGTCTTTGTTCAGGTCGCTGCTCAATATGAAGCAGTTCAAGATATGGCTGATGCTATACCAAAGAAAGTAGCGACTAAGGAAGAGCCACCGCTGTTGCAGCCACGCAAAGTTCGCACAGAATTACCTCCTCCACGACTCCCACCTAGAAAGTATGTAGTATATTTGTTAGACTTAATTTTCATATGACTCTTGTGCTGTAGTAATGTTGGAGTCTGAGAACTAAACTTTCGCTCCGTATTCGTATCTGTTCAAACTCTCATGATCAAGAGGTTGGAAGACTGAGCGGGTAGGCGTTGCTTGAGAAAACTCCAGTCAAACTTTGTATTCAAGGATGGGCACAATGATGTGTATTATCATCAATTTCATGATATTGGTATTAGTTTTTCACCATACATCGATGATAATTCTTCTAAAATGTAATACTGTGGTTCAAATGGCATTGGATTGGCAGCAGGACAAAGACAGGTGTACCAAACTCATCTCAAGCTCACAATGACTTAGATGAAGTGTTTGAACCATCCTTATCATCACGACAGCACGCGCCACGCCATCACAAAACTAAGGGGACGTCTAGAGTGGCCCCTGGAACGGAAAGTGAAGAGGCTAGGGTGGCTGCAGAAGGTATTTCGCCTTAGCTGTTTTGAAGTGTTTTGTGTAATTAAAATAAATTAAGAAAGAAAATAAAAACAATTGTAACTTTCAAACTTCATATCATAAGGAAAAGGTTTTAAAACAGCTAAATTGAAAATAAATAAAACAACTGTAAAGGCTTTCAAACAACTGTAAGTTTAGAATTTCATAACTTGAAAGAAGCGTGTCGTTGAAATAAATTAGAAGGAAAAATAAAAATGTAAAGGTGTTTAAATTTAAAATCATTAGAGAGTGATGGCTAAATATAGTCTATTTTGCTACGATTACAATCAAAAATTATTTGGTATACAATTATGTGATTTCAGTTCGTTTCAGTGTTGGCGTGCGAAAATATCGTAGGCTATAGACGTACATAGAGTGGTATAGAAACCCATTGTCATTATCTAATGCAATCACCTCCTGGTAAAAACCATCATCATTAAAAATAGTACAAAAATACTATGTTAACCTTGGTAACTATAGGTACCTACAATGACTAGTGCATTTTGACTAGTACAATGTACTACGTGGAGAGTTCTTACCTTCGAGACGGACGTGTAACATCAACGCTGAATCTATCTTAAATGAATTTAGTTTACTAAACACGTACTTGAAGGAAGTTTTAGTATGGATTTTATATAGCTGTGCGATATGGGTTTTCTGCATTTCGGTATGATATGCAATAAATATTTACGATATCGATATTCGATAAGTTATTTGCATTCCTAATGACTAAAGAATGATGTTAGGTTTTGCAGTGACATAAATGAAGACTGTATTGCAACGAAACCAAATGTTAGAAAACAATTATTTTGAAGTGAAAACAATCTACTCCAAACTAAAAACACCAAAACAAACTACAGCTCAACACAAATAAATGCAACAAAATGTAAACCACACTACAACTTTCTACTGTGACGATAATTTTTTTTTCGCGAGAAACAGTTGTTGCTGATTTCTAGTATTGCAGTATAAAGCCAGAGTTCTATTGCTCTCTTTAACCTCAATGAGGTTAAATGGCGGTTTCTTGCCACCACAATTAATGTCTAGTGGTAATAGCACCTCTGGCTGTGCATCTAATTAGTTTTGACATCACAAGCAAAAAATTGTGCATAAAATGTGGTTAATATTTATTATTTAATTATAAAATGGTGGTTTATTAACAATATAAACAAATTGGTCAAAAATATTGCCCAATCAGTGCCCTAATAAGAAAAAAGATGAAGAAGCATAGTGTTGCATATACTTAGATTCTAAAATATTTATTAACAGGGGCATCAAAAAACACGTGGATGCAGAGCTAAAATAATAGCTATAGCTGGACAATCACATCTACATACTAATACACAAATGCTCAAACTTTGAGAAATATATATATAGATTAGGGTGGCTGCAGAAGGTACTTATCCATAGCTTTCCTATGTATATAGATTAGGGTGGCTGCAGAAGGTACTTATCCATAGCTCTCCTATGTATATAGATTAGGGTGGCTGCAGAAGGTACTTATCCATAGCTCTCCTATGTATAAAATATTGGGTGGCTGAAGAAGGTACTTATCCATAACTTTCCTATGTATATAGATTAGGGTGGCTGCAGAAGGTACTTATCCATAGCTCTCCTATGTATATAGATTAGGGTGGCTGCAGAAGGTACTTATCCATAGCTCTCCTATGTATATAGATTAGGGTGGCTGCAGAAGGTACTTATCCATAGCTCTCCTATGTATATAGATTAGGGTGGCTGCAGAAGGTACTTATCCATAGCTCTCCTATGTATATAGATTAGGGTGGCTGCAGAAGGTACTTATCCATAGCTCTCCTATGTATATAGATTAGGGTGGCTGCAGAAGGTACTTATCCATAGCTCTCCTATGTATATAGATTAGGGTGGCTGCTGAAGGTACTTATCCATAGCTCTCCTATGTATATAATATTAGGGTGGCTCAGAAGGTACTTATCCATAGCTCTCCTATGTATATAGATTAGGGTGGCTGCAGAAGGTACTTATCCATAACTCTCCTATGTATAAAATATTAGGGTGGCTCAGAAGGTACTTATCCATAGCTCTCCTATGTATATAGATTAGGATGGCTGCAGAAGGTACTTATCCATAACTCTCCTATGTATAAAATATTGGGTGGCTGAAGAAGGTACTTATCCATAACTCTCCTATGTATATAGATTAGGGTGGCTGCAGAAGGTACTTATCCATAGCTCTTCTATGTATATAGATTAGGGTGGCTCAGAAGGTACTTATCCATAGCTCTTACTCCTATCCATACTTCGCCATAGCTCCATGTTTATTTCTTTATTTACTTTAATGCTCTCTTGGAAATTCTCGTGTATAAATCAATTTTTACTTACGAACAGAAATGTGATTGAAATTAAATTTGTGATTGACTCTTTTTAGAGGCTTGAAAACTATCTTGATTTTATGTATTGCTAACATAAAATATGCCTATCCAATCTTTTTTGTTCCAGTATGTCAGCTATGATATAAAAATAATTCATTTTAGCTCACAAGACTTTCTCACAATATTTATAGAGGTGCAAATAAAGGTACCCATATTGTACCAATAGAGGTGTTTGTTGTTTAACTACCTTAATCATGTGTTAGCCATAGATTACTCTTTATATGCATGTACTTACTTTAAACTTAGATTAACCCTAGAAATTACTATCTCTTTCTACCTCCATTGAAGTAGTATTCATCCTTGATCTACCATATCATCAGATAACTACCATAAGCTACCAGTTCATGCATAGCCTAAATCTTATTCTATTCAAAGCATAGCTATTCAATGTTCTAGTTGCCAATGCTGCTGCCTCTCTGCCACGACCCAATCGGATGAAGTCAGAAAGCATAGAGGTGGAAGAGGCGCTTCCAGATGGTTGGGAGGCAAGAGTGGATGCGCATGGCAGAGTTTTTTATATAGATCACAATAACCGTAGTACAACTTGGGAGCGACCCACTAATAGTAATAAGGGGCCAACTGCCCATCATGCTAGTCTCCAGAGGGTGCCAAGTATTAGCAACACTGATCGAGTCAATATGGATAACAGGTATGCGTTGGTGCCCCTTTATACTCATTTGGTGTTCCCTTCAGGTCTATATGTTATGTATATTTTTGATGACCGACTCTCGGCATGTTCATTATGTATGTCTACATGCTATTCACTGAAATGTCAGCAAATCAGTTAACATCCTATGCTGACTCCAGCTATCATAACCCACATTCTAACCCACCCAGAATTCTATAGCTTCCTCGACTTCTATCTGAGTGTTTGTGCTTCCACATTTACGTGACTTGACTGACTTCATTGATCATGCATATACGACTCCGCTTGCACATTTCCTTTGTTGCCACTGTTCAAGTATGGAGCTTATATAAGTGCACAAGGTTGGCAATTACTGAACATTATTGATGTGTTGGTCTAGACAGGGCTAAGCAAGCCGGGTGGGTATTCATGGGAATCGAACAGAAATCCGTGTTGAGAACAAGATAACTATCAATAGGTCCTACTTTAGGTCTGTGGTTGCTTCGCTGTCAGGCTTCTTGTTTCGATGATAGCCGATAATTGTTCACACCATCACCCTGATTTGCTCGCTAATCAGCCTATCATCTCGCAGGTATCGCATTGTGAAGAGAATGTCGTCTATAGATACCATCAATGAAGCGAGTTCTCCTCCAAGGCATCATGCACCGCTGCCACCTTCTGCATCCCGGTCACCTACCTCACAGCCTCCGTCATCGTTTCCGGAACACCAGGCTTCTGCTGCCACAGAAGGTCCTGCTTCCAATCCACCAGTCATTGAAGGTATTCATTGTCTAATTTTTTAAAGCGTATCAAATGTCAGTTTTTCAATGGAACATTCAATTTATTGCTAAACTCTGACACCAACAGGCTGTTGGCGAGAGTTAGTCTACTAGTTCCTAACTGTTGGGAAATGTAGTTTATTATGGCAGGTGCTTTTGTGTGGTGTATTCATGTGTTTATTGGGTTATTAGTTTATTTAGTGTTTTTGTGCGCTCAAGTGTATTTTATATGAAGCCTATAGACTACTACGAGAGCTTCTAAATCTTACCTGAAGCCGGTGCAATGTTATACAGAGGCTAATCCATATGAGAAAGTTGTACAATATTATACAGGGGCTAATCCATATGAGAAAGTTGTACAATATTATACAGGGGCTAATCCATATGATAAAGTTGTACAATATTATACAGGTGCTAATCCCTATTATGGAAAAGCTTTTTTAATATTATACAGGTGCTACCGCTTCCACAACATCAACTAGTCAATCTAAATTGACAAACCCACCAGCAGCCAGTGCTTTGGATGCTGAGACGCGGCTTAAACAGGAAATCATTCGCAACTCACCTGCTGTCAAGTTTCTCACTCGGACAGATTTTTTCTCTCTCGTTCAGTACAGTGATGTAAGTGAATAGGAGCATATGTAGCATTGCTTTAGGGCATGTCAATAGCCCAATCTGTCAATAATGGGTGTAAATAAGGGTGCGAGTAGATGAGAGGTGTAAGTAGATAAAATAGGTAAGTAAATGAGAGATGTAAGTAGATAAAAAGATGTAAGTAGTTGAGATGTATAAGTAGGCACATTGAGTAGTTGAGAAGTGTACTGTAACTATGCAGGGATGTACGTAGATAATAGTGTAAGTAAACAGTCGTGTAACAAAACAGTGCTTGATGTTGTAGGTGTGGGCAAGTAGGGATAGGGCTGTACCTACAGTAGCATACATTAATACAGTGGACCCTCGCTATACGATTTTAATTCATTCCGGTGTTGGCACCGTAAGGCAACATGTCGAGTAGAAGGGTATAGAAACCCATAGTAAATATCTAATGCAAACCCCCGGTAAAATCATCAAAATCTTATATACGTACTGTATATATTAAAGATTAACAACAAAATGATGTTAACATTAGTAACTATAGTTATCTACAGTAACTTTAGTGTATTTAGTGGTAATGATCTGCAATAAAATGTAACATTACAATGTATTATGTGCAGTACGTACTGTGGGGAGTTCTTACCTTCGAGACAGACGTATAACATAAATGTATAACATAAACGTTGAATTTAACTTAAATGAATTTAGCCTACTAAACACACACTTGAAGCTAAGTTTTAGTATGTATTTTCAACTATTTTACTAAACTTGAACTTTTTCATCGCTAAAATTTTATCACCCATCTATTTCCGGTTTCGTCTTTACTGTAACTAATAACGCATACGCCGAACTGAGCAAGATCGAGCAACATATCTCTTTCATTCATTGTTAGAGGGATTTCGGCGAATAGCATATCGGCATATTTGTTATTCCGAAGTAATCAGCACACCGACTGCTAAATTTGAATATCAAGAGAAATTTTTGTTAATTCTATATGGCAAAAAATATTTCGTATAAGAGGGCGAAAAATCAGCGTGTTCTACATCGTAGGGCGAAAGAAATCATATAAAAGGGTCATTGTAACCCGAGGGCGCTCTGTATTCAAATAAATGAGCAGAGATGTAAGCAGACAGGAATGTATCTAGACAAGAGAGTAACTACCGTAAAACCTCTAATTGAACGCTACCTCTACTTGAATGCCATTTCTATTTGAACGCTACATCTATTTGACCGCCACTATGAGAGAAGAGTTGGAAAATAGAGCATCACACTCTATTTGAATGCCACCTCCATTTGATTGCCACTTTGACAATCTTTGATATTTATGAACCCATGCTATCAAGTCATCAGTAGAAAAGTGTCCACAAATCATATCAATAATGAATCAACTACATCAATAACAATCAATTCTCTTGTTTCTCCAACTTCAAAGCTTTTACCTTGTTTTTTGTTAGAACTCTGAAATCAAACCAAAAAAAAAAATTAATAACTGTCTCAAGCTAATAGTAGTTCCTCGTTTAACGTGGTCTTGATACTTCGAAGCACATGTATATAAAAGCGGTTTACATTTGCGATGGCACAAAGGTTAGGTTTAGTGAGCAAACAGCCATTACGCGTCGCTGTTGTGCTAAATGCAGCGCGTCAAAGTTTTGTTCTGCCAAAAAATTGTTTGCACGCTAATACCAACTAGTTATGCAGTGCAGAAGAGGAACCGAGATCAGAAGACATTGTGGAAGCTATTGGACAACCAGAAGATGTTCGTTCCATTGAAAGCAACAGTCAGAATGCAGCTATCCGAGCAAGGATGCAAATATTTTTATTTTAAAAACATTGATTTTTGTTTCTGCATGTAGTATAAGTATGGATCATTTATGTCACTTGTTCATGGATATTTATTTGTAGCATTTGATAGATTATCATTAGGCAACTTATAAATTTGCAGGTTTATAGAATATTATTTGATAGCATCTTAAGCGGTAATCTGATTTTGCGATTGATCGACGCTCGTAACTCTTCTTCTATTGCACATAAGAAGCTAGTTTTGGCTGCAAACTTTGGCAAACATCAATGAGTGCAATGAGCTTTTACCCAACATTGTTAAATATGGATATAAAATAAAAATAAATGAAATAAAAATTGAAAGCTTCAACAAAGTTCAAAGCAGGACACAGGCTATAACATCATCGTATGTTAATTGCAAGCAATAGATATTAACTGGTAGAGATATTTTTTAGTTTCTCGATGCATATTTATTAAGAGATCTTTGACAAGTTGGAGGTAAGTTAGCAGATTTATTGCATCCAAAAGGTGTAATATTGTTCCACCGGAAAAAGAGGGCAAAAATAGGTGACAATCGTTTAGAATTTATCTTTCTATTATTCTGACGAGCTATTTGAAAAATACAACGTCAGCCTTTATTTGAATGCAACCTATATTGACTGCCACTATATGACTGCCACTCTATTGACTGCCACTATAGAGGAAGGGTTGAAAAATAGAGCGCCAAGGCGTTCAATCAGAGGTTTTATGGTATCTATGGATGTATATATACAAGAACGTAACTATATAAAGATGTATCTAGACAAGAGTGTAACTATATAAGGATGTATCTAGACAAGAGTGTAACTATATAAAGATGTATCTAGACAAGAGTGTAACTATATAAGGATGTATCTAGACAAGAGTGTAACTGTATAAGGATGTATCTAGACAAGAGTGTAACTAGATAAGGATGTATCTAGACAAGAGTGTAACTATATAAGGATGTATCTAAACAAGAGTGTAACTATACAAGGATGTATCTAGACAAGAATGTAACTATATAAGGATATATCTAGACAAGAGTGTAACTATATAAGGATGTATCTAGACAAGAGTGTAACTATATAAGGATGTATCTAGACAAGGGTGTAACTATATAAGGATGTATCTAGACAAGAATGTAACTATCTAAGGACGTATCTAGACAAGAGTGTAACTGTCTAAGGATGAAACTAGGCAAGAGTTACAGTAAAAGGAAAAAACTCAGCGGCAATTGATAGCATGCACATTAAGTGTGAGTCAGCAATTGATAGCACACACATCAAGTGTGAGTCAGCAATTGATAGCATACACATTGAGTGTGAGTCAGCAATTGATAGCATACACATTGAGTGTGAGTCAGCAATTGATAGCATACACATTCAGTGTGAGTCAGCAATTGATAGCATACACATTCAGTGTGAGTCAGCAATTGATAGCATACACATTGAGTGTAGGTCAGCAATTGATAGCATACACATTCAGTGTGAGTCAGCAATTGATAGCATACACATTCAGTGTGAGTCAGCAATTGACAGCATACACATTCAGTGTAAGTCAGCAATTGATAGCATACACATTCAGTGTGAGTCAGCAATTGACAGCATACACATTCAGTGTGAGTCAGCAATTGATAGCATACACATTAAGTGTAAGTCAGCAATTGATAGCATACACATTCATTGTGAGTCAGCAATTGATAGCATACACATTCAGTGTGAGTCAGCAATTGATAGCATACACATTGAGTGTGAGTCAGCAATTGACAGCATACACATTCAGTGTAAGTCAGCAATTGATAGCATACACATTCAGTGTGAGTCAGCAATTGATAGCATACACATCAAGTATGAGTCAGCAATTGATAACATACACATTAAGTGTGAGTCATCAGTTAGCCAGGCTTAGCATGTAGGCAGAAAGACAGGCAGGTCATAAGTAAAGGTTTTTATGCACAAGTTGGCAGAGACTAGTTAGTGGTATAGGTGAAACTGAGTTGAATGTAGAGATGTACCTTAGTACACAGAAGTACTGATTGCAAACTTGCAATCAGCACTTGTGCCTTGTGAATAAACTCATTAGTTTAAGCGTGTGATGTTTGGAGAATTAAAACACAGTTGATATGATTTTAGGAGGCACAAACTTGCTATACAGGCAACAGTGCACTCAAGCACATGGTGCATAAAATCCGTAAGGACCCGATGACCTTTCACAAATACTGGCACAATAAGGATCTAGTCAACTTTCTCAATATGTTTGTCAACAAGGAAGAGGAGCTGCCTGGCAGTTGGCAGATGAAACATGATAAGACAGGCAAGGTATGTCATGTTGTTAAGGCCTAATGACACATTAAGTCATTATGTAAATTTGACTAAACAATGAATTACTAATGGGTAATTGTCTGTTCATGCAGTTATTTGAACTGACCTACAGCTACATAGTAAGGTTATAGATGACTCCATATAGTGTCATTAACCGACCCATTGTTATATGCCGACGGTCGTGTGAAAGTCAATGTTTCATGTCCATTGAATGGCAGCAAATTGAAATAGATCACTTTGACGATCACAATGATACTTGCTCGATGTTATGAAACGCTAAAGATTTTTTGTATTTCCTTTGTTTTGTTTGCAAATTAATACTTGTGTTCACAATTTTTTTTAGCTTTTATGATTCTATCATGCTTTTTCAGGTTTTTTTCCTTGACCACAATACTAAAACTACCACATTCATAGACCCAAGACTACCTACAGTACAACCTGCTTTAAATCCTGGCAGCCAATTACCTCTTCCTCGTAGCAAATATCGTGTGGAGGATGGTGGTGACACAGCTGAAGGAGCGTCAAATCTACCTACAGGTGAGTGAGACTAACTCAGCTCACATCATCTTATGGTGGTCTAGTCTGCAAGCCCTTGGTTTTTGCAGGTTGGCTTCTGAGTAAATCTTAGCAGTAAAAGGTAGAACAGCAATAGTTTTATTTACACTTGCCTTTTCTTCACAATGCAAATGCAACTTTCGCTCGCCATGGTAAAAAAAGCTGAAATTTTTTCGTGGTTCCAAAATAATCAATCTGTGCGCTCCTTATATAAATTTCAGTTTTACAAGCCTTTTTCTTTTACCCCAACATTTTTATATAATTTAAGTAAACCTTGCTTTTTAACCAGACTTCAAGGCTGAATTTTAAAACCCAGTGGCTGAAGCCTTTCTCAATACTTTACATTTATTAGAAGTTTGTCTTCTAATTATTGGTTATATAGATACATATGCAGTTGAATTTATATTCAAGCGGTTTTGAGTTGTTGTACTCTTGGATACGGCAGAAACTTTTTTAAATGTAATGTGAACACACTCGCTTTTTTGATGCCTTCTTTTCTGTCCCTTCACGAGACAAGACGCATCGCTAAATTCAAGCTCAGAATGTAATACTGTACTCATCTATACACCGTAAAACCTCTAATTGAACGCCACCTCTATTTGAACACCACCTCCAATTGACCGCCACCCTGAGAGAAGGGTTGAAAAATAGACCGCTTCTCTCCAATTGAACACCACCTCCATTTGACTGCCACTTTGACATTATTTGATCTTTTTGAGCCCGCACTATCAACTGATCAGTAGAAAAGTGTCCACAAAATCGTACTAATAATGAATCGTTTATATCACTAACAGTTAATTCTCTCGTTGTCCAATTCCAAAGCTTTTCGTTTTTTTCATTAAAATTTTGAAAGCAACACTGTAGCAATAATCAATAACGGTCTCAGGCTAGTAGTGGCTCTCTGTTTAACGCGGTCTTTCTACTACGAAGTAGCCTACATATATAAAAACGGTTTAAATTTACTATGGCAGATGGAACTCGAAAAGCAACGCCATAGAAATAACTATTATCTCAGGCTAATAGTAGCTCTTTGTTTAACGCGATTCTAATACTTCGAAGGACAAGCATATAAAAACCGGTTTGCAAGTTTTGGACCAAAGGTTATACGTTTAGCGAGCAAACTTTTAGCACTGCATCAGTGCTAAATGCAACACGTAAAAGTTTTGCTCTTCTGAAAAATTGTTTGGATGCTAATATCGACTGGTTCAGCGGTGCAGAAGAATTGAAGCCAGAAAAGATTGTGGAAGGTATTGGACAACTAGAAAATTTTCGTTCCATCGAAAGCAACAATCAGAACGCAGCTATCCGAGCAAACGATGGAAATTTTTTGTTTCAACAACGTTAATTTTTGTTTCTGTATGTAATATAAGTGTCTTTCGTTTATGTCACTTGTTTTTGAATATATATTCGTATCATTTGATAAATTATTGTTGTATAACTTATAAATATGCAGATTTATAACATGTTATTTAATAGGATTTTGCGGCTATCTTAACACGGCTTACAATGGATCGATGCTCATAACTACATTTCTATTGCACATAAAAAGCTAGTTTTGGCTGCAAACTGTAGCAAACATATCAGTGAGTGCAATGAGCTTTTATGCAAGATTGCTAAATATAAATATAAAATATGTCTTCAACCAAAGAATGAAATAAAAAATTGAAAATGCCAACAAATTGCAAAGAAGGACACAGGCTATAATATCATCACAGGTCAATTGCAAGCAATAGATATCAACTGATAGAGATATTTATCGATTTCTTGATGCATAGTTATTAAGAGATCTTTGACAAGTCAGGGGTAAGTTAGCATATTTATTGCATTCAAAATCTTTACTATCGGTCCACTGGAAAAAGAGAGCAAAATATAGGCAACATTCGCTTCACCGGTAATAAGGCTAAATTTATCTTTCGGAGATTCTGACGAGCTATTTGAAAAATACACCGTCAGCCTCTATGTGAACGCCGCCTCCAATTGACCACCACCATAGAGGAAGGGTTGAAAAATAAAGCACCATTTCATTCAATTAAAGGTATGGTATATATTTTTCAAAATTGGTCGTATGTGTATTCTTCGTTTTGATTGTCCAGTTATAGCTATTAATATCTTGAATATAAGAAATCCGTATCGAAGAAGATTTGATCTCGAACCCTCCCATTCACCAGTCCAATGCCTTACCAATTCGTCTGCTGAGATTGATAGACCCACTAGGCCATATATGCCGCTATATGGGAGCAAATACCATGACGCAAAGTCATGGCATGCCGTCATTAGAAGCCATGGTTCCTATTGTAAGCCTACTGAAGTTTTCCATTGGCATTGTGCCAGGCTGATAGCAAGTGGCAGGCAACTCTCATTTTAGCTCATTTTATAAGCTGATTTTTAATACCCGGGCAATGCCGGGTAGCACGGCTAGTAAATAACTAAAACTGAAATGGGCTGCTGTAAGGATGAGTGATGGGCCAGAGTTTAAAAAGCTAACTGAACTATACTTAGAAAATTGAAGGTCAAAATTTTTCAAACTGTTAAAGGGCTGTTAAGTGATGTGGATGGATAAGAAACGCTTAGTGCTTCAGAGGGAAATAAGAAGGGTGGACTCTGCAGTATAATATCATGCAGCCACATCACACACTCAGTAAATGGCAAACTGGTACATCTGTCTGTTAAAAAAAAATGCCAAAGACACATGATATAAACCTCCAATTCATTCCAAGAGACTGTTCTGCAAACATTAGTGCAATCATACCTCTACATTAGAGCTTAATGCAATCACAAGTTTCCACCCTGACACTATGGTTGTATTTTCACCAATGCTAGCTTTAAGGATTAGTTCTGGCTACGTGACAAAGGGGGTGTTACATAATACATTACATCATACAATGCAAACTATATACACGCATGTTCATAAAGCACGTAGTCAATGTTCTCATATCTCAATGCAATATTTCCTATATAGATTTACTAAATACAAATTAATTCGTCCCCATACTATGAAAAAACCACATAAAGCATGATATTACGAAAGGAAAACATGTTTTTAATTGCTTTAATTTAGTACCTACGCTCACAAACTAACAAATACATGTATTTAGTGGTTATGATCTGCAATAAAATGTAACATTACTGTGTACAGTACTGTATGGGAGAGACTGGACAGCGATGAGCTCGGTACACTAAACTTTCGTGACGCTACATAACATAAACATTGAATTTAACTGAAATGAATTTAGCTTACTAAACACTCACATAAAGCTGTGTTCAGTTTTAATGTTTTATTTAACTTGAATTTTGTCATCGTCTTAATGTTTTTGTTTTCAGTTAGGCACTGTTTGCCTCGCTTTCGCTATAATTTTTAACCGACTTTTTAAAAACTTTTAAAACTGATTTGGCGAAAAAGACTGAGCGATGCTGTTCTCGAAAACGGCCTCTCGCAAACTTGGACATTTAGTTACCATCGAGAACCAGCTCGTATGCTTGTATTTTTTTATACAAGCCGAGCATACCAGCTGATCATTCGAGCCGATCATACGAGCATCATTGCATGCTCATATGATTGCACCAAAAGAATAATCCTTTGGAAAGGATTTTTCCTTTCCAAAGGATCTTTTGGAAAGGAAACATTCACTGAATGTATGTCGTCCCTGCTGTTTTGAACTAGCATACATGTCTAGATCCATCAAGCTAGCATGTACACTCAAATATTTTTCAAAGATTGGAATAATCACCTGCTTTTTGAATCCAAGTTATTAATGTGTATCTCAACTTACTGGTGCTTTTTCAGTTGTTTCCTGATCAGTTTGTCTGCATATGAACTAGTCGTGATCAGCAAGCTCTGTTAGCTGCCCGGTTACACGCTATTATAATACTGAGTTACAGTGAACAGTCAATGTGCAAAATCTTGTCATCCTTTCGGCTAAAATTCCAAATTAAAGATCCTTGTAAAGTTCATTGTGTTCAGTATTTGTGCTGCAGTTAACATAGCAGTTGTGGCATAGCTGATACATAGATCTTAAGAAATAATTGCTTGTTTTAAGGGTCATATGATATGTTATAGATCAACTGCTGCAGGTACAGTTAGGCTAAATGTTTTTTATCTGTTCATTTTATTTCGTCATCTTATAAACAATGCTGCGCTATATTTTTAGGATTAATGCAGTTTGTCTGTAGTAGGAGATAACACCGATGGGAATTGGCTAAAAATGCGAGCCATGTAGGTTCAAAACCATTTCAAAGGCATGAGTAAAAAGTAAAAAAGTGATTTATGTTTCAGGGGAATTTCCCTTGTTTTCTGTTTAGTTGTTGTAAATTAGCGAAATATTAAACTTCATAATGTGCAGATTTTACAATACTTCGCTTCTGTTTTTCGCATTGGTCTTCTATCAACTCTATTTAATCAAACAGGTATTAAAGCAACATTGATATAACTGTCACTACCAAGCAGGTATTAAAGCAACATTGATATGACTGTCACTACCAAGCAGGTATTAAAGCAACACTGATATGACTGACTCTACCAAGCAGGTATTAAAGCAAAACTGCTATGACTGACACTACCACTATCTAATAAAATAGCTTAGACATACCTAATGTTTGCTTGCTCTATCTGTTGCAGCCTATGATGAGAAGGTTGTGATATTCTTGCGACAGCCTAACGTACTTGCACTGCTGCAAGATAAATATCCTCTACTAAAAAAGAATGAGAGTCTTAAGAACAAAATAAACACGGTAATATCAGATGGATGCCCTGCCCTCAAAAAGTACAGGAATCATGTGGAACTGACCATTGTGCTCAGCATGTTTGAAAATGAGATAATGAGCTATGTGCCTGCTTATCTCCGCAACCAGCATGAGCCGCACCAGACCTCACCTAAGGGCTCCCCTGGTCAGCATCTCTTTTATATTACCGATTGTTAGTGTTTTATCATGTTTTGATCATCACCTTCTGTATCAATAGTTCAATTATACTATACAGACGGTCCCCTACTTACGAACATTCGAGTTACGAACAACGGTACATACAAACAGGTCTGCGCGTATGTCCGCCACTAATACCGGACGATATTACCGACGTATTAGCGGCAGAAAGAGACACTACTCAAAGCACCGCTCAGCATCCACCTTCCTCTGCCCAGTTCGTTGCAGTGCATAAGTGCGTGAACGTGTCTCCAGTGCGCAAAGAACTTTTTTATTTTTACTGTACGTATTGTAAAGGAATTTGCCGGCCTTTACTTGGCACGATCTAGACTAATAAATAAAGAGAAGAGAGTGCGTATAGTTTCATTCAGCTTTTTATTAGCGAAGGAAATTTCACTAGCCGAGGAGCGTACGGCTATCTGCTCCGCTCAACTAAATGAGCGCACTCCTTTATATACAATAGTATCAACCGTTCCGGCTAACGGAAAACGGTAAGAACACCGGCTAACAAGGTGAATAAATAGGACTGCTAGCGCGTTGGTATGACAACAATATAAGTGACGATAAGTGATAGTGTTATGACGGGATATCAGATATAATAATAGCATAACGAGTGAAACAACGATATAATAAAAGGACAACACATACAAAAAACAACAACGATAAGTTATAGCATAACGATTAAAACAACGATATAATAAAAAAGGACAACGCATACAATAAATAAGAAATGCAGTGTCATGGCCCGGCATCTACCACAGTATTCTCTCCATTTTATTAAATTTTTTTTCAGTACAAACCAATACAGGTTACTTATGCAAGCCTTAAACATACTTATATAAACCTTCAATATACTTATATAGGCCTTAAACATAAATTATAATACAAAATATAGCACTGAAGCAACGAACAAAATACGAAAAAATTCACCTTACGAACAATCGTTCGGAACGTAACTCATTCGTAAGTAGGAGACCGTCTGTATTGAACATTATCTACTGTATCAATAGTCTGGTTATAGTATATTGAACATCACCTTCTGTATCAATAGTTCAATTATAGTATATTTAGCATCATCTACTGTTTCAGTAGTCTAGTTATAGTATATTGAACATTATCTACTGTATCAATAGTCTGGTAATAGTATATTGAACATTATCTTTTGCATCCATAGTTCATGGAGTGCCTATCAAATTTCTCGATACTATTTCCTGTCCTTTTCTTTAAAACTTTGTTTGATCTAAATATGGGTGCCGATTTCCATTGTAGCTCCTGCGAGGAGGATGGAGGCACCGGTATATAAAAGGGACTTTCAAGATAAGTACAGGACATTTTTACGCAAAATTGAAGCTAAAGGGATTGGGCAAGGACCAGGGAAGACTAAGTGAGTTTTGCGGTACAATGCAAAGGCTTCAAGAACTTGAGTGTATGCACACAAATAATTGATGGAGATTTGCAGTATTTGCTGTTTAAGTATTAAGTGTATAAAATAGTGTACTAGCTCTTTACGAATCGCCTCTTGGACTTCTACAGAATGCGGGTGCGAAGAGATCATATTCTTGAGGACTCTTTCAAGAAGATAATGTCATATAGCAAGAAGGACCTGCAGAAAAATAAACTGCTAATAAGCTTTCTCGGGGAGGAAGGGTAAGCCTAACTAGTATGTCTTTTTCTCATCGCAATGCTTTCAAAGTCTTTAAGAAAGACTAAGTTGTAAGAAATACTGTATTCACGTCATCTCTGTATTCTCAGCCATAAAATTATTCTGCCATGAAAGTCGTCTCTGCCATGAAAGCAGATTAATCTGTCTCATCTTATTGTGAGCTAGCAGTAAGCCTCACCATGTGCAGGATTTTTTCATGTTCAATGAGATAGCGCGCAAGTGGGTAGTTTGAAGGTGGTTTTCGGGAACTGGATTGAGGTGTTACGAGGATGGTTTTAGGGAACCAGATTGAGTTTTGCAACCAAATATGTTTAGCGACCTGGCAGAAGGCACGGAGCATATGCATTTGAAGTTTGCATGAAATCGACATAAAAATGTGGAAATATATGGCATTTACTCAGAGCAACAGACCCACAGGTTGCACGTAGTGGTTGCACGTAGTGGTTGCACGTAGTGGTTGCACGTAGTGGTTGCACGTAGTGGTTGCACGTAGTGGTTGCACGTAGTGGTTGCACGTAGTGGTTGCACGTAGTGGTTGCACGTAGTGGTTGCACGTAGTGGTTGCACGTAGTGGTTGCACGTAGTGGTTGCACGCAGTGGTTGCACGTAGTGGTTGCACGCAGTGGTTGCACGTAGTGGTTGCACGGTTGCTGAACCGAAGTTACTAACATCAGTTTGGAGCTGAACCAATGCAGTTGAGAAACTTGAAACCGAGTTGGTTCGGTTCTGCCTACTTTAGTGCAATCATGCACTACGGAACTTTGGATTTAATTGGAGAACTTTAGCAAATGCAATATTCACCTTTTCTTTTCAGAACCAGTAAATTGCAACATAATTTAGAATATAACCAATAAGAGGATATGGTAGTAGGATAGAAGATAGCTAGAAGATAACTGGCTTGTTTGGGCTCTTGTTGCAAACAAAATATACTCCCTTCATAAGCACTGCTCTAGCTGGCTCCTTCAGAGCCGGTGGTAGCGAAGTGTCAACACTCAGCCTACAATCAAGGTTGTGTGAGTGTCTCTAGCAAGTAATTGGTGCCAGTCTTGGTAATTCCTTGGTGATACTGTATCACTAGTAAGTGTAAGTCATTTTTAAAAATCCTCTGCCTCTGTGTGAAGCATCTCAATTATCCCATTACATTGCCTTTCTTATATATGTCCACTAGGAATACCCGGCGTTGCACGGGTAATAAAAGACAGTTTATAAACATTGGCAGGTAATGCAGTTACCATTGGCAATTAGGCAAATTGCCATTAAAAATTGGCTAATTTGGGTAACTTAAGCTAGTAACTTGAGCTTGGATAAATCTTTACTAGAATAAGAGCCGTGAAGCCAGCTTGTAGTTGTTATGTTTAAACGTTACGTTATGCTTTAAGTGGGTGTATTTTAACCGCTGTAATGAATATGACCACAATTATTCTATTACATAGCAATGTAGCCATTTGGCCTAGTGGTTTAGCACGCCTGCCTGCAGACCTGGAGGTTTCGAGTTTAAATCCAGTGCAAACCGCATTTTTTCTTTCTAGATTTTAATAACTGTAACTGGACACACAGATGACAGACAAAAAACACTGAGATTTATATACAGTCAAACATGGATAACTCGCCCATGGATAGCTCAAACACATGGTTAATTCGAACGGTTTCTTTGGTCCGTTCCCACATAATGATAAATTGCTATAAATAACTCAAACTCAACACTGTTAACTCGAACTGTTTTTTCCCAACGGCTACCGAAACGGTTGTTATCGCTTTAGAAAATCACTTTATTCCAAGCCATAGAGGTAAACCTCAACTTTTCGTAATTCATAAGCGTCGTTATTACCACCATCGGCAAAATATTTTTGTCAACGACTTTTCTAAAGGTTTGGTGAAATTTGATTTATACCAAACATCCGCTTAGCGATCGCCCTTCGGAAGTGAGGTAAAGTGAGGTAATCTTTGCATAAACTTCAAGAAAAATTGGCAAAATTGATCGTGGGTAAAACGCTCAAAAGAAAAAGATGTCTTTTCTTTTGAGCATTTCAACAACGATCAAGTTTCGCCAATGTCAATCTAAAAAACGTCTTGGCATAACATCACCTCAAACAACAAACCAATCTCAAGTGATAGAAAAATCTCTATACTTTTTAATAAAAACGTTTTAAACTTTACATTAGAAGCATTTAATTTGAAACAAGCCATTTGTGCTTTTGATTTATATTATAGTTTGTATATGTACATGTATCTACTAATAAATAAGTAAATACATGGACTTGTGACAGTGCTCTGATAACTTGAATGCTCTGATAATTCGAACACTTCCCCTCGGTCCCGTGAAGTACGAGTTATCCATGTTTGACTGTATATACTACTGAATACCCGGGTAATAAAAGTCTTCGCACAAAAAATTTATTTTTATTTAACATATAACAACAGTTATCATTCTAACTTTCAAATTTCCTATCATGAAGAAAAAAATTTGTGCAGGTCAAATAAATTAAGAAATAAAATAACTATAAAAGTGTTGAAATGTAACTGAAATAATTAGCAAGTAATAGCTAAATTAAGTCTGTTTTCCTACGATTACAATAAAAGATGATTTGGTAATGACACAATTAATACGAACTGAGAAAACAAAATAAAAATTCTGAATATGTAGAATTAACAATAACAATTCGAGCATAGAAGTGTGTGTGTGTGTATAAAAAGGTTACTGTTCCAGCAGAAGCTATCCGTCAAAACTTTGAATACAACAATACTGCTACCTCTCGATACCGGTACAAATGTAAAAATGAGATATCAAACTGTCTTTGCTGGACCGAATGGAGAGAGAATGTAGAGGCTATTCCTACTCGAGATAATACAATTGTTTGCGTGAAAAGTATTGGCCTTCAATGATTTAGCAATTGAATCTTACGAAAAACCAGAAATGAAAGTTCGCGAAAACATGAAAAAGCATCGTGTTTCATAGAGTTAATAGAGTTTCAATTAATACATCATTTAGCATGTAAAATCAGGAAAAGGGTCTATACAGTATATAGTAAGAGCTATGAATCGTAAGAGCCTTGGTAGACAATTGGATCATAAACCTGTTGTTGCAATCTTCGTGAGTTCAAATCCAGCCGTGTCCGAGATTTTAATTACAAGATTTTAATAGCTATAGCCTGACATACCGAAGGACATACCGAAGTACACACAGACAAATTTTGAAATTTATAGATATAAGATATATATATTTATGCTGGGTATGTATTATTACTTTTATTATTAATATTTATTACTCATGCAATAACGGTACTATACATGTTTATATATATACCCGTCGTTGCATGAGTAACAAAAAACCTATGCACAAAAAATCAACATTTATTTACCATCTAACTTTTAAATAAAAGTGTTTGTTTATTTGTATTTGTGCCATAAGTTTATTAAGTTTATGCTATATAGACATGTATTTATAGCATTTTGAGAAAGCCTGAGCAGGTATTTTTCTCTAGTAAAAATTTTTTGGCAGTAAATTTGTTCAAGCGTAACGAGTAGGTATATTAACCAGTAGCCATCAATAAATGGCAGGTGTAATAACTATGTGTACAGTTATTCCATTGTATCGCAAATATCTGTGTGGCTTACTAGATAGAATGTTTGCCTGTAGACCTGGAGGTTCTGAGTTCAAATCCACTGCGCGGCAGATTGTTCATTCCCTAAACTTTATTGCTATAGCTAAACGAAGAACTGACAAACACTGAGATTAATATATATAAAGTAGATGCAGCTGGGCACAGGTGGCAGTCGTCTCATCACATATGCATAACTACTGTTATATACATCTATGCCTTTGAACATATTGGTGGCATGTATTCCCTCAAATTGTCTTTATTATTTATATACAGATATGCCTTTGAACATATTGGTGGCATGTATTCCCTCAAATTGTCTATATTATGTATATACAGATATGCCTTTGAACATATTGGTGGCATGTATTCCCTCAAATTGTCTATATTATTTATATACAGATATGCCTTTGAACATATTGGTGGCATGTATTCCCTCAAATTGTCTATATTATTTATATACAGATATGCCTTTGAACATATTGGTGGCATGTATTCCCTCAAATTGTCTATATATTTATATACAGATATGACTTCAATAAAATGGACCAAGGGTTTTTTAATTAGATGCGGAATTGTATGAAACTGAAATTTACAGTAGCCTGTATATATTTGTTCTCCCTAGCGCTTATGCTTTGCCAAATGGAAATTGAGTTTGAGCTTGTGGAGTTGAAACGGTTAGCCTATTTGGCAGATTACCTTAAGTCACGTTTTCGAGTCTGACACCGTTATATTCCGCAAGTTCTTGAATCTGTGCCTCCGTCACACTATCTTCTGCATACATAATGAAGCATTGGTCATCAATACAAACTATTATTTACTCTCACCATTTGTGGCTTTAAATGAAACCTTAAGTTTTTGTCGTCATAAGTAGTAACAACTTTGATTCTGCTTTAGTTTAGTCGTTCTACTTGCAACATTACATGTGTCAGTCTTTTTCAGTTGATTTTTTCAGGCTAGTAATGTTTCCAATGACTAACTGGTTAATAGTTTCAGATGCAGTCTTGTAGAACATACTGAAGCTGTATCATTAGACTCCGCAATTCTCTTTATCTTTGTACCTACCAACAACAGTTGTAACTCTGGGTGGCCATCAGTGGCCAGTCGGGATAGTATAGTTGTGTTTCTATTGGCTAAAGGCTGATGAGAGAATTAGTTTATATAAATGGTTGCTTTTGGCTGCTCCATAATTTCTTCTTGTGATTCTTTAATGAGCTATGCTCTATGCTGGTACATGTAGTTGGTCGATGTTATGTATTTGGTCGAGGTTATGTAGTTGGTCGATGTTATGTAGTTGGTCGATGTTATGTAGTTGGTCGATGTTATGTAGTTGGTCGATGTTATGTAGTCTGTAGATGTTATGTAGTCTGTAGATGTTATGTAGTCTGTAGATCTTATGTAGTCTGTAGATATTATGTAGTCTGTAGATCTTATGTAGTCTGTAGATGTTATGTAGTCTGTAGATGTTATGTAGTCTGTAGATGTTATGTAGTCTGTAGATCTTATGTAGTCTGTAGACGTTATGTAGTCTGTAGATCTTATGTAGTCTGTAGATGTTATGTAGTCTGTAGATGTTATGTAGTTGGTCGATGTTATGTAGTTGGTCGATGTTATGTAGTTGATCGATGTTATGTAGTTGGTCGATGTTATGTAGTTGGTCGATGTTATGTAGTTGGTCGATGTTATGTAGTCTGTAGATGATTTTGTTTACTGGCGTTCTTATTTACAACTTAGTAACTTTGAGTAAACCGAAGAAGGCTACTTGAAAATCCATAAATTTGATCAAAAATTAGACTTTAGATTTCATATGAAGCATAGTAATGTGCCTATCATTCTACTTATCATTCTTCACGGAGCTTGAGCACATTCATGCATATCATGCATACTCTAGATAAAATTTGTAATTGATTGGTTCGTGTTGTGTGTTGTCCAGGTTGGACTATGGTGGACCCGCAAGAGAGTTCTTCTTCCTCCTCTCCCGTGAGCTCTTCAACCCATACTACGGTCTTTTTGAGTATTCAGCCAATGACACATATACAGTTCAGATCAGCTCTATGTCTACCTTTGTCGACAATGCTGCTGAATGGTAGGTCAGGCCTTCGCTGCTGAATAATAGGTCAGACCTTCGCATAGTCATCAACTTCAGAATGCCTAAACTGTATAACAGGTGTATTCTTGGCTTAAAATTATTTGCCAATTAATGGATGGATTAAACAATGAGTTGGGCATAAGTAGACTGACCAACACGTAACAGATCATCAGCTTAAGATGCAATAACCTATTAGCAGGCTATCGCCCGATACTGCACAATCTACCTAATTGCTGTTCGATAGCCCCTTTCATTCTCTATCATTACCTAGATATCACCAGCTTAGTTGCCCCTGAGAAGCAAAAGTAACTCTAATTATGGGCTATGGGTTCATAAACATTTTACAGTGTTGCGGTTTCTTGTTGGCACAAATTATAATAATGTGTGCTGTGCTCAGGTTCCGATTCGCAGGCAGGATGATTGGACTGTGTATCGTGCATCAGTATCTAATGGACTCTTTCTTCACTAGACCATTTTATAAGATGCTTCTTCGTGAGTGAGTAAATCTTTATAGTCGTACTCCTTCGCTTTCCTGGCTATTCATGCCTGCTGTCTCATTTCCTGTTTTCTCTTTTTATCTACTGCCATAGTGGTATGTAACTGAGGGTTCTCATGCTTGTAGACCCTGTGTTCTTAGCGATTTGGAGTCATTGGATGCAGAATTTCACAGAAGTCTGTTGTGGATAAAGGACAATGATATTTCAGAAGCAGGACTTGACTTAACATTTTCAGTTGATGAAGAAGTATTTGGTCAAGTATGTGCTAGGGAAATTAGCTGCCCATTCATTTTATCCTTTGCTAGGTCATTTAGGGTATCTATATGGTAAATGGCGCAAGTATCTCTCCAATGTTTTTTCATTTTTATCCATCAAATTAAAAATAGTTTTTTCTATCTTAACCGAGATTTGGAGAAAACCAAACGACTCTTCATCTTGTGCTAATGTGTTTCTGTGAATACATAATTTTAGGAGTTTGGGTTTGAATGTAAGACACTTTCTCAGGCAAGCTTCTCGCACTTGGTTAACATACTGGAGTGTCATTCAGATTGGATTCTTACAGAAACTGTTTGAAAACCAATTTTGTTGGGTCCTTATGGCAAGAAATGATGCAAATGGTCATATGTAACAAATGTGGGTGTTTTATAATTAAACAACAACAACATCTTTAATTATTTAAATTCTATAGTATTTTAAATAGATTTATATAATTTTTGATTGCTGAAAAGATAATTAAGAAAACAGCTTTGAATCACCTTCGTTAGACAGTCAGCAGTCCGTAAGGGGAGCATACAACTTCAATGTCAATTTAAATTTATTTGTTTTACTTTTTTCTACACAGAAAGGTCTATGCTGCTAAAAAAATGTTTGTGTAGAATAAAGTAAAACAAAAAATATATCTTTACTATAATAAGAGTGGTGTCTGTCCGTCCATCAGAAGCCAGGGTTGAAGGTTAGGATAAAAGATTACTTTTAACAAGAATTCAACTCGTAGCATTCAGCTTGTTAGACACTATAACATCTGCACCAACATCTGTGCCAGTCGACCACCTTGACGTGTTTCTGAATAATTGAGCTGCTACTTGTTCTCTGCACTTTATTGACACACCTGACGATTCCTCACAGCACACTAACATGCCAGGGTGCTAGTATATATGTATATAATAGAGTCATTTTATATATACATCTTTTTTTCTCCCAGAGAGACAAAAACTATATTTCTAAGGTTCTAAGGCTAATTGTGAAATTCTTGTTATTCAAATCAATTTTGAGAACTTGCACTAAGTTGACGCTTTATATTATGTGGAATTTTTCATAATACGAAACAAAATCTTTATATAAATTCTTTATGTTAAGCGGGATTAACGTTAAAGGAGGTATAAGTAGTGTCTACTGTATACTGCTTCAAAGCCTGCGCTTTAGGCACCCTTGAATGTGATCAGGTTTAGACACCCTTGGATGTGATCAGGTTTAGACACCCTTGGATGTGAGCAGGTTTAGACACCCTTGGATGGGATCAGGTTTAGACACCCTTGGATGTGAGCAGGTTTAGACACTCTTGGATGTGATCAGGTTTAGTCACTCTTGGATGTGAGCAGGTTCAGTCACTCTTGGATGTGAGCAGGTTTAGTCAACCTTGAATGTGATCAGGTTTAGTCACTCTTGGATGTGATCAGGTTTAGTCAACCTTGGATGTGAGCAGGTTTAGTCACTCTTGGATGTGATCAGGTTTAGTTAACCTTGGATGTGAGCAGGTTTAGTCACTCTTGGATGTGATCAGGTTTAGTCAACCTTGGATGTGAGTAGGTTTAGTCACTCTTGGATGTGAGCAGGTTTAGTCACTCTTGGATGTGAGCAGGTTTAGTCACTCTTGGATGTGAGCAGGTTTAGTCACTCTTGGATGTGATCAGGTTTAGACACCCTTGGATGGGATCAGGTTTAGACACCCTTGATGTGAGCAGGTTTAGACACCCTTGGATGTGATCAGGTTTAGTCACCCTTGGATGTGATCAGGTTTAGTCACTCTTGGATGTGAGCAGGTTTAGTCACTCTTGGATGTGATCAGGTTTAGTCACTCTTGGATGTGATCAGGTTTAGTCACCCTTGGATGTGAGCAGGTTTAGTCACCCTTGGATGTGAGCAGGTTTAGTCGCTCTTGGATGTGATCAGGTTTAGTCACCCTTGAATGTGATCAGGTTTAGTCAACCTTGGATGTGAGCAGGTTTAGTCACTCTTGGATGTGATCAAGTTTAGTCAACCTTGGATGTGAGCAGGTTTAGTCACTCTTGGATGTGAGCAGGTTTAGTCACTCTTGGATGTGATCAGGTTTAGTCGCCCTTGGATGTGAGCAGGTTTAGTCACCCTTGGATGTGAGCAGGTTTAGTCACTCTTGGATGTGATCAGGTTTAGTCACCCTTGGATGTGATCAGGTTTAGTCACTCTTGGATGTGAGCAGGTTTAGTCACCCTTGGATGGGATCAGGTTTAGTCACCCTTGGATGTGAGCAGGTTTAGTCACCCTTGGATGTGATCAGGTTTAGTCACTCTTGGATGTGAGCAGGTTTAGGCACCCTTGGATGTGAGCAGGTTTAGTCAACCTTGGATGTGATCAGGTTTAGTCAACCTTAGATGTGATCAGGTTTAGTCACCCTTGGATGGCAGCAGGTTTAGTCAACCTTGGATGTGAGTAGGTTTAGTCACTCTTGGATGTGAGCAGGTTTAGTCACCTTTGGATGTGAGCAGGTTTAGACACTCTTGGATGTGATCAGGTTTAGTCACTCTTGGATGGGAGCAGGTTTAGTCAACCTTGGATGTGAGCAGGTTTAGTCACCCTTGGATGTGAGCAGGTTTAGTCACCCTTGGATGTGATCAGGTTTAGGCACCCTTGGATGGGATCAGGTTTAGTCAACCTTGGATGTGATCAGGTTTAGTCACCCTTGGATGTGATCAGGTTTAGGCAATGGTAAGACTATGGATGGTAAAATTGAGGGCAACTGATAAAAGATCTTCTTTATTAGCCTTGGCTCCATAGTAATAGAAGTGATCAATCTATTATATGAAATTGTATTAGTTAGCTTTAATTGTTGAGTTTTAACTTGAACTGTACTCTTGTAAAACAGTGTGCATTCTGTGTGAATTACAGGTGACAGAAAGAGAGCTGAAACCAAATGGAATGAATATCCCAGTTACAAACAGGAACAAAAAAGAATACATAGACAAGATGGTCTCCTGGCGCATTGACAGGGGAGTCAACGAACAAAAGGAGCACCTGTTGAAGGGTTTCCATGAGGTAGGTATAAGTTAAAATAGTAACAAGCTAAAAGCTTTGCGTGAAATGTGAACATGGATGTTAAAGATGTGATTGCGTCAAATTTTAGTCGATTCTAACAGAAAGTATTGATTTTTTTATCAGTTGTTATGTTGTTTGTTGTATTAGGCGATCTGTTTGTCAAGCCGTTTGAAGATTGAAATAGGCAAAAATTAATCGCGGTAAAAAGGCTCGTAAAAAAAGATGTTCCCAGACTTGCCCAAAATGATGTATATAGTGAAACAGTCTGTTAGTGAAAAAATCTCTTGTATTCACATCGGCTATTGCAATAAAAGTCTAGTCTCACGCGGCTCTATTGGCATATATTTTATTTTGTATTTACTCATGATTGCGAGAATAAAATTTTTAATCAAGCTACAGATACATTATTATAAATGTCTCAAACGCCTCAAATAAGGGAAATTAAAAATTTGTCATATTAGTTTCCTCTAAATGCTGTGTAAACATTTGAGTATCGACTATGATTCTGCCAGTCTACGGTAATTAGGTCGTCGAGTTTAAAAATGATCTTATATGCTTATATCTCTGGACAGGGTTAGTCTACAAAGACAAAAACAACATAATATTGTAGCTGATGTTTTAGCTTTTATTGGTCTTAATATAATTTGATTGACTTTTTTGATGCAATCACATCTTTAATAGGGAATGCGAACATGCTTATGCGCTTGAGTAACTAAAATGACTAAATGTCAAACTGCTTGTAAAATGATTCAGCAATTCAAGCAAGTGATTAACGAAAAGATCTTATAGTCTGGCTTATCTGTTGTCTTCTCTTACCTATTGGTTTTGAGCTAGTTTAATTATCACTGTAGGCCTGTATCATGTACAATACGAAATATGACACACACACGTTTCATGCTGTTCGATATTTTCGAGTTGTATTGTGTGTATGTATCGTGTGTATGTATCGTGTGTATGTATCGTGTGTATGTCTCATGTGTGTGTCTCATGTACAGGTGATAGAACCAAAGCTTGTCAGCATATTTGATGCCAAAGACCTCGAGTTGGTTATTGCTGGAACAGCTGAAATAGACATAGTCGACTGGAGAAACAATACAGATTATAGATCAGGTATGTGTACTGGCATTTGTTTAGGTTTTACCTCCAAACTTTACCTAGCACTAACCATCTTCAAAATGTGGGCTAGTGGAGCAGGACTAGGTCAACTTGTGCAATGATACATGTCATTCTATGAAGTTGGGACAAACAAAATAGGGCTTTGTTCAGTCAACTCCCTACACAGGTTATGTTACAGACGACCCTTCTCAGCTATACAATTTATTTTAGTGTTTTATTCTTAGTAAATTTGTCTAAGTTAACATGAACAACAGTTTAAAGTTGTGTTGCTGGCACCTCTCTCGACTTTCTGTACCTTTTGCATGTTTTACCCTAGAGCACAAGGTGAAGTTGTTTGACATGCATTTGATTAATGTAGTAATATATGCTTGGATTGTTCTAGGTTATTATGACACGCACCCATTGGTTGACTGGTTTTGGCAAGTCATTGAACGATTTGATAATGAGAAGCGACTTCGTCTTCTGCAGGTATTTACTTCCTTTATTATCTGCAGAAAAATATTACTACCAGTAATCAGATTAAGTGTACAATCAAAATCTTCGCTTGTTTTTGCCTTAACGTAGTAATTTTCCAACATCAATTATCCATGCTTCGCTTTGAACTTTTCTCGGTTAGCTCTTACTCTAGGGGTTCGTAAAACCTCTGTTTGGGTGTATCTGAAGACAGCTTCTCGAAGGCATAGTGTGAACTTCGCTTATGTCATCTTTTTGAATGCCTGTATATGTACACGAGTTTTTTTAGTTTGTCACTGGAACATCGAGTATTCCCTTTGAGGGTTTCTCAGCGCTTAGAGGAAGCAATGGACCTAGAAAGTTCACTATTGAGAAGTGGGGTACGCCTGACAGTTTACCAAGGTCAATCTTTCACTTTCAGTAGCATAGTTGTTGTTTCTTCATCGTTATGGTTACCACCATTAGTCTTACCTTCTAACAATCCGTTTTATGGTTATATATACATAAACATCTACTCACTCCAATCTTACCTTCCAACAATCAATTTTATGGTTATATATACATAAACATCTACTCACTCCAATCTTACCTTCCAACAATCAGTTTTATGGTTATATATACATAAACATCTACTCACTCCAATCTTACCTTCCAACAATCAGTTGTATGGTTATATATACATAAACATCTACTCACTCCAATCTTACCTTCCAACAATCAATTTTATGGTTATATATACATAAACATCTACTCACTCCAATCTTACCTTCCAACAATCAGTTTTATGGTTATATATACATAAACATCTACTCACTCCAATCTTACCTTACAACAATCAGTTTTATGGTTATATATACATAAACATGTACTCTAGTCTTACCTTCCAACAATCAGTTTTATGGTTATATATATACATAAACATCTACTCACTCTAGTCTTACCTTCCAACAATCAGTTTTATGGTTATATATACATAAACATCTACTCACTCCAATCTTACCTTCCAACAATCAGTTTTATGGTTATATATACATAAACATCTACTCACTCCAATCTTACCTTCCAACAATCAGTTGTATGGTTATATATACATAAACATGTACTCACTCTAGTCTTACCTTACAACAATCAGTTGTATGGTTATATATACATAAACATGTACTCACTCTAGTCTTACCTTACAACAATCAGTTGTATGGTTATATATACATAAACATCTACTCACTCTAGTCTTACCTTACAACAATCAGTTGTATGGTTATATATACATAAACATCTACTCACTCCAATCTTACCTTACAACAATCAGTTTTATGGTTATATATACATAAACATGTACTCTAGTCTTACCTTCCAACAATCAGTTTTATGGTTATATATATACATAAACATCTACTCACTCAAGTCTTACCTTCCAACAATCAGTTTTATGGTTATATATACATAAACATCTACTCACTCCAATCTTACCTTCCAACAATCAGTTTTATGGTTATATATACATAAACATCTACTCACTCCAATCTTACCTTCCAACAATCGGTTGTATGGTTATATATACATAAACATCTACTCACTCCAATCTTACCTTACAACAATCAGTTTTATGGTTATATATACATAAACATCTACTCACTCCAATCTTACCTTCCAACAATCAGTTTTATGGTTATATATATACATAAACATCTACTCACTCTAGTCTTACCTTCCAACAATCAGTTTTATGGTTATATATACATAAACATCTACTCACTCCAATCTTACCTTCCAACAATCAGTTTTATGGTTATATATACATAAACATCTACTCACTCCAATCTTACCTTACAACAATCAATTTTATGGTTATATATACATAAACATCTACTCACTCTAATCTTACCTTACAACAATCAGTTTTATGGTTATATATACATAAACATCTACTCACTCTAGTCTTACCTTCCAACAATCAGTTGTATGGTTATATATACATAAACATCTACTCACTCCAATCTTACCTTACAACAATCAGTTTTATGGTTATATATACATAAACATCTACTCACTCCAATCTTACCTTACAACAATCAATTTTATGGTTATATATACATAAACAACTACTCGCTCTAGTTTTACTTCCAACAATCAGTTTTATGGTTATATATACATAAACATCTACTCACTCTAGTCTTACCTTACAACAATCAGTTTTATGGTTATATATACATAAAGAATATATATTATAAATAAATATCAAATAAACAATATATTCATTACAATAGATTAGCACAATATATAACAAATACAAATTGGGATAATATTTTTATTTCTGAATGTCTCAACACAAATTACACCCTTTTTATTAAAACACTTCAAAATCTAATAGCAAAATCCACTCTTGAGAGGTCTGGGTCCTTCGGGAACAAGAGATTCAAATATACCAAACCTTGGCTGACCAATGCTTTGCTGAATAAAATTAAAAAGAAATACAATATTTACTGCCAGTTATCTAAGTCTCCTCTTAATACGAAATTAAAACTTAAATACAACAAATTCAAGAATCAACTGTCAACCGAGTTGAAGAATGCAAAATTTTCTTATTTCAAGGACAGTTTTAACAATTGCTCCAATGCTTCAGAAACTTGGAAAGTAATTAACACACAAATATTGAACAAATCAACATCAAAATTTGCAGAGTGCCAACCCAACTTGAAGCTATTTCTAACGCTTCCAATTTAATATGTTCAGATATAGAAATAGCTAATGAACTAAATACATATTTTACTAACGTTGGACCCTCACTAGCAAAAAAGCTTCCAACTGAAATTTTGAGCTACAGACTACCCGATTACAATCCAAGCTTTGAATTACATCCAGTTACCAGCCAAAAAATTATAGACACAATAAATTCTTTAAGCGAAAAGAAAGCTGCTGGCTTAGATGGTATTACAAGCAAAGTTATTAAACGCAATGCTAATTCTTTAAGCTGTATACTCTCCCGCATCATAAACAAAAGCATAACTACACAAATTATTCCAGATGGTATGAAAATTGCAAGAATTAACCCTCTGTATACAAAAGGAAACATAAATAAATGTGAAAATTATAGGCCTATCTCAGTTCTTCCGATATTTAGCAAAATCACAGAAAAACTTATAAATTTCCAAATCATGGACTATCTTGAACGCAATAACATTCTAGACTTTAATCAATTTGGTTTTAGAAAAGGTATTGGAACAAGAGATGCAATTATTTCCTTTACAAACAAAACATTCCAAGCTTTTAACAAGGGAAATTGTGTTCTTGGTATATTTATAGATTTCAGCAAAGCATTTGATACCATTGACCATGATATATTGTTATTAAAATTGAAGTCTATTGGTTTCAAATTAACAGCTATTAAATGGATAGAAAACTACTTAAAAGATCGGAGTCAAAGAACAAAAATAAATACTACCCTTTCAACACCACAAACTATAAAATGTGGTGTTTCTCAAGGATCTGTATTGGGTTCAACTTTGTTCCTAATATATATTAATGACTTAGCATGTCAATTAAAAGTATTTTCACCAATATTGTATGCAGATGATACTAATCTTTTTTTTGAATCCAAAGACCTTCACAAGCAAATGCATTCGATAAATGAAGACCTAAAAATCCTTCAGAGTTGGTGCAACCAAAATAAACTAACAATTAATTTCAACAAAACTTGCTACATTTTATTAAAAAATCCACAGAACTCGTACCACTTTAATGAACAATCCCTACTAATTAATGGTCATGCAATAAATAAATCTGACAATATAAAATTTTTGGGAGTACTTATTGACCCTCAGCTGAATTGGAGCAACCATATATCCAAACCGTTAAAAGACTTTAGACCTTATGCTGGGTTGTTTTTTCGATTGTCTCAGTACCTCTCTAAGGATGTTTTGCTAATTCTGTACAATTCCTTCATCAATTCCAAACTCTCGTATTGTGTTGAGGCATGGGGAAATGCTCCAGACTGCTACTTAAACAAAATTAAAGTTTTTCAAAACCGTTTACTCACAATAATTAACAAGAAAGCTTATGACTTTTCAGCTAATCCGCTATTCAACCTAAATAGAATTTTAACTATTAAAAAGTTATACAAATACAAAGTACTGATATAAGCACACAACACATTTTACGAAACAAACAATAACAGGACGATAACACATTTAACTACTCGTCAAACACACATAAACCTAAAAATACCATTGTTTAAATCAAAAGCTGGTCAATGTTGTTTGGATTATCAGGAGTCATTGCTATGGAATCTACTACCGGTTACACTGCGTAAAATTGTAAATGCTAATTCTTTCAAAAATGAACTGAAGCGCTACCTCAGACAACCAGACGACTAAACCAACTAGACATACTTCTGCTGACTCTACTTTCAGGTTCCGCGCCTTGATTAGCCTTGCTATTGCGCACAGGGACCTCATCATCACCTTCCCTGGAGTGACATTTTTTTCTATTTCTCTTGTCTTTTTATACTGTTAGAAACACTCTTCATGTTATTTTTTGTGGTTATATTATAGATGAAAATAAACAAACAAACATAAACATCTACTCACTCTAGTCTTACCTTACAACAATCAGTTTTATGGTTATATATACATAAACATCTACTCACTCTAGTCTTACCTTACAACAATCAGTTTTATGGTTATATATACATAAACATCTACTCACTCTAGTCTTACCTTACAACAATCAATTTTATGGTTATATATACATAAACATCTACTCACTCTAGTCTTACCTTCCAACAATCAGTTGTATGGTTATATACACATAAACATCTACTCACTCTAGTCTTACCTTACAACAATCAGTTTTAGTGTCAGTTTACAACAGTAATTGTTTGTGTTGACTCACAACTTACTGGTTAATCAAATTTCAGCAGCTCCTGTGGTTTTCCATTTAGTGAATGGAAACCAACTACTCATTCTTGGCCTTTTCATTTTAAAGTTATCTAATTATGTTCTGCTCACTCTTTTCATTGTTTCTACAACAAGGTGATCAAATGTGTTTCAATGATGCCATCAACACAGTTGATAAGGCCAATTGTCGGTGTATTTTATAGAGCTCACACATGCTTCAATAGATTGGATTTACCTACGTACACCTCTAGAGAGACTATGCAAGAAAAGCTTATGCTTGCCATCTCTGAGACGAGCACCTTCGGTATCGAGTAGCCTTTCTCTAGTCTTCATGCTTGCATAATGCAGCCGATTCCTCTCTTGTGCACGACTAGGCTACCGTTCTGTATCTTATTATAGTTCATTGGTGCCAATACTTTTTTTTCACAAATAAACACTGTCAAATAGGCATTGTGTCAAATAGGCATTGTGTCAAATAGGCATTGTGTCAAATAGGCATTGTGTCAAATAGGCATTGGGTCAAAGAGTATTTTTATATAACATATTATATCATAAGCAACACTTTTTTACATTTTGTCTGAATTATTATTTTTACTTTATCCTACAGCTTTTAGTCTACGAATAATTAAACAGCATCGTGTAATCAATGTTGCATTCTCATTAAACTGCTCAATTTTATTTCTAATAAACTTACATCAGTCAATATGGACACTTCTAACAGAAACCATGACTCGTATATACGTGAGATGTTCATCATTTGCCTTTCTGATTTTCTCAATGTCAATCATATCGATATTGCTACACACTTAAATACAAAAAATTAAACATGGTCACGTGGCAAATATGTTTTCTAGTCTGCATCTTGTTCAGCTCCGTACGTGTACACCCTCTCCTAAATCAGTTCCATACGTGTGTAACCTACAACAGTAAAAGAGAGCCACCCTCTCCTAGATCAGTTCTATACACCTGTAACCTACAACAGTAAAAGAGAGCCACCCTCTCCTAGATCAGTTCTATACACATGTAACCTACAACAGTAAAAGAGAGCCACCCTCTCCTAGATCAGTTCTATACACATGTAACCTACAACAGTCAAAGAGAGCCACCCTCTCCTAGATCAGTTCTATACACATGTAAACTACAACAGTAAAAGAGAGCCACCCTCTCCTAGATCAGCTTCATACACGTGTAACCTACAACAGTAAAAGAGAGCCACCCTCTCCTAGATCAGCTTGATACACGTGTAACCTACAACAGTAGAAGACAGCTACCTTCTCTCTCCTAGATCAGCTTCATACACGTGTAACCAGCAATGGAATTGGAGAAGAGCCTTCTGCTGGCTCTAAATTTACATTAAATCTCTAAAACTTCAAACAGTCAGCTTGGTGTAGTGCAGTACTACGTCATTCATACTTGGTGTAGTGCAGTACCACGTCATTCATATTTGGTGTAGTGCAGTACCACGTCATTCATATTTAGTGTAGTGCAGTACCACGTCATTCATATTTGGTGTAGTGCAGTACCACGTCATTCATATTTGGTGTAGTGCAGTACCACGTCATTCATACTTGGTGTAGTGCAGTACCACGTCATTCATACTTGGTGTAGTGCAGTACCACGTCATTCATATTTGGTGTAGTGCAGTACCACGTCATTCATATTTGGTGTAGTGCAGTACCACGTCATTCATATTTGGTGTAGTGCAGTACCACGTCATTCATATTTGTTTGCTATGACTACAACGGTTCCCATGGCGGTTTTTTTTTCATACGCCTGACAAGACAAGGCTCATTCACTCATTAGGTGCTAGCTATGGTAGATACGACTAATGCATGATATTTATTGAACTCATCAATAATGTACTATTCATTTGTTCATAAGCATTGATGTTGAGGGGAGCTTTATTGATCCAATCTATCACAACATTTCAGTGCTCACAAAGACGCCAGTTGATGAAAGTATTTATTGCAAATAGGTAAGTAACCTCTGTATTATGTTAACCTTACTATTTCTGTAGCAGCAAAGCTGGTAGACGGTAGCAATTGAGTGCTATTTGTAAGTACCCGCTACTAGCTACCATATAGAAAAGATTGATTCTTTCTATGAGTCGGGCTCTAAAATTAGCAGAATGATCCTATCAGATGTTGTTTGTATCACAATACAATTATCCGTATATCATTAAATATCTAACAAATATTTAATATTTAGTAAATTTAACACAATCTTAATCGAACGTGGGCGTAATATTTACTTTTAATGACAGACTTCACCAGTCATGCGCTATGGCTGAGCGAGTTAATCTTTTGTCATAGGGTGTTCGGTTAATCAGTAAGAGCATTAATTATTGTCTCTGCGAGTTCTTTCTTCAATGTTGTTCTTATTATTTCCTAAAACCATTAGAGTTTGCTTTACCTATATGATACACTTTTGTGAGTTTGATTGCATGCTCTTTCATACAGGCAAGTTTTAGTGTCTCTCCCAATATATTTTTGTGCAGAGTTTTTGTTAATCCATCTTGGCGTAGTTTACTACATAGCAATACATATATATATGTATTATATATATATTATGTATATTATATATATATGTGTTATTATATATACACATAATAACTACATAATATATATATATCTATTAGAGTTTTCTTTTGAGCCTATGGCCATTTTAACAGACATATTTTCTTACATATATTTCTTTGAAGCAAATTACCTATAGTTAGTTTTTATTTAATTCTGTTGGTGTTTCAATAGACATTTCAATTGAATTTTTAGCTCGAATATTGAATTCTTCCTTAATTCTCTTAGCTTGCAATTTTGCTTATTATTCTTGACTTTTCCATTTGTTTTTCAAACTGTGGAAGTTTTCTTTCTTATGAACAATGGAAAGATTAAACAGTAAGCAAGGCGCTCATTTGGCTCACCTCATTAGGCTCACCTCATTACCTTTATGATTGGCCTGTTTTGTTAGTATCGCGCTTCTTTCTCTATTTGACACGCTGAAAACTAAGAACGTGCCACGAGATGAAGTTAAATCTATTTTTTAAAGTATCAATGTAGAGAATGAGCAACTGTTGATTATAGAATAGTGACACCTGCTGATAAAAACAATCCAATGAAAACTATAAGCACAGATATCAGTGAAGTTACAATTTTGGAAACTGCAGTGACAACTAAAACCTCTTATTGTTTGTACTTTGTTGTAAGATAATACAAATGAAATAACTTGCCCTGTTCTCTCAAGTTAACATGGGATTCGTTAAAAAAACTTTGCATATTGATTATAAGGTGAAGTATTGAATAAAAAAGATTTCTGAGTTCTTATCACGAGGCTACTGATGTTTTAGGACTTAAGTTGCGATGCCGTGCGCACTTTTGCACGATCGACTGACTGATATAACGGAGTGGGCTGATTATGTGGAAATGGTGATGGGCACTGAGCTGATGGAGTCATTCGTCATATATAATATGAGGGGACGAGTGCTTGCCCGAAGTGATGAAGATGATGCGATTTTGCTTCATGAGGGCGAAGCTGCTAATATGGTGGAAGCTTTGGCAACACCACTTTCTCCTAGATATAAATCGCTAATGATCTGTGGAACACACTATGATGTAGTTATAAATGATGGAAAGCATGGATTGCTGCTAAAAAGTGCGGTTCGTCACGCTACGGTTTGTAGGACATCTAAAACTTTATTAATTGGTACGCATAAAGGGAATGCTGACAAGGAAGAGGCCACGGCGGCCATCATGAATATTGGAGATTTTCTAATAACTAAACGAATGTAGATTCTAAACAAACAACATAGATTCCGGCAAAACTACGGAAACATCTGATTTGCAACGCTTAATAACAACATCAGAACCTTAGACCTGTGAGCCTGTAGACATAATAAGAGATGCCTCCTCATCACGTCAAACTAGATAGTTATTGCATGCAATCACTACTTGTCTAAAGCAGTCATTTCAACTGCATCAGAAGAGATATGCAATCATTAGTCTGACTCGGTTAACAATTCACTGTCTTTTCACTGACCATTTAGGTCTAGCAAAAAACGATTATAAGGAAGGAATACAAAGAACGTAAAAAATATCTGGGTACCACCATCCTGCTAACATATTATATGCATTATTACATATGGTTTTGCTTCAAAGAGTTTTTACTTAACTTCATTGGTTGTTTTATGTGCAATGTATAATATCCTGAAATGTTAAAACTATTTCATCGAAAAACTGGAGTTGTGATCACTTAGCATCAAATTGCTAAATTAGTTATTCAAACAGCTTTACGCAAGTGTGAATGAATAGACATCCTAACTACAAACATACATGTACATGTATATGTAATGTTTGAAGATGTTTGTAGTGTCATGTAATGTAGATGAAGAATGGTGTCATAATTTTACCGTCATAAATGTTATATATCTGTATATACATGTAGATGTGATTTGCACGCGAGGCTGTGCTTTATAAAAAGAACATAACCATACCATCAAAAATCGTCACTCTGATGCTTACTAGATACAGAGCACATGGTAGATATATAGAGTAAAACAGATGTAGATAAAAAAAAATATAGAGATAGGAATAAACATAGAGAAGAGAATAGATATAGAGAGAAATAGATATGGAGAGAAGAATAGATATAGAGAGAGGAATAGATATAGAGCGAGGAATAGAGATAGAGAGAGGAATAGATATAGATAGAGGAATAGAGATAGAGAAAGAAATAGATATACAGCGAGGAATAGATATAGAGAGGAATAGATATAGAGAAAGGAATAGATATAGACAGAGGAATAGATATAAAGAGAGGAATAGAGATAGAGAAAGGAATAGATATAGAGAAAGGAATAGATATAGAGCGAGGAATAGAGATAGAGAGAGGAATAAATATAGATAGAGGAATAGAGATAGAGAAAGAAATAGATATACAGCGAGGAATAGATATAGAGAGGAGCAGATATAAAGAAAGGGATAGATATAGACAGAGGAATAGATATAAAGAGAGGAATAGAGTTAGAGAAAGGAATAGATATACAGCGAGGAATAGAAATATAGAGAGGAATAGATATAGAGAGAGAGAAATAGATATAGAGAGATGAATAGAAATAGAGAAAGGAATAGGAAAAGGAATAAATGCATTTCATAGAGGGAACTAAATGACAAACTAATAGAGAGTTTGCTGCTCATGTCCGAGATAACTAGTTTTCCAAAGTTTATATTATTGAGTAGCATTTTACAGATATTGTGGTGGAATATATAAGATCATTACAATTATTCATGCTGCTGACCATTATTCTGCTACCATAGGTCCGGTTTGGCAAAGATTAGTGTTCAACATCACCTGAGATGACATCATCAAGTTAAATGAAAAATATTCTTCTCTGCCATCCATTGAAGGACATATGAAATAGTTTTCTCGAATAATTTTTTAAGTGCAATAGAAAAACTTTTAATAACTACCAAAATTCTAAAGGAATTGAGATAAGCAAAAATGTAAAATCTTTTTAGTAGGTTTTAAAATGATACTTGAAATTTTACTAATGCCTTTTCACAAATAACACAGAATAAAAGGGGAACTGGTACAACTACACATGGGTGACACCAATTTAGTGGAATTTGACACTTTGATGAATATAAATGGATTGTAACAAAATACTTCAAAAAAGCATCTTATTTCACTGAATTAAGCGTATTAAGAGCGTTTTGTCCAAATCAAATTGCAACCTTTTTCAATTTGGTGAAAAGTGCCAAAACACTCTAACATGGTTCACCTGTTTGAAATTAGCCTAGTTAGTGCATTTCTTCAAGTTTAGTAGTTGTTTTGCCTTTGCAATCTTAGTCCTAAAACTCCTGCTTGATGCATCTTGGTTTGTATGAATGTGTTTGTTTGGATGTTTGTTTGGATGCGTTTTCAAAAGACCATATCCATTCTGTAAGAAAAATAGCAGAGTTAGGCAACATGCCGGCTGACATTTTTCTGATATATTTTTGTTGTTGTTGTTTGAAGATTACCGAAAAGTAAACCAACATCCAGCTGTTTAAAGTGTACAGTTTCCGCTATCACTGAGCGTTTCCCAATAACTATATATTATCTTGTTTATGTCATTCGTATGTTTTTAAATAAAATTTGCCAATACTTTTTAGAACACCAACTATCACCGATATCTTGTATCTGCTATATTCCATGTATAATTACGCATCTTGCAAAGTAATGCAATATATATCATCATATCATCACTGTTATGAATGCTTCATGCATGATATACTAGCCAAATACCCGGCGTTGCACGAGTATTTAAAACCGCTTACAAACAATGACAGATAATATAGTTGCCATTGACTAATTTGAGTAAGATAGTATGTATATGTATTGCTAAACTTACTAAAAAGAACCGTGAGAGCAAGCTTTGGTGACATTGCGGGTAACGCAGAGCTGCTATGCATATTTCAACCCAGATAATGACTCATATTGCCCAATGAATCCATTGCATCTCACGTAGCTATAACGGGTTAGTTTGTTGCCTTGTGAATGAGAGGTTCCGAGATCAACTCTTTTGCGATACCGATTTTTCATGGCTAGATTTTGGTCGCTGTAGCTGGACAGACACTGAACGACGACGACAAACGTTTGATTTATATATATAGATTCTGTACATATGTATGTATATGTCACTGTGATGTATGCCCATATGTGTTATATTCTGTACATAACGGTATGTATTATTTACTGTTATGAATGTCTCACATGCTATTTTCTACACCAATCTATATATAATGCTTGTATATATGTGTACTAGCTGCATTACCCGTGTTCGGGAACAGATTTACGTAAAGCAATAGTTTTATTGAGAGTTGTCTTTCATACTGTAAAACAACTCAAAATATGCAATCTACTGAAATTTTTGTGCTAATCAGACTGCATACACATATGCAGTCGTACATGTCAATAATGTTGGAGAGACCAATGGAAATATGCAATGTGTTTTACAGCTGGTCTACAATGCATCAGTCTTGAACCACTCAAATCGGAAATGTCCTAATTTTGTACAAAGAACTGATAATGAAATTGACATTGCTAGGCTTTGAAGTTCTTCAAACTGGCAGTATTAAAAAGTTTTCTATATTTTAGGAAATTCTAGAAAATATTTTGCTATTGCACTGCTAAGCTATCGCCAGCATTTATTGAATTGAGACTTCTACATGCTTAAAACACTAATCATGACTCACCAGTTCTTCGTCTATAGCCTGTTTTGACATGGTATATACAAACTGTGCAGCAATAATGCGGTTGTGTTAATAATTTTTTTGTGTTAATTTTTGGACATTCGTCCCATAGAAAAATTCAGCCCTATACTGTGTTGCAGGACTATAGTCAGGTGCGAAGTTTTCTGCCCATACACGGCGCCTGGTAGCAGCTGCTGTAGTTAGTGCATCTTGCTGTTGACGCCATTTCATCTGCTCTGAAAATTCAGCTCGTCGAGCGCAGCTGTTGTAGCTAGTGCATCATGTTCTTGTCGCTGCTGCATCTGCTCGGAGGTTTCTGCACGTCTGGCCGATGTAGCGGCTGCTCTGAGCCGTTTGAGTCGCTGCTGGGTCGGCTCAGCAGTCTCTGCACTTCTAGCAGCTGCAGCATCTATTCTGGCCTGCTCTCGATGTACCTGTGTTTGTTCAGGGGTTTCTGCTCTTCTAGCAGTGCTATTCTGTTTTGTTGTAGGCGTAGCTGTGTTTGCTCTGCAGTTTCTGCACTTCTAGCTGTTGCTTTGCTAATTCCGTCTCTTTCTCTACGGGAATCAATCTGTTCTTTTGTTTGGGCAGTAGGCTTTTTGGGAGGCATTGTACTGCTTCAAGCGTTTCAAAAAGTGAATAAGATGGTGTGCTTTTTTGTAATATACGCTGCTCGCTTTCTTCTCACTGTCGCCTATCGCAACGCTCGGAGTGCCCGTGCAAGTTCTGTAGTAGCTTTAGTTCTCTAGTACTCGTAGCTGAAAAAAACTAAAAGTAACTCAGCTGCGGAAGGAAATGAACATGCTTACTATCACGAACAGTTGCAAATCCAACGTTTTAAGTAGTGGATGTGTGGCAATTCATAGACAATACAACATTGAATAAGAAGTACTAACCTTTTCAATGTAGAAGTTTAGTAGGTAAAACACAGTAGCAGTACCCGTGCAAGTTCTGCAGTAGCTGTAGTTCTGTAGTACTCGTAGCTGGAAAAAAGTAAAAGTAACTCAGCTGCGGAAGGAAATGAACATGCTTACTATCACGAACAGTGGCAAATCCTACGTTTTTAAGTAGTGGAGGTGTGACAATTCATAGACAATACAACATTGAATAAGTACTAACCTTTTCAATGTAGAAATTTAGTAGGTAAAACGTAGTAGCAGTACCCGTGCAAGTTTTATAGTAGCTGTAGCACTCATAGCTAGGAAAAAAGTAAAGGTAACTCAGCTGCGGAAGGAAATGAACATGCTTACTATCACGAACAGTTGCAAATCCAACGTTTTTAAGTAGTGGAGGTGTGGCAATTCATAGGCAATACAACATTGAATAAGACGTAGGCCTACTAACCCTTTCGATGTAGAAGTTTAGTAGGTAAAACGCAGTAGCAGTACCCATGCAAGCTCTGTAGTAGCTGTAGTACTAGTAGCTAGAAAAAAATTAAAAGTAACTCAGCTGCGGAAGGAAATGAACATGTTTACTATCACAAACAATGGCAAATCCAACGTTTCCAACCCTTTCACTGAAGAGACTCATTTATGTGTTTTTTATGGTCGACCGCCGTAGACAATCTTTTGCGACTTTCCCAGCAATTGCTAGTAACTGAATTTTATTATTCGTTGATAACATAACCAACGATCTTTAAGACTTTTATAGTAGTGACAGTGTTGTCCAAAGATTTCTCTATAAAATTAGCCTAAAATTTAATTTTAAATCTTTGTTTGAGAATTTCCAACTTAAAAACAACCATTGTTTGTGTAAGTTTTGAAAATGCCACTGAGTTAGAAAACAATTACTTGTGTTGATGACATTATAGCCGATTCAGATTTTTGTGAGTACACAGATAATTAAAATGCACAACGTATAGATAAAATGAATATTTTGCATAGCAGTGCTTGTTAACATGTTGGCAAAATGAAATATATAACCAAAACAAACATTCTAGATGGAGTTTCAACTTGAAAAACTATTGTATACATATGAGCAATATCGGCAAAATGGCTGGCAGTAAACCGATAGCTAAATTTGTACATGGACGCAACTGCAAGGGTTATTAATTGGAAGTGTGGCAATTCATAGACAATACAACATTGAATAAGAAGTACTTACCTTTTTGATGTGGAAATTTAGTAGGTGAGAACTGCGTTTTTTCCAGTGACCGCAAGAAACAAACGTTTACGTGACCTTCTCGGTACATGTTGGCAGTAAATATTAATTGCATGTAAATTACTACTCATTAATTTATTTTATTTAATGAGTAGTACATTTGTATAGCTGTATAGGCACCTTTGTATAGGCCGCAGAACTCAGGACAGTGCTTTTTACCGCGGCAGCAACTTTGCTGTTTAAAACAGAACAGTGCCGTTGGGCACTGTAAAGCGGCGCGCTAGCCAGAGATCACGTGATTTTTGTGTAAAACGATGATCAGATTATGTATAGAAGCGCACTAACCAAAGATTCCCATTAATGCACCTTTATATAAGCCGCATGGCTAAAAAACTGTCAGAAAAAGGTAGTGGCTAATAGCCCGAAAAGTACGATACTCTATAAGGCAGACACACACATACATACATGCATACATACACAGATACACAGACAACGATTGCCGTTTATATAGTAGATTGCTTACTATCAAGCATGTTTTATAATCGTTATTTTTGCGTATGGGACTATATATAAGTCTCTTACTTTTGAAAAAGAAATCCAACGGTGATGTCGAAATTTTGTCAATATCTCAAGAACTAATCGTTAATTGACTCGAAACTTCAAAATTAGGCTGGAGACGTATAATGGGCAAAGCGACAAAAAGTCCATAATCTATATATATATAAATCTCAAAGTCTGTCGTTCGGTGTGTCCAGCTATAGCTATTAAAATCTAGGAATGAAATATTCGCTTCGTGCTGAATTTTTCGCTTCGTGGCAATAATTTTACTAATTAAACTACACAAGATGCAATGAACTCATTCGGTGAAATGAGTCATTTTGTCAGTTGAAATACGCATAGCACTCTGCGTTACACAACGTCACTAAAGCTAGGTCTCATGGCTCTTACTAGTAAGTTTAGCAATGCGGATAGTAGCGTACTCAAATTAGTCATTGGCAATGTGCCAAGTTGATGGCAAGTGACAGACAACTACATTACCTGCCACTGTTTATAAGCTGATTTTTAATATCCATGCAACGCCGAATATTCGGCTAGTCATTCATAAAGTGGAGGTGTGGAAAACAAAGTGAAACTGGGTGGCAGAGTTTAGTCAGGTGTAGGACAATTCCTCCGAATTACCTCGGGCCCAGACTTCGGTGTCAAGACTAAGGAATCATCAATGTCACACTAAGATTTGGAGAGTTCATGTTACTCCTAATAGAGAAGGTGAGGCTGAGATTATTGAGCCTGACCCACCTACAGTGACTGAGGGAAGCAACACTTTAGATGTTCTCAGTTGTTTTATAGATACTAGAGAGTGCAAGGACTACAGTAACGTCTATACAGTTTACATCTGCTCAGTTACACTGTTGAACTTTCTCAACAAAGTACCTCGTCACAGACCACACTTGATAAGTATGTTAGATGTGACAACCGATCAGATGTAAAGCATGCTTTGCTGTATTTGTCTATCTTGTAAGATAATTGTTTGTATATTTTATAGATAATTGTTTGTATATTTTATATACATGTAGTTTGTTTGCACATACAAGTATCTATCTACTAGTAAATGCATGCACTGAGGACAAGGACTGAGGACAGTGCTCGAATAACTTAAATGTGCTAATAATTCAAACATGTTCAACTGATCCCTTTAAGGTTGAGTTATCCATGTCTGACTGTATTACATAAATACTCATTGAAAATGAAACCTACTTCACCAAGTAAAATTAAAATATACATACAAGTGTATGGTTATAGCTCCTTGTCTTCAAGGTAGTTTATTATGCTCAGTACGAGAGAGATCATTCATGAACATCCCTACACACCTTGTAAACAAAGAATTGACTCTAACTCTAAAGAGCGTGATTGAGAGGTGTGTAGCAAAACTCCAAATATTAAATAATAAAAATGTTAGTTGGCTTACTTGGCTAGTATGCAGTAATCCCTCCTTGTCTGCTAATCACCTTTGTTTAACCACAAAAGCGAAAGGATTTATTTCAAACCTGTCATAAAAAGGCCCACATCACTGCCCTTGTAGAGAGCACAAAGGCAGATTTCATCAAAGAAACACTCCTTCCTCTCGAAGCTCATACTACGCTGTTAATAAGAACTAAATCTACACTTTTGCTCATTTGTATGGGCAGATGAAAAGAGGTATAGGCTTCATCTGTTGTGTGAATAATGCATGATTCTGTTTCTTGTTGGGGTTTGATGTGATGCTGAATTTGTTGTACATACTATGTATCTACACTCAATATGCACATTTTATGTTGCAGTTTTACGGTCAAAAGAGAAATGTATACACACACTCTAAAATCAGTTATTCTCAATCGGCAATCCATACCAGACACAAAAGCAAATTTTAGAGCATGTCAAGGTGTTATGATCTCACAACAAATAAATCATAATTAGAGCAACAAAGTTATCACACAGGTTTAGAGTAGCTGTGATTCACCTTTACGTACTATGATTAACATTTCAAATTGTATGTCTATTAGTATGTTAAATGTGACTGGCTGCTGCAGTTTCCTCTGAGTCTTCTACATTCCAAATGTAGCTGAATCTCATCAACAAGGCCTAAGCATGTAATCAATCTTATCGTAGATAAGCTATCTACACTGTAGGTTGTGAGCAGTATTTACACTAGAACAAATACAAAATTTGTGTCAGCCATCGCTAAAGATGACACAACACCCATTGATAGCAGATCGCTAAATAAGTGTCCATGAAGTGTGTAGAGGAGAGCTTGTTTGTTAAAATTGTCTATGAGTGCAACAAATCTCCAAAACAAAAATTGGTTTATTCCAGTAGGTTTCTTGACATTGGCTCCATGTTATAGATGAGATTTACGTGTATAAATTACATATAAATATTATGCCTTGTGAATGGCAAACTTTATGTTTCCAAGTTACATGAAGTAAGGCAGTAAGAGCATAAGTGAACTTTATGCAATAACATATACAAAGCACAGTGAGTTATGAACCACTTTTAACGCGAGCAAAGCCTAGTATGAGCTTTAACAGTGTACATCTAATCCATGCAAGCACCGCAAAAAGACCTCAGGTGAAACCAATATAAATAAAATTGCATTCGATGGTCAGTGATCTCATGCTTTAACAATGAATGAATCAACTAAAACTGTTTCTTGTAAAGGATGCATTTTGAGGTAAAAATTTTGATATTTATAGTCACCAATCCAGAAATAAGTTAATAGAACGGTTTCTGCTCTTTGATTCATGTAGTACTGTCTGACGAATTAAATAGCAGAATTGACCAGTAACACTAGGCTAATTTGACAAGTAACATTAAAGGTTGACTTGCAACACAATTCGCATTACAGTTATTTGGTATCAAAAGATTTACCATGTCTTACTCTGCTGTGTTGTAGGTACCAAATATGTGGAAATGTGATTACAAGCTCTTAAAAGCTCAAAAACGTACAGTTTATTGCAGCCATCACGAAAACGCCGTAGGTTGGAATCCTTCTCAAAATGGCACAAATGGGACATAGTTGAACACGATGTGCTTCTGTTTACACTTTCATGCAAACACATTCATCGAAATATTTCCCCAAATATACTTCACGCATTCAATCAAACCATGCCTATTGTCCTTACGCATCTATTTCATTATCATTGTAATTCTGTCACTTTTAGCACTGATTTCTCAAAACCTACCCTAAAAATTCGTTTAATTTTTTAACCTTAGCTCGAAGGAGTGCATATCATCTTCTGATGAACATGACGAGCCTGTCGGTCCCCTGTGATAGTGGAACAATTCTGCCGACATTGTTTGCGCCATTTGGCAGGAAGAATGGGTCACATGATCAGATTACGACTAGATGATTAGACCAAACTGAAACAAAACTGCAAAGTAGCGAACATCTATATTTAATGAGGGCTTTCCGGTAGAACCTGAAGTGTTTGCCATAAACTAGTGCTACAACACGTTTTATTTTGAGCCTTTTATTGGCCTTTCATTTCACGCCATAACAATCACGTTTATTACGACGTCGAGTTAAAGGGATTCTAACCTACGGCGTTTTCATGATGGCTGCGATTAACCGTTCGTTTTTGAGCTTTTAAGAGCTTGTAATCACATTTCCATATATTTTGCATCTACAACACAGCAGAGTAAGACATGCTGAACCTTTTGATACCAAATAACTGCAATGTGAATTGTGTTGCAAGTCAACCTTTAACATAATTTCACAAGTGACATTAACCTAATTTGACAAGTAACATTAACCTAATCTGACAACTGACATGAACAGAGTTTGGCAAGTGATATTAAAGACATTAAACTAATTTGACATGTGACATTTAAGCTAATTTGACAGGTGACATTAAGCTAATTGGACAAGTGACATGAAGGTAATTTGACAAGTGACATTAAGCTAATTAGACAAATGACATTAAGCTAATTTGACAAGTGACATTAAGGTAATTTGGCAAGTGACATTAACCTAATCTGACGATTGACATTAACAAAATTTGACAAGTAACATTAAGCTAATCTGACAACTGACATGAACAGAATTTGGCAAGTGATATTAAAGACATTAAACTAATTTGACATGTGACATTTAAGCTAATTTGACAGGTGACATTAAGCTAATTGGACAAGTGACATGAAGGTAATTTGACAAGTGACATTAAGCTAATTAGACAAATGACATTAAGCTAATTTGACAAGTGACATTAAGGTAATTTGACAAGTGACATTAAGGTAATTTGGCAAATGACATTAACTAAATTTGACAAGTAACATTAAGCTAATCTGACAACTGACATGAACAGAATTTGGCAAGTGATATTAAAGACGTTAAACTAATTTGACAAGCGACATTAAGCTAATTTGACAGATGACATTGAGCTAATTTGACAAGTGACATTAAGCTAATTTGACAGGTGACATTAAGCTAACTTGACAAGTGACATTAAGCTATCTAGACAAGTGACATTAAGCTAATTTGACAAGTGACATTAACCGAATTTGACAAGTAACATTTAACTGCCATATTTAAAATCCCGCAAAGCTGCGAAGTAGGAGGGACCACTGTAAAAATATTGTGATATTGTTCAGAAGTTGTAGACTGAAGCTGTCTATGAATTCATGAGTGTACCTACTACAGAAGATTTTCTCAATGAGGTTCTTCGCTAAACGCCATTTAGCACAATTAAATGGGGCTACTTCTTCTAACAACCTTTACCACAATGGCTCTCAAAATGTATTTTACAAATCATAAATATATATATATATAAGACTGTCAATGAATAAACTTATTAAAAATTTTGTCAATAGACAGTGAGAAAATCGTGTTACACTTAGCCAACATATTGAACTTTAATGCAGGACTACTAAAAAAATCTTACCAGCAATATGGTAGAGCAGCTTCAAGCTAGATACGCTGCCTCTGACTTAAGTTCTGTGGTAAGATCAAATATATCACAATGTGTTAAATATATAGTTCAAGAAAAACTCTAGAATAACTTGAGCTGATCAGTCTGTGTGGAACATGTTTGTGAATTGCGTGTTACAGAGCCGTTTTACTTCCTCTGCAAGAAATATAACAACTGTGGAGAAAATGATGGAAACATACTACCTTGGTTAACAATTTTTGATTTTCAAAACAAAACCCCGAAACAGACATTGTGACCCTAATGATCATGTATATATATATATATATATATCTATGTATAATATATATCACAGTAGACGCTCCTAAAACGTAAATAATCTGTTCTGGGAACCGTTTACGTTATAGAGATTTTACGCTATACAAACAGTAAAATACATGTAATATGCCTAATCCGTTCCATGATCTTCCCAAACTCACCCCTTTCAGCCCTTCAAAAAGGAAAAAAACTAGACATGTTTTTAACTTGAAGTATGGACAGCAACTGTGGTATTATTGCTTTGCATTGACATTTTATCTATTTTTTCTTATCACTTTTTCTTGGTTCAGGGTCTATGATCGCCGTAATTTTATGATAAGTTGAGAGGAACGCACACCTTCAACGTCAATTTGAATTGATTTTTTTTAAATGCATGACCTAGAAAAACTGCAAAAAATAAAATATTTTATATTTCTAAAATAAAGTAAAATAAAAATATGTCTTTACTATAATCAGAACGGTTAGAGGTTAAAGAGTAGGATAAAAGATAGCTTTCAATGAGTTTCAAACTCGTGATACTTAGCTTAATAGACCGATACTCTAACTTAATAGACCGATACTCTAACTTGATAGACCGATACTCTAACTTAATAAACCAATACTCTAACTTAATAGACCGATACTCTAACTTAATAGACCGATACTCTAACTTAATAGACCGATACTCTAACTTAATAGACCGATACTCTAACTTAATAGACCGATACTCTAACTTAATAGACCGATACTCTAACTTAATAGACCGATACTCTAACTTAATAGACCGATACTCTAACTTAATAGACCGATACTCTAACTTAATAGACCGATACTCTAACTTAATAGACTGATACTCTAACTTAATAGACCGATACTCTAACTTAATAGACCGATACTCTAACTTAATAGACCGGTACTCTAACATTTATTAAACCGATACTCTAACTTAATAGACCGATACTCTAACTTAATAGACTGATACTCTAACTTAATAAACCGGTACTCTAACATTTATTAAACCGATACTCTAACACCTGCAACCATCAACTACCTTTAAGCGTTTCTTATAATTGTGCAGATACTTAGTGTACTTCATCACCACATCTGATGACGACTAACAGCAGACTAAACTACCAGGGTGCTAGTAGCATATAATAGAGATAACCATGTAAGTCATGTTTGCAAGTGCGACACGAGAGAAATTGATATTTCTATGGCCAACTATGGGACTCTCGCTATTCAAATTGAATTTGAGAACTTGCATTGACTTGACGCTTTACATTATATAGAATGTAAGTAGGATGTTCTTATGTAGTATGAAGCAAAAACTTTACATGAATTTTTACTTTAGATAGTAAAACATGGTATATATATATAGCATACATATATATACTATATATGTATGCTATTATATATGAGTATATGCTCCCTTACTTCGGTTTAGTTGAGCTCTTTGTGAGAGGTGCGGCGCTATTAGCCTTTGTGCATAGCTCATAACTTTTGTGATTTGAGCACTCTAGGACTCTGGTGTCAGCACATTGACTTTCTTAAAGTCTGTGAGGCAATTTAGTTGTTTCATGGCAGGAAGTCAACTCTCATTGGTAATGGGATTTGTGTCCCTTGCCCGCTCTGAGCTGCACTGATGAGGCTTCAATAGCCGAAACAGTACTGTCTGTAGCATGAGTATATAGTATATACAGTCAAACATGGATAACTCAAACTTCACGGGACTGAGTGAAAGTGTTCAAGTTATCGGAGCATTCAAGTTATCAGAGCACTGTCATAAGTCCATGTATTTATTAGTAGATACATGTACATATACAAACTATAATCTAAATCAAAAGCATGAATGGCTTGTTTCAAATTAAATGCTTCTAATGTAAAGTTTAAAATTTTTTTATCAGAATGTATAGATTTTCCTATCACTTGAGATTTGCTTGTTGTTTTATGTGATGTGACTGCCAGGACATTTTCAGATTAAAATTAGCAAAACTTGATCGCTGTTGAAATGCTCAGAAGAAAATACATCTTTTTCTTTTGAGCGTTTTAACCAAGATCAATTTCGCTGATTTTTCTTGAAATTTATGCGAAGGTTACCTCGCTTTTCCTTGCCTTCGAAGAACCATCGCTAAGCGGATGTTTGGTAAAAATCAAATTTCACCAAACCTTTAGAAAATTCGTTGTCAAAAATGTTTTGCTGATGATGGTAATAACGACGCCTACAAACTACTAAAAGTTGAGGTTTATCTCTATGGCTTTGAATAAAGTGATATTCTAAAGCGATAACAACCATCTCGGTAGCAGTTGGGCAAAAACCTGTTCGAGTTAACGAAGTTGAGGTCAAGTTATCTGAAGCAGTTTATCATTGCCTGGGAATGGACCAAACAAAACTGTTTGAGGTAACCATGTGTTCGAGCTATACGAGGGCGGGTTATCCATGTTTGACTGTATGTTTATACAGTATAACATAACATAAAGATGGCGGAATGCCTCATATACTTATTGATATATTAACCTGGTGGTAAATATACAGTATATATATCCGTATATATATACTGTATATACAGCATATATACCGTATATATATACCGTATATATATACTGTATATACAGCATATATACAATATATATATATATACACTCTATATATATACGGTATAACATAAAGATTGCAGAATGCCTAGTAAAATTGTTGATACTAACCTGCTGCAGCTCAGAACCACCAGCTGTTATTATCAATAGTCTCGGCCAGAGCACATGACGCAAAAGACTGCCATATATAAGATGTCACCAAACTCACCGTCAATAGTAGTCAAGTTGGCATTCTTGTCAGAGATTAGAACATAGAGCTCTCTGCTGTCCGACTTTTTACAGACGAGCCAGTAGTCAGTCGCCGTACGAACCATACACTCCGTGTCATGCAGGCTGCTGAAACACGAATAGTTCACGCTAGGGAGCAACCATAAAAGGTCCGCATATGCTCTTGAAAAACTGACTGTGCAGTCTGAATAACTCTGTTCGTACACATTTAACTCTATGAAATTTTCATTTGGCTGCTTGTGTCTACTACCGCATGCACACTCGATCAAGCGTGTTAACAAACTGAATAAGTCAGAAATAGCGGCCAGAGAACTCACCTTCTGAGATGAGAGTTCAGGTCGGTAACTGTGCTAAGAATTTCCAGAGGCACATTCACCAGTCGGGTCTTTCTCGCATCGACATGTACTGTAGTCTTAGTAGCCAAGTTCATGTGGTTGAAGTAGATATACTTTATTGTCATATCACCGCTAGATGAAAGAGTGCACGAGATATGGGATTATGACAGACTCGAGTAACACCATTCTTCTAAACAGCAATTTATTCTCACCACGTTAAAGCAACAGACGGGACTGCCGAGTCAGCTGAGGTTTATCGTTACAACACCAATATCGATATTTATTTGTAGTACAATGATGCGAATCAAGGAATTCACAAAAACACCCAAGATTAACTATACATGTATGTATATTCTGAAACAAGTTTGCTCGCAGTAATTCCTACCCTGTTGGTTTCTGTGGATACCCTTGTAAAAGTTCTGAAGCTAACTCGGTTAGACTCGGTCCAAGATCTGCATCAAACTTCTTACGAAACGAAAGACTAACAGATGTTGAGCCTAAAACACACAAAGATGAGAAGCAGAGAGGAATTATACCACATTTAGAGTTAACCATGCAAAGGTACGCTAGAGTCAAAGATCTCACCTTTAATGAGAGCGCAGACTGTAGCACTCAGAGCCCTATATACCAACAAGTGGAACTCCACTAAAGAGCCATCTACATTTATGTATACGCGGGGTAATCGAGATGGCTTGGAGTCCTCAGCTGCTACTGCACTGCCAGTGATAAACCTGTATAGAATGGTGATAAACCTGTATGGAATGATGAAAAACCTGTATAGAATGGTGATAAACCTGTATAGAATGATGATAAACCTGTATAGAATGGTGATTAACCTGTACAGAATGGTGATAAGCCTGTATAGAATGGTGATGAACCTGTATGGAATGGTGATAAACCCGTATGGAATAGTGATAAACCTGTATATAATTGATGATAAACCTGTACAGAATGGTGATAAACCTGTTTGGAATGATGAAAAACCTGTATAGAAAGGTGATAAACCTGTATAGAATGGTGATTAACCTGTACAGAATGGTGATAAGCCTGTATAGAATGGTGATGAACCTGTATGGAATGGTGATAAACCCGTATGGAATAGTGATAAACCTGTATATAATTGATGATAAACCTGTACAGAATGGTGATAAGCCTGTATAGAATGGTGATAAACCTGTATGGAATGGTGACAAACATGTATGGAATGGTGATAAACCTGTATAGAATGGTGATAATCCTGTATAGAATGGTGATAAACCTGTATGGAATGGTGATAAATCTGTATGGAATGGTGATAAACCTGTATAGAATGGTGATAAACCTGTATAGAATGGTGATAAACCTGTATGGAATGGTGATAATCCTGTATGGAATGGTGATAAACCTGTATAGAATGGTGATAAACCTGTACAGATTGGTGATAAGCCTGTATAGAATGGTGATAAACCTGTATAGAATGGTGATAAACCTATATAGAATGGTGATAAACCTGTTTAGAATAATGATAAACCTGTATAGAATGGTGATAAACCTGTATAGAATGATGATAAACCTGTATAAAATGGTGATAAACCTGTATAGAATGGTGATAAACCTGTATAGAATGGTGATAAACCTGTATAAAATGATGTTTCTACTTGATAAGACAAGGTGCTGTGCTAAAACAGCAGTAGTAAAAAATTATTAACTTTGAGCAAGTTGTGTGCTCTAATACTCACTGGCCAAAGTTTTCATTGGTAAAGTTGCGTTTCACGCCACCGGACGATGTTATTTCCTGTTCATAGTGTGCAGGGAACAAACTTGTGATAAGATATTGATATAGAACTCTCATGTCCTGCTGTGGAACACCACTCCTACAAAATGAGTAGCAACAAAAACAAATTATTGATTATACAAAAATGCTTCAATTTTGTTAGTGTTGTTGACAATCACAGCATTTCTTCAATGAAACCAGGTTCTTTTGCCTTCCATGTAGGCGGTGTTTTAGACAACGGGTTATTTGTAACAACTGACAGTTGCCTCCTTACCAGACGAGATAGTCATTAGAGAGAAATGTGGTGTACTGTATCTGAGGGTACTTGGCCTGAAGTCTGTTCATAAGACATTGGATCCTCAGGTACATGTTTTTGTCAAGCGGTAACCATGATATACCGTTGTACACGTCTAAAATGTCGCACTGAGACAGCTTCAGTGTTATTAGATACTACAATGAGAAAAAATATTAGGAATAAGATGAAGACAACAATATCTTCTAATCTAAAGAGTAGATTCCATGTAGAAGTGCGTGTTGTAAATCAACCCTCCGTGTTACTTATTAAAAATGATAAGTAATAAAAAATTATTTATTGAAGTGAAAAAAGTATTTTTATAATAAGTTTTATTTTGTTTTATTCATTTTACAATACCATAATCTTAATGGTAAATGCTTTAGGTAGTTAGATATTACAATAAAATACATACATTACATAAAATTATGTAACAAACTTGAAAGTAAAAATTAAATGCTATGATAACAAAAAGCTTACATTAGCGTCACCTTTACATTGAGATGTAACCCTGCCTCTAAAAGAGACGGATTGTATATAGATTTGCCATTAGAGATATGGCTCTAGTCTAACTAGGACTATATTAACTGTGAATTAATTCAACTTACATATTGGATATAATTAAAATTTTCTTGTCAGTGATACATGCCATCTGTTTGCTATTGTAAAGATTTGATAAAACGAACATATTCAGACGGAAATTCGACCTGCCTAGTCTGCAGAGTGAGAAATGTGCTATAGCCTCGTACTGTAATGATCCTAAAGTTATCACCCCCTTCAAGTACTAGCAAACGTAAATACTGCTTGGGTTGAATTATTCTTCACCATCCTAGACAATATAAGAGAGATCTTATTGTCATATAAGTCAGCAGACAATAGCTAGTTAACCATAGTAACAACAGAAAAGAATTGATTGAAGATGTTGCTTCTTCAACACCAATGAAGATGCCTGACTCCAACAACCCAAACATCCCATCAATCAGTTTTCTTGAGAAAAGCGAAACAGAGTATCCTAGACTACAGATTAGCACCTAAAGGTAACCCGCTGTGGGTGTCCCTTCAACCTCGTGAAGGAACTCTAGAATGATGGCTAGAAGTTGTCTCACAATCCCCACCGCTGTCACACAATATGATACTTTCTCTTTCGGTGTAGCGCTAGAGCCAAGGTTCAAATGTTTACTCCACAGCTCGGCATCTAGCAAGCAAGCCCTCTAATCAGGCCTGTTGCAAACTGCTCTTCCTAGCTCTGCCACAATTCCTCTACAGTGCCCTGTCCTGCCAAACAAGCTGGCCTGACTAGCTAAAAGAGTCGGCTTCTACCTGTTTAACAGAGACTGCTTTCAACTGCCAGTCAACCCAATAAAAGATAGGCTCTCTTATGGTTTACTAACATCTATATTAATAAATCAGATTGTGTCCTTGTGATTTGTGTAGTCTATGAAAATGCTGTCTTTCCGCATGTTTTGGTTGATTTTATTTAAGCTTCACACGCATATAAGATAGAACATAGAAGTCATAAGATAGATCATAGAAGTGATAAGATAGATCATAAAAGGCATAAGATAGATCATAGAAGGCATAAGATAGATCATAGAAGACATAAGATAGATCATAGAAGGCATAAGATAGATCATAAAAGTCATAAGATAGATCATAGAAGTCATAAGATATACCATAGAAGTCATAAGATAGAATATAGAAGTCATAAGATAGATCATAGAAGTCATAAGATAGATCATAGAAGTCATACCCTAGGACACTTATATTTCGCTAGTATTTAGTTTCGTGAGTAGCTCACAGAGTAAAATTTCGAAGCAACTTAATTTCGCAGCTCTGATGAGTGCGAAAATATAGTGATGTGAAAATAAATGCAGTGGAACAAACATAATTATATTCCTCAGGTTCGGTTCACCGATAAAAAAATTCAATTTGCGACTAGTTTGTAATTGTGAACCGCAGGTAGAATGATGTGGGCAAGGTCGATAATGCAATTTGATCGCTTGCTGCCATTTGTTTCTTGGACTATCAACAGGCCAGTTTTCACTGGGGCAGCTGGCCGGCTGAGCCGCCCCAACTTTTTGGGAATTTTTTACGGTAAGTACAGTCCAACTCGAAAAACTCGCCCTCAGATAAAATGTAACATTTCATCTCAAACGCAAGGTCAACTCAAACGGATTTGTTTGGTCAGTTCCAACGCAATGATAAATTCCTTCAGATAACTCGACCTCAACATCCTTTATTCGAAAAGTTATTTGCCCAACGGCCATGGACGCGGTTTTTATCACTGTAGAATGTCACTTCATTCCAAGCCATAGAGACAAACATCAACTTCTAGTAGTTCTTAGGCATCATTATTATCATCATCAGAGACAAAATATTTTTTGTTAACGACTTTTATAAAGTTTTGCAAAAGATTAAGTTTTATCAATCACCCGCTTGGCCGTGTCCCATCGAAAGCGTAAAAGCCTCCGAATGAACTTAAAATAAAATCCGCAAAATTGATCTTTGTTAAAACGCTCAAAAGGAAAAGATGTTTTTTTTTCTGAGCGTATTAACTGCGGTCATGTTTTGCCTATTTTAATTTAAAAACGTCTCGTCAGTCACATCACTTAAAACAAAACAAATCTAAAAAAATTACAAGTTATTGAAGAGGTGTCAGTGGTGAATCCAAACCTTTCCAGAGCCATGCTGCTTGTGTAGTACTGCGAGTGTCAGTGCATGTGTCTTATTTTCTTTCAACACACGGTGCTCACTGCATTGATTGACGTCCCCAGCAAACGATAATGCTAACTAATGCATGTGCATTGACATCAAATTCCTATCATTATAAATCATTCCTAATGGGAAAATAATCCTAAATAATTGCAAAATAATAACGTAATAAATTTTGACAGTCAAATTATTTTGTCGGTTTATATTTTAACGATGCTATAGTGGTCGTTAAAAACGTTAAAATAAATGTCGTTATAAAATTCAATTATACAGTATCAATGAACAGAGCTATTTAGTTTCGCTTTTTCGCTCGTTTGTTATGATAGTTTAGTTTCGCACATGAAACTTTCGCGAGAGGATGACACCGCGAAAACGCGAAAGTTAGATGCCGCGAATACATAAGTGTCCTAGGGTAAGATAGAATATAGAAGGCATAAGATATACCATAGAAGTCATAAGATTGAATATAGAAATCATAAGATATACCGTAGAAGTCATAAGATAGATCATAGAAGGCATAAGATAGATCATAGAAGGCATAAGATAGACCATAGAAGTCATAAGATAGAATATAGAAGGCATAAGATATACCATAGAAGTCATAAGATAGAATATAGAAGTCATAAGATATACTATAGAAGTCATAAGATAGATCATAGAAGGCATAAGATAGATCATAGAAGTCATAAGATAGAATATAGAAGTCATAAGATATACTATAGAAGTCATAAGATAGATCATAGAAGTCATAAGATAGATCATAGAAGGCATAAGATAGATCATAGAAGTCATAAGATAGAATATAGAAGGCATAAGATATACCATAGAAGTCATAAGATAAAATATAGAAGGCATAAGATAGATCATAGAAGTGATAAGATAGATCATAGAAGGCATAAGATAGATCATAGAAGTCATAAGATAGAATATAAAAGGCATAAGATATACCATAGAAGTCATAAGATAAAATATAGAAGGCATAAGATAGATCATAGAAGTCATAAGATAAATCATAGAAGTGATAAGATAGATCATAGAAGGCATAAGATAGATCATAGAAGGCATAAGATAGATCATAGAAGGCATAAGATATACCATAGAAGTGATAAGATAGATCATAGAAGGCATAAGATATACTATAGAAGTCATAAGATAGAATATAGAAGTCATAAGATAGATCATAGAAGTGATAAGATAGATCATAAAAGGCATAAGATAGATCATAGAAGTGATAAGATAGATCATAAAAGGCATAAAATATACCATAGAAGTCATAAGATAGAATATAGAAGTCATAAGATAGATCATAGAAGTGATAAGATAGATCATAAAAGGCATAAGATAGATCATAGAAGTCATAACAAACATTTTAATGGCCGAATTTATCGAAAGAGTGCAGGAAATGAGGAGTGCAAATCATGCCCTGCTTACCCGGCTGTAGAAGTGTTCAAGCCTTTGTTTGAGGCTGGTCACATCACCATGAGCTTTAGTCAGTATATCAACAAAAGATCCCATGAACAGCTGCAATGAAGAGTGAACCTTGCGTTGATCTAGCAAATATTATTTTAAGCAATCGACCTTCATTTTGCTACAGGCAAAGTTAATGTCACACAATCTCACCGTTTCCAAGCTCCAACAACTTCCTTGTTGTTATCCCTCAGAGTATGTAATTGAACATACGCAATGTTCAAAATTTCTACTTGATTACCATTATGCTGCCCCGATATAAGGTCAAAAAGTAATACACTGCAGAGCAGCTAAATATCTGAACATATGAAATAAATACATTACAGTATTGGTTTCCTATGTCTAAACTGTCATATGTTGGCGCAGATGTTCTTGTAGCAAGTATTGTGTTTTAATTCATAAAACATTGAGACATGCTGCAAGTCATTCCATAGAAAATTTGAAAACCCAGTATATAAAACTACATGTATCTAAAAAATACATGTAAAAAACATTATTACTTTACCTTAGAGACGCGTGTACAGAAGTGTAGGCTTGGTAAGGGGTGTAGTGAGCCATAGACATACAGGGCATGGCTCTAACTTACATCAGATAAAGAATGTAATACCTTGATAAAGAATTTTCATTTATTTTCAACTTTCATTTATTTTTAATTGACATTTTATTTTTAATTTACATTTTATTTTTAATTCACATTTTATTTTTTACCAGTTTCCTAAATTTTATTTACAAAATGGTAATTTGTCAAAAGATTTCAAACAATACATCTCAGAAACTACCTGATATGATAACAAATATCCGTATGCAGAGGTGATTGTAAGCTCAGGTTTGACTAGTTTGAGAATATTCTGGTTGCATTTCATTCCTGATCTACAGAGTGAGCAAATCTTTTATGACATTACCAACATTTAGAAATTCTTTTAATTTTGAAGTAAATTAAATTGTATCACAGCAACCAGATACATGTACGAATGCCTACAGCTGCAATTGTAATACGCAATCTTCAACAAAAATTCGCAATGTCATGGCAGTTGCAATTTTCTATGGTTATCACTTGGGTTAATCGTAGAGATTTTGATAAGAAACATACTTCGAGAAGCACATGCTGTAAAAAAGGTAAAATATTTTGCTGCTTTTGTCTCAAAAAATCCGTCCAAAAACCAATATTTAAAACTAAGTACAGTGTTTATTTGAGAAAACATTCTAGCTATTCGAAGACAGATTAATAAAGAGGTCCATTCTGCGAAATAGCCAAAGCACATTGCCAATGTGGGATACAAAAAATTTTCATCGCCATGCTGTGTTATTGAAGTTATTGAATCATAAAATTGAACATTATAGAAAAGCATTTAACATAACATTTGGAGAGACTGACAGGAATAGCTCTAGCTAAGAAGGCTGATCTAGAAACAACTACATGTGGTAGCATTACTGAGTTATTCAATACTTACACACCACGTGTGATTTGATTCTTAAAATTGATCAGCTGAATACTATAAAATCTATATATATAAATCTCAAAGTCTGTGTGTCTGTGTATCTGTGTGTCTGTGTATCTGTGTGTCTGTGTGTCTGTGTATCTGTGTGTCTGTGTATCTGTGTGTCTGTGTGTCTGTGTGTCTGTGTGTCTGTGTATCTGTGTGTAGTTCAGTATGTCCAGCTATAGCTATTAAAATATTGGAATGAAGAATCTGTACCGCAGAGGATTTGATCTCAGAACCTCCTTTTGCCAGGCAAATGCCTTACCAATTTAGCTGCGCATGATTGATGGATTCATTGGGCGATATATGTCGCTATCTGGGTGAGAATATGCCACTGCTCTCCGTTACAGTGAAACATAATTTAATTCTTGCTCTCCCGTGAGAGCAAGTGCAGTAGTTAGCTTACTCAAATTAGCCATTGGCAATGTGCCAGGCTAATGGCAAGTGGCAGGCTACTACATTACCTCTCATTGTTTATAAGCTGATTTTTAATACCTGGGCAATGCCACGCATTTCGCTAGTATTACACTAAACCAAACCTTCATCGGACGAAAGCCTTGTATAAAACAATGAAAGTATTGTAGAAGTTATAAGATTCTGATAGAGGGTCTATATAGGTGGCCTTGAGTGCCCCAACACAGAGGGATTTAACAGCTGAAATGAGTTGTTAGTTATTGCAGCGAATAGACAATGGCTACAAAGACTTGAGACTTCTTTTAAATGTTTGGACTCCGTCATAAAGTCGAGTGACACTCCTTCATTGGTGTCACTTCTATTAGGATTCTTTGTGGGGATTAAATTAAAGCATTGAACATATGAAGGTAAAGGAGAAGTAGGTTGGCTGTTTTCCATAGTCTAGATCAAATAGTGTATGTTATATATATATATATACTCATGCTACAGACAGTACTGCTTCAGCTATTGAAGCTCATCAGTGCAGCTCAGGGCTTTTTCATATGTGTATATATATATATATATATGTATATATATATATATATATATGTATATATATATACATATGTATATATATGTACATATGTATATATATACATACATATATATACATATATATACACACATGTATATATATACATGTATATATATATATACATGTTATATATATGGTGGGAAGCTCCTGGTAAGGTCAATGAAAATGACTGCGCTAAGAACCTCTGGGACTTCTACATCCGGACTGACAAGCATGTCCTAGCAAACCAACCAGATATAGTGGTGGTGGACAAGGAGAACAAGAGGGCTACTATAATAGATATAGCAGTACCCAATGAGCCTCATCAGAGCAGCTCAGGGCTTTTTCATATGTATATATATATATATGTATATATATATATACATGTATATATATATACACATGTATATATACACATGTATATATATATATACATGTATATATATATATACATGGTATATATATGGTGGGAAGCTCCTGGTAAGGTCAATGAAAATGACCGCGCTAAGATCCTCTGGGACTTCTACATCCGGACTGACAAGCATGTCCTAGCAAACCAACCAGATATAGTGGTGGTGGACAAGGAGAACAAGAGGGCTACCATAATAGATAGCCTATAGCAGTACCCAATGACTACAATATAACCAGCAAAGAAAAAGAAAAGGTAGAGAAATATCTCCCTCTAGGAGAAGAGATTGAAAAATGCTGGAATGTAAGAACAACTGTAATTCCAGTAGTCATTGGGGCACTGGGCGCAATAACACCGGCGCATAAAATGTGGCTTGCCCAAATACCAACAACAATCAACTCAAGTGAGTCGCAGAAAAGTGCGCTATTGGGAACAGCTAAGATCTTGAGGCGAGTGCTCAAACTCCCAGGTCTCTGGTGGGAGACCCGAGTTAGAGCAGAAATTTCCACCCATCTGGGTTAACCGAGGTGAGGAAACAATTTATATATATATACTAGCTGTGCCACCCGGCGTTGCCCGTGTAATAGAAGACTCTTTGGACAAAAAATTGATTTGTATTTAACATATAACAACATTTGCCATTCTAACTTTCAAACTACATATCATGAGAGCAGTATGTCGTGTAGTTGAAATAAATTGAGAGAAAAATAAAAACAACTGTAAAGGTTTTAAAACCTTGTCAAACAACTGTACCTTTCAAGCTAGTAGCCTGGCATAAATTCCACTAAGCTAGTTAATAAGGTTAGGCTTCCAATGACGGTAAGCCATGACTTTGAGTCTGCATTGTTGTCCAGCTCAGCTGTTCTAATAATAGCTATAGCCGGAAAACCAACAGACAGAGATACGACATACAGACGGACTTTGAGAAATATATATATATATATATATATATATATATATATGAGAGTGTTAGCATACATGGCAAAAGCCTTTTAGTGTTTTTATAGCATGTATAATTTTTTATTGGCATTGGTAATCATCAGTGAAATAATGTCTTTTGTTAAATGTCAACAAGAAAGAAAATGAATGAACAGAACTAAAAATTGGTTGAGTGAGTTGAACAAAAGTGTTTTAAAAGTTGGTAATCTATTAGCATTGCGGAGGAGTCAGGATAGAGAATGGTTGTAGTAACAGATAGTTTGTAAACTGAAAGTATTACATTTAAAGGATCTTGCAAAAACTTACGTATACGATTAAAATGGAAAAAAATGATCACAGGTTGAACTAGTTCTTTCTAGTGAAAAGAACAGCAAACATACTGGACAATCCTATCAAGTTGCTGGGAACCAGTGGACTAAATCACGACTAGGCAAACATACATCCACACAAATACAACGGCAAACATACATCCACACACACACAACAGCAAACATACATCCACACACACACAACAGCAAACATACATCCACACACACACAACAGCAAACATACATCCAGACACATACAACAGCAAACATACATCCAGACACATACAACAGCAAACATACATCCGCACACACACAACAGCAAACATACATCCGCACACACACAACAGCAAACATACATCCACACACACAGACAACAGCAAACATACATCCGCAGACACATACAACGGCAAACATAGTGAAAACCCAAAGATAGGTGGCAACAAATCGTTACAAATACAAAGTGTATGTTGACTGCATATAATCGGTAGGTTCTGCTTATAATAGTTTCTAGCTTCTCATATCTGACAACAGCTAACTCACCTTAAACATCTCATAAGACTGGCGGAGAACGGTTTCATAAACCTTGTCGTGTATCTCTTCATCATGGTAGTCATCCCCGTCTTCAGCATTTTTTTTGCATGGAATGTTTAGTTTCTGTAAATTGTTTTACAACTACTTGTTATGCCTGTCATGAGAGACAAGTCATGAGAGACAAGTCATGAGAGACAAGTCATGAGAGACAAGTCATGAGAGACAATACGCGATTTGTTTTAAATATTCTTATTAAAACATTTAGAAACTAATAAAAGATGATAAAGAATGGATGACAAACACACAATTATTACAAACATACCATAATTATCCAGAATCCTGGCTCAGGCTCAAAATACAAATGTCTTTGCTTGAGTGTATGAATGGCTTGACATGGTTTATCACTGAATGTCCTGAAGAATAGTAATAGGATATCTATACTAAATTCAACAGAACAAAATATGGCAAAGAATTCTTTACAACTAAAGCACATTGATTGTAGAAAGCTATATATCTGTATGTGAACAAGAATCAGCATTTTCCCCTACAGTTGTCCCTAATTACCTTGAAATGGCATGACATAAAGAAGACAATCTTCTAGCAAAAACATTTGTAAACAAAACAGGAACAATACAAAGACAATCAACTAAGCCAAAGGAACTGAAAGGCTTCCATCATAGTTTATAAGTTGACAAAATTATACAAATGAAAAGTTAGTTTGAAAGCTGAGGCTGCATTGAGGTCCATTTTTAATAACTTACTCGACAAATTTGATCATGGCTTCAGAGAGCCCAACATCTGTGCATTTAACATCAACACTCGCGGTCTGTGGGTAATAGTACAATACTTTTTTTATTTCCTGAAAAAATCAAACATAACGATAAAACGTGCAATTAATTGTAATAAATGAAATTGCGAAAACACTAACACAACAACTGTGAGTTACTTACTTCTCCTTCCTTAGGCCCATAGCTGCTGTTGAAAATATAAAAACTATGTAGCAGAGGAGAAGCCATATCGCTAAAAGTTCTGCCACAGGATGAGCTAGCCTTCTGTTAGATGCATAATAATCAGCCGCAGCTGCACCTTTTTGACATCTTTCAGGAAGGTCAGCTGCAATATAATAAGATGAAATGATTTACTTGAAATAATTTGTAGGAATGTTATTATTTGCCTTGAAATCGTCTTTTTCATTTCAAATAGACGTTAGAGCAGGGCACTGTAGCTTTCGAAAATTTCAAAATTTTCAAGGAATTAGGTTAAGATTTCTTTACATGCAATGTCATCCACAACTCCGTAGTGCTATCCGCATTTAAAAATCTCAAATGCTAAACTGACTATTATAATAGTTGACTGATGTTCAGCAAAGTCATAAAAAGTCATTGCAGTAGTGGTGACGGCGGAATTGCAGTAATGCTGGCAGCATTGCAGTAGTGCTGGCAGCCATGCAGTAGCGCTGGCAGCATTGCAGTAGTGCTGGCAGCATTGCAGTAGTGGTGGCAGCATTGCAGTAGTGCTGGCAGCAATGCAGTAGTGCTGGCAGCATTGCAATAGTGCTGGCACCAGGATGTTGCCATCAGCCATTAATATTGTTGAAGAACTGAATGATTCTGCATGGCAGTTTCCATTCCTCTGATTTCCACATAGTGCCTATGCTAATACGTCACTGTTGATGTTGTCACAACTACATTATAGTACCACCTTGTATAGCAACCGAAGTTACATTCTCACCGACCGGCACCAGCTCAATTGAAGGTTTAATTTTTTTGCAATAACATTCTATTTTTTGTCTCATTCGCACTACCATCAGCCGCCTTGCAAAGTTTATAAGATGGACTTTTTAAGATGGCTTACCATTTCATGCTGACAACTGAAGAATGATGTTGATTCACTAAAACACCACCATTTAAAGCGTTCAAGGATACGTCAAATGCTGTCAGATGCTGGCCAGCCTCTTGTCAAATGCTGGCCAGCTGACCAGACCAATTATAGGACAGCAGCAACAAATGACAAACGCAAACAGCCTTTCCTCCAAAATTGTTTTTAGATAATACACTGGTGGCTGATTTCGATACTACTCAAGTAAGCTTCCAACAGCTGTTTTTAAATTTCAAACATCAATCTGTATTTGAACAGGCGTTTTTGCAAATTTGGCAAAAAACATACCTAATCCATTTGATCGTTTCCCTCAATCTTATCCAACCAGCATAAATAAGTTCATCAATCAGTCACATATTCTTTTTTTAAACGCGACAATTTATCAAATATGCAACTGTACTTACACTTTTCGACAGAAACAATAAAAATATTTTAGCTTTAGTTGAAATAATTCTGGTATAAAAAGTAACCCCATGAAAATCCATTGGTTCTTTTGCTTCTTCGCCAGAGCCTGCTGAGACTAATTTATCATGAACTCCTTCCTAGAAGAAAGCAAAGCAATGGGCGCTAGCCGCTTCATACCTTCCAGTAATCACGTCTTTATTTTACGTATTCCTTATTCTCTTACTTATTCTCCTTTTGTCAACCCTCAATTTTTTAAAGTCACTAGGTCATAATTGGGTCTCGAAGAAATTGATATTTTTGCTTTGTGCAAACTATTTCACCACAACTGTAGGTGAGAGTGGGGCACGTTGCAATGCGAGGCACGTTGAAACACACCAAAAATTTCTTGCTTGTTTACATCATTTTGAATTCTCACCTCACTAACTAAAGAGCTTTCTAGGTCATCTTATGAGATATCTTGATTGCATGAACTGAAAAGAACAGCAATTTAGGTGAGCCATGATTTTGTACAAATTATTGATAATTTTTTGCCCTTTTATTTTTATATCCAAATTTAGAGAATTGCATATCTTCTTTGTACATCATCTCATGTTAACAAAGATCAGTGAAGGCAGCTATAGACATGCTCTCTTCACAATGTATCCACCAACTTCATGAAGTTACAGCATCCTGAGTTGGGATGAACATTTTGGTTACTCAAAGTCATTTGAGGTACATCGAAACACAAAGGGTATGGGGCAAGTTGCAACATGTTTTAATGATAAAAATAGAGAGGCAAGTTCCAAAATGTCTCAAAATTGCCCCTTTACACTTATAGAGAGGAACAGCTCGAGCAACATACAAACAACCTTGATGACATAGCTACAAGTTAATCCTCATGATGAACCCCTAAATTTCTGGACAATATTGATATCATGACTGCAAATGCTAACATATAGAAAGAAAAGTTTGATCTTTAGATCAACATGTATATATGTTTTGTTGTACAGTAGAAGTTTGTTTGTCGTGATTGTTGTACACAGTGTTCTGAAGTTCATAGCTAACTCTTTTCAAGATTTTCTTGCTCAGATAATTAGTGGAAATTTGAATTGTTTGGTTAAAAATAAATTTAGAGAAAACACAGTTATAAAACTAAAATTTATCATGAAAGTCAAGGACGTTTCAACATGTCCCATAGGGTGTTTCTATGTGCCCCTTACCGGGGCACGTTGAAACACCAATTATAAATTTATGCAATTAGTACTTTTGTAATATTTTGCAAAGTATACAACCAGCAGAATTGGCATACACATGTAAAACATATTTCTGCATTTTATGTAATTATTTTAAAAAATGTTTTAATATTTTAGTAAAACTTTATAGCCAATAATGCATTTTTTTGTTGCAACGGGCTCCACCCTCCCCTACTTAGTTATGTGATTACTAAAACAGCCGAATTAGTCTCTTTTCATTGCTTAGCTGGTTTGCCTTAAACACATTGTATTGTGATTTCAAAGTTTTTGTTTTCAGAATTGCTTCAAACTGGGTCAAAATAATAATAATTTATGCTTACTCTTGAATCTTTGTATACATATCTATATATATATTTCTCAAAGTCCGTCTGTCGTCGTATATCTGTATATCTGTTGGTTTTCCAGCTATAGCTATTCTTAGAACAATGGAGCTGGACAACAATGCAGAATGGTAAGTCATGGCTTATCGTCATTGGAAGCCTAACCTTATTAACTAGCTTAGTGGAGTTTTCCATTGGCAATATGCCAGGCTACTAGCTTGAAAAGTACAGTTGTTTGACAAAGTTTTAAAACCTTTACAGTTGTTTTTATTTTTCTCTTAATTTATTTCAACTACACAACACACTTCTCTCATGATATGCAGTTTGAAAGTTAGAATGGCAACTGTTGTTATATGTTAAATACAAATCAATTTTCTGTCCAAAGACTCTTCTATTACACGGGCAACGCTGGGTGACACAGCTAGTATATATATATATGCTAGTATATATATATACTAGTATATATATATATATATGTATATATATATATATACCCATATTTCCGAGTTAGGAGTTGAATAAATATATACCAGTTAGGAGGTTGCGGAATATAAGGGATTAGGAGTTAACGCAAATATATATGGGTAAGCCTCCTATATGGTCTAATTTATCTACATTGTAGATATATATATATTTATTCACCTCCTAATTATTATATATTTTTATGGAAATTTTAGGAGAATATGGTATCATACAATATATATTCATTGCCTTATCATACTTTGTATATATGCATACTAGAAAAACTGTCAAAACTTGGAGAATGTCTAGATGGTTGTTGTAAATTACATATCAATTTGAAGGTAAAATAATTCATACCTCAATGAGTAAGCAAAAATAATGATTACCAGTTAGCAGATTGCTACAAATTACACATAAATTAGAATGTTACCATTGTAACTTATGTAATAGTTACAATGGAAACATTACATAGCTTGGCATAGCTTACATACCCTTTAGTAAGATGCCGTAACTTATATCATTTAGGAGTTTGCTATAACTTGTTTCTTTTAGAAGCTGCTTTGATTTACATATAATAAAGTATGTTGCTATAACTTATAGATCATTTGAGAAATTGATATAATTTGAATTTCACATAGTTGGTAGCAATTATCTATATATCAGTTAGGAGGCTGCTGTGGATTATATATTAATTAGGAGGCAGCTGATATTTATATATCATTTAGGAGGTTGCTATAACTTACATATCATTGCAGAGGCTGCTATGAGTTACATATAATTTAGGATGTTGCTATCACTTATAGATCACCTAAGACCTTGCTATAATTTGAATTTTCCATAGTTGATAGCTATTATTTATATATCAGTTAGGAGGCTGCTATGGATTATATATTAATTAGGAGGCTGCTGATATTTATATATCATTTAGGAGGTTGCTATAACTTACATATCATTGCAGAGGCTGCTATGAGTTACATATAATTTAGGATGTTGCTATCACTTGTAGATCACCTAAGACCTTGCTATAATTTGAATTTTCCATAGTTGATAGCTATTATTTATATATCAGTTAGGAGGCTGCTATGGATTATATATTAATTAGGAGGCTGCTGATATTTATATATCATTTAGGAGGTTGCTATAACTTACATATCATTGCAGAGGCTGCTATAAGTTACATATAATTTAGGATGATGCTATCACTTATAGATCACCTAAGACCTTGCTATATTTTGAATTTTCTATAGTTGATAGCTATTATTTATATATCAGTTAGGAAGCTGCTATGGATTATATATTAATTAGGAGGCTGCTGATATTTATATATCAGTTAGGAGGGTGCAATGGATTATATATTAATTAGGAGGCTGCTGATATTTATATATCATTTAGGAGGTTGCTATAACTTACATATCATTGCAGAGGCTGCTATAAGTTACATATAATTTAGGATGATGCTATCACTTATAGATCACCTAAGACCTTGCTATAATTTGAATTTTCATAGTTTATAGCTATTATTTATATATCAGTTAGGAGGCTGCTATGAATTATATATTAATTAGGAGGCTGCTGATATTTATATATTGTTTAGGAGGTTGCTAGAACTTACATATCATTGCAGATGCTGCTATGAGTTACATATAATTTAGGATGTTGCTATCACTTATAGATCACCTAAGACCTTGCTATAATTTGAATTTTCCATAGTTGATAGCAATGATTTATATATCAGTTAGTAGGCTGCTATGAATTATATATTAATTAGGAGGCTGCTGTTATTTATATATCATTTAGGAGGTTGCTATAACTTACATATTATTGCAGAGGTTGCTATGGGTTACATAGAATTTAGGATGTTGCTATGACTTATAAATCACCTAAGACCTTGCTATAATTTGAATTTTCCATAGTTGATAGCAGTTATTTATATATCAGTTAGTAGGCTGCTATGAATTATATATTAATTAGGAGGCTGCTGCTATTTATATATCATTTAGGAGGTTGCTATAACTTACATATCATTGCAGAGGCTGGTATGAGTTACATATGATTTAGGATGATGCTGTCACTTATAGATCACCTAAGACCTTGCTATAATTTGAATTTTCCATAGTTGATAGCTATTATTTATATATCAGTTAGGAGGCTGCTATGGATTATATATTAATTAGGAGGCTGCTGATATTTATATATCATTTAGGAGGTTGCTATATCTTACATATCATTGCAGAGGTTGCTATGAGTTACATAGAATTTAGGATGTTGCTATGACTTATAGATCACATAAGAGTTTACTACAATTTGAATTTCATATAGTTGGTAGCTACTATTTATATATCAGTTAGGAGGCTGCAATGAATTATATATTACTTAGAAAGCTGGTGCTATTTGTATATCATTTAAGAGGTTGCTATAATTCACATATCATTGCAGAGGTCCCATGTGTTACACATAATTTGGGATGTTGCTATCACTTATAGATCAACTAAGAGTCTGCTATAATTTGAATTTCATATAGTTGGTAGCTACAGTACTATTTATATATCAGTTAAGAGGCTGCTATGAATTATATATTAATTAGGAGGCTGCTGATATTTATATATCATTTAGGAGGTTGCTATAACTTACATATCATTGCATAGGTTGCTATGAGTTACATAGAATTTAGGATGTTGCTATGACTTATAGATCACATAAGAGTTTACTACAATTTGAATTTCATATAGTTGGTAGCTACTATTTATATATCAGTTAAGAGGCTGCTATGAATTATTTATTAATTAGGAGGCTGCTGCTATTCATATATCAATTAGGAGGTTGCTATAACTTACATATCATTGCAGAGGCTGCTATGGGTTACATATAATTTAGGATGTTGCTATCACTTATAGATCACCTAAGACCTTGCTATAATTTGAATTTTCCATAGTTGATAGATATTATCTATATATCATTTAGTAGGCTGCAATGAATTATATATAAATTAGGAGGCTGCTGCTATTTTTACATCATTTAGGAGGTTGCGATAACTTACATATCATTGCAGAGGTTGCTATGAGTTACATAGAATTTAGGATGCTGCTATGACTTATAGATCACATAAGAGTTTACTATAATTTGAATTTCATATAGTTGGTAGCTACTATTTATATATCAGTTAGGAGGCTGCAATGAATTATATATTAATTAGGAGGCTGCTGCTATTTATATATCATTTAAGAGGTTTCTATAACTTACATATCATTGCAGAGGCTGCTATGGGTTACATATAATTTAGGATGCTGCTATCACTTATAGATCGCCTGAGAGTTTGCTATAATTTGAATTTCATATAGTTGGTAGCTACAGTACTATTTATATATCAGTTAGGAGACTGCTATGAATTATTTATTAATTAGGAGGCTGCTGCTATTCATATATCATTTAGGAGGTTGCTATAACTTACATATCATTGCAGTGGTTGCTATGGGTTACATAGAATTTAGGATGTTGCTATGACTTATAGATCACAAAAGAGTTTACTATAATTTGAATTTTATATAGTTGGTATCTACTATTTATATATCAGTTAGGAGGCTGCAATGAATTATATAGTAATTAGGAAGCTGCTGTTATTTATATATCATTTAGGAGGTTGCTATAACTTACATATCAATGCAGAGGTACCATGGCTTACATATAATTTGGGATGTTGCTATCACTTATAGATCAACTAAGAGTCTGCTATAATCTGTACAATAAAACAACAGTCTGTATAAAACAAAAATAATTGTTGTTAGAACCTACATATTGTATAGTATGTTAAACTTTAACGTAGGAATCAATAAATTTGTATTTAAAACAACAACAGACACCATGCTTGATACTAAAAAATTCAACTAGTCAAGTACCATAGAATGGTCGTTGCTTAGTCACCAAACGGAGTAAATTTATTCAGACGTCAAGTTTAATGCGATATTACAAAAGCCTCAACAACAAGAAGACCCTGCTGCCAGTTTAATTTTGCAGCTTCTTTTGCAGTCATCATTATAATTTTCAAACACCAATTTCTTTTAACAGTATACAGCTCTGGTATTTTTGGTAGTTTGCCTCAATCTTCCGATCATGGCTTTTTGAACTCTCAATTTTCTTTTAGGCTGCATAACTTTCTGCTCACTAATATAAACGAATAATGTAACTCAATATTTGTAAATATGGTCTATGTTATAGTTTCTTATTCAGTCACATATCGCTGCTGCACTGCATACAAAAACTTAAAAAAAATTAGTTGGTAACAATGCATGGACGCAACTCAGTTACTGTGATTGCTAAAATGAAACACACACATTTTTGCTTGCTGTGCATATTATCTACAGTAATAATATGAATTACTTGCACAACATACTTAGTTACTCAATCTAACATACAATAACATCAATGTCTTTCTATTCATCTTAAGCCACTCTTAGAACGTTAAGTAAAAACATTTCCCCACTCGGGAATAGAGTGTCAGGTTGCAAAACCTGCGCAATACCACAGCACCATAAATTGGGTAGATTCCAAACAAGCCCATTGTGCCTATGTAGAACACAGGGAAAAACTTAATGTCACATAGAGAGCCAATAAAAATACAATAACATTCTATCTTGAGGGCATTTTCGCTTTTTAAAACTTCTTTCTTACTGCAATTTATTGTTAGCAATGATCAGTCGGGCTGGACCCAGCACAGTACCAATTTTTTTCTAACTTTAGATCTCTTGACTTTGGGTGGTTTTATTGATCAATAGTAATACTGAGTGCTATTATTCACATTTTACCAGTAATAATAATGCCCTGAAATGTCAAGAAATTGATAGAACATTCTACTCAGACACATTCACTTAAATTTGGAAAATGACCCAAAAAGATATATTTCTCATTGTGTAGTGAATTTCTGATTGTTTTTAGTCAAGCACAGCGTTCTAAGTAATTTTTTGGGCTTGTCGGTTTGACAGTAAGTTGTCAGTAGACTGGCTGCTGCGGCATATTTCCTTATATTTAGTTTTTCTTTAAAAGAATTATTATAATTTATCTTAGAGCTTGTTTCTTGAATAATACATCATAGTGTACAGTGCAATACAACAGATAATATATATTGTCGGTATTGTATTATCTATCATAGTCATTGTTTTATGCACATTTTCTGTACATAAAATAATAGCTAAGACTGCTTGATACAAAATAACTATACAAGTGCATTACTGCGGAGTTGGTCTCTTTTAATCTTCAAAAAGAGCACATTTATTGACAAATACAACGCAATGATAATAAGAAGGTTCAACAACATAAAAAATTCAGCTGGCATTTTTTCTCGCAGCCTTCTTTAGCAAGTTGTTGGCTCGAGCCCGAATCACTGTAACACTTCTGTTAGGCAGCGTTGAGTGTTTAGCATCCAACACTGATCTTGTTGGCAGTTTGCCTGATTTTTCAGTCCAGTACTTGTCAAATTCTGCTATTTCCTCTGCACTTTACCCGTTTTCTGCTGACTGAAATAGTAAATAATGTGAATTATCATTCATAAAAATCTGATAAGCTATGGCTTTGATGAATCACATATCATTGCTCAGCTCCATTCAAAAGTTAAATAAGCTGGTTTACGTGCTGCAAGTCAAAACAGAATTGACGGTTTCTCAGATACAAGTGAACAATAAGGACATTAATGCTCGTTAGTGTCATTTCTCATTTAGTAATATAATACTTAACCAATGTATTGTTATTCAAAACACACATATACTGTAGAAGGTTCTTTGATGACCACTTCTATATACTACTTTAGTAGCTAATTATGAAACTAAATGGTGTGCCACTTGCATGCATGCGATAGAGCAGTTTGGATTTCTATTTGCTTCAAGTTATTAGAGAAATGATCAGGATTAACATTTATTGAGAAGTCTCAATGGCCAGTGTTCAGAACGATTGCTGCTAAGCTTAGCGTGACCTGACTGGGTAGCTATTTATTGAGTCATTAATTAGGCTAATACTTGACCTATGGGGTCAAGCAATGTGGTTAAACACCATTGTTCAGGTGTTCATTGAAACCACTAATGCCTAGATTGCTCTAGATACCTAAATGCCTCTGACTAGGAGAGCTATGTTTTGTAACCTGACAGCAGCAGAACACAAAGACTAGTGTCAGCATTTATGTAGGCAACGAATTTGACTGAAATACTTGAAAAGTTGGACACCTTTATTTTTTCTACTGCATTTGAGCTACAGCAAAATAATCACGCTTGGTTCCCTAGTACATTGTGTTAGTTTAAAGCCACTTATCATAGCATCACCCACATTTAATCTGATGTCTGAAAATCAGTCTTCGGTGTTGATAATCCATGTATGTCACTCTGCACTTATTTAAAATCAATGCATTTTTGATTAGATGCTACTACACAAAGATAAATATACCCTTGGGTTCTTTTTTTAAATTCATGCATTAGTGATTTGCAAATATATGAAAGCAGAGCCTTATTTAAAACTAAAATCTTGTTGCGTCAATATTTGCAAAGTTATGCTTGCTATTTTAACCTTGACCCAAAACTCCAATATTATAACATTCTGAAATACAGCTAAATTGACATAAGGTAGAATCTTAATTTGAAGGCCATGTTCATTCGAGTGCTATTCTAGAAGTGTTGAAAACTAGAGTGTCACCCTTTAATTGACAACCACATCCAGCTGACTGCGACTTCAACATTCTTTGATCTTTGGATCCGATTTTGGACAGGATGGATAGAAAAATGTTGACAAATTTTTACTAACAATGACTCAGTTACAACAATAGCAATTAATACTTTTGTCAATGCATATTGAAGCGAGTTTTCTAACTTCTAAGCTTTACAGTGTTTTCGTTAAAGCTTTGAAAGCAGCACCATGGAAATAATTAATAACTCTATCAGGCTGATAATAATTTTATTGTTTAAGCGACCTTGATAGTTCGGCATATATGAAAAAACGGTTTAGCAAATACGATGAAATCGGTACTACTATTTGAGGCTAAAATTTCTTGCACATGCTACAGCAATAGAATAAGCAGTTAACAATGGCATTTTGCAAGCCCAACGTCCAGTGTATATGTTATCACTGGCTCACAGCTTAGTTTGTGTGTTATATAGTTTTTTATGTGTTTTTTTCAAAAGAAGTAACGTTCACTTGAACGGCGGCGTTCTATCTTTAACCGTCATCTATTATAGTACAGGTCTAGTAGAGGGGCGTTTAAATGAATGGGGATTCAATTAGAGATTACATAATATTTTATTAACCCTTTCACCGCTGCATGCGCATCTAGGCGAAATCAATGGACGACCGGCATATGTGCATGCTGCGAATTTCCTGGCAATTGCGTAGTAACTTAATTTTATTATTCGTTGACAACATAACTAACAGTCTTTAAGACTTGTTATGGTATTGACAGTGTTGTCCAAAAGTTTCCCTGTAAAATTACCCTAAACTCACGAAGCAATTTTAAATTTTTGTTTAGGACTTTTCAACATAAAAAGAAACATTTGTTCTTTCTGATTTTCGAAATATTTAGTGCTATTATAGCTTTCGCAAGTACATCCAGAATTGAAAACAGATAATTACTTATGTTGATAACATTATTGATGATTGTTGATGACTGACGGATTAAGATTTTAGTGATTACACATATAATTAAAGTAGCAGCTCCAATAGTGACTCCAATGGTGGTCAAAGTAATAGTTTTTGTAAGAGTAAGGAACATGGTAGAGCATTGTTTTTTGAGATTCGAAGGGATCGTAGCTTCACATAGCATTAGCAATGCACAAAGTAGGAATGCATTAAGTTTTTTGAATAGTACTATTTTTTAACGTGTTGGAAAAATAAAATCTATAACAAAAAGGTTTTAGATAGAGTTGAAGCTAATAAAGATTGAACATATATTATGAAGCACAATCGACAATTTTTGCCACTATAATTGGAAGGGTTAAAAAATGCAGTGCCATGGCATTCAAACATAGATTTTATAGTAATATTATTTCTTATAAATTTTTTGAAATAAAACTTTTATTAATGTGACACGCTCTTGTGAAAACTAACCGTTAATCAGCAACATACCCCCTTCAAGAAAGCGTCCAGCTGTGCTTCGTACCATTTTCCATCTGGTGGATATAGTGCTTGGATGCGGTGACCAGGTTTCTACCAAAATAAGCAAAACAATTTTAATAGCCCAAACAGATGTTATGCAGATTAAAAAGTGTTGCAAAAGATGCCTGTTGTTTTTAGGTTTTTCAGCAAACCCGTGTCCCTACCTCCCATTACTAAAATTCTATGAAGCTGTAATATTTTATATCATGCGATATTCTTCTACAAAATTGAAACATAGGTTTTAAAGCTTCAACAATTTAAAGGATTTCATTTACTCCAGTCACTTACTTATGACTCAGCCCTAGTTTAAATCCGTATCAAATTACGACTAAAATGCATCAACTTGTTAATTACAATGAAAATAATACATTATCATAACTTTATACTGCCCTAAGCAAGCAAAACGCCCTATCTGAAAAGTTTTTCAAAATTCACTTTTTTGTGCTTATATGTAATTTAGGTTGAGATCTAACATGTCTCGAAATTTCATATATCTGAGACCACCAGAAATAGCACTTTTCACAATGTGCAAAACGCCCTATCCACATTTACCACACATAAAGTGGCAATCAAAGCGCTCTATCTGCAGATACAGCGTTTTGATTGGCCTGAACATACACAAAGTTGGACATTATGAGCAGCATTATGTAATCCAAGAGTATATAAACAAAGGGAAGCGAAACTGAAGCATATATATTTGGTTGTTTCAAGGCAGCTCATACAAGCTAGTGCACTTCTAAGTGCTCAATCTTATTGCTATATTTTTATCATAATATATTTATTATGACAAGACGATATCTAAGTGACAAAAGTCTCGATTTAAAGATCCGACTCAGAGATTTGATGAAAAATTTGTTTTAATTACATGTCCATTGGAAGGTTTTGCTTTTTTAAAATACTGACATTATTGCACTCAGTTGTTTGCTTTAAATTATTTTTAATAAAAGCGTTTGATCTTTTTTAAACTACTATTTTACTTATTCCTTTCATTTCATGACATCTGGTTTGAAGGATACCTAGATCTTTGATCATCTCTTAACTTTTGAGCTAAATATGGCTATTACAGGGTTTTAATCCATGTGTTGACTGGATGAGTAATAGGAATTGCAACATATATCATTTTGTTGACTAATTGCGGGTTAATATCAGAATTTAAACTTGTAATCCTTTGATAATCCAGTCATGGCAAATGGTCTTGTGGCAAACTAACAATGAGAAACCAGTCCAATTAAGCAATCAAAAGGCCCTATCTGCAGCGATAGGGCGTTTTGATTGCCTAGTGCCAGCTTAGTAAATTGTCAATTTAAGCAAACAAAATGCCCTAAGTGAAATAACTCCTTTGATTTTAAAGTTTCACGAAAAAAAAATTCAGTAAAGATTGTTGGATATCTCACCATAATAAATAAAAAAAAACAACTAAAATACTGCTAATACTGATGCCAGGCTTGACCAAAACGCGTTTGTGCTTGTGCTGAACAATTTACAAATATCAAGATACAGCGTTTTGCTTGCTCAGGGCAGTATAGTATAGGCTACTAATAATTCTGCCTGTTTGGTGCTATCAATCAGCTAACACTACTAATCAGAATAAAAAGCATCCATAATTATTTTAATGCTTTTTAAAAAGTTACAAAAGTTAGGAGCATCGACAGAGTCACAGATATTCATCAATTGCTGGCTACTGTGCTATATGTTACCATAACTATTTTAATGTGTGTCGGTTAATCTCACAAAGCTACCCTTGTGTATAATTACAAAGTTATCATTTTATGAAAATTAGTAATAATTTCATTCTTTTAGCATTATAAAGTTGGGGTTTCTTGACCTTTTTAACTTGACAATATTACGATCTTGCAATTAAGGCAGTAAAATCCAAATCCAAATTAGCTGCGAAAACCTATGCATTGTTGTTTGCCGTTGCAATTTGATGACATGAGTAAGTTGCTTAGATTTAGTATTTAAAGTGGCTCGCCCTAAAGGTCAAAAATGGCCACTACCGGTCTAACCTTTCGCATTGGTATTGAGGCGAAGTAAAATACTTTTTCATGATGCCTTTTCACCATAATATGGTACAATTAATTCAATGACAAAATTGGCAAAAGTAATATAAAACAATTGTGACAAACAAATATACCAATTGTGACATGATTAGTCTGTTCTTCTGCTGCTGCAAAACCCTAAATGGCTAGACGCGTGAAAAAAGCAAAATGTTTAGCGGCTACAATCTCGCTAGAAGGTTGAACTTATGTGATAAGTCTTTAGGTTGTGTAGGAATGAGAGGTTGGCTTGTTTCTTACAATCTATTTAATCAATTGACTAGCATGCAAGAAGATAGCAAGCCATGCCACATTAGGAGAATGAGTCACTTTAAGCACAAACCACAATTGCATAAGTACATAGGTCATTTCTGCTAGTGAGAAGACCTTGGAGAATAAGACCACATTATGCAATTCTGTGAAGATTTTATTACTGCAGTTATACTTGTGCTGCAATATTTATAATAGAGTGAAAAGCAAATGAGCTGCCCAACCACAACCTCCTTCATTATAAAGTTACAAAGAATAGGAATAACAACAATAGCTTTCATTCGGAGGCTGAGGCTATTGAAAAGTAGAAAGTGAATTAGCTAAGCAGGCAATAGTAGAACACACATAATAAGAGCATAGGCATCATGATTGATGTGTATGCAGGCAATGAATTTATGTACAATTTCACTACCAAATATTTTAGTAAAGCTAGACACCTTTGGCTAAAGAGTGCTAGATATAGGTCAAAACAAGCCAGTGACAAATCTCATGTTATGCATCCTTGTTTGGACACTTTATTTCTAAAGTGTTTAATGCATTGGAAGTTTAACATAAAAGTGTGCCAAGAATGCACAAAGAACATTGACAGCAATAACTGCATAGTACTGACAGCAATAACTGAATAGAACATGATGTTTAATTAAAATGTAACATAAAAATAAACGTTTTATTTTGTTTTGGTAAGCTTGCAGCAAAAATGTTTGCTGTGCACATAAAATATTGTTTTGCTCCAAATACTTTACAAACAAGTAATAATAACTTTATTGATGCAAATTGTACTGAAATTATATTTGCTACGAGCACCAATGGAAGTCAAAATAAGTAATACAATTCTTACAGACCTTTTAAAAACAATGGCCTTTGCTGCTACAGAAAAGTGAGTAGACCCATAGGAAGAGAAGTATATGTTCTTATACTGCTAAAACTACCTTTGGTTCAGAAATGAGATTTGAAAAGAGCAATGAATTATTATAAGCATTGGCAAAATGTTTGGAATGGATAGGAAACAAAGCCGGGTATTGCACATGCTGGTAATTTAGCTAATGTAAATAGATTTCATACACTACCTAATTGAAAGCATCAATGCAAAATCTAAATACATGTAAATACTTACTAGCCATAGTACAGAGTGACCTTTTAATGTTTGTCAACATAACATCCGTACCGCTTTGAGCATCTTGAAATTATATTAAAGTTGCTTTCATTATGAGCTCCCTTTGACATTTTAAAGTATTAAAATGGCCAAATACAAGTTGCATTTTCAGAGAACTTTTAAATTCAAGTCATATGCCACAAAAAGTTCCTCTGCGTTGTTTGTAGTATATTCTAAAAGTGCTAACACTACATTTGTTTTAAATTTTAAAGTTGACACAAATAATTGAGCAAATTATGTAGCTTATTAGTAAAACTTTTGTTAACATCAGCAAACAAACTGCATACATGCTGCCCGATACCGAAGGCCAAAAATAATAATATATATTGCTATTTATATTTTAACCAATAGTTTTGCAGTTTTGTTATTGTACAGCAATTTGTATAAAACCTACTGTATTTCAGGTTTGAGTAACTATGAGTTTTAGTAGTGTTCTGGCCCTTCCTATAGCGTGTTTTCAACATTTTGAGGTAATAATTAAAAGCCATGAGTTGAATTGCGCAACTTCAGCAGCATCTTATATATATATATATCATTCGCCAAACTCATTGTCTTGAATCATCAAAGTTCACTAAATCATTCAAAAGGAAATACATACACTTGTATCTCTAATTCTTTTATAGCTTTACCCTTTTTTTTGCCACCCATGTACAAACTAAGCTACCGGCCTACCGCCAGCCATTTCACCGAAAATTGCCAATTTAGCTTCATGATATGTACATGAAGCATGTATACTATTTTGTTTCAACTTCAAAGTTTATCTATAAACTTTTTGTAATATATTTTATTTTGCTAAAATGTTAACATATAGTGCTATGCAAAAATCAATGTACCTTCACTTTGTGCATTGCTAAAGCTATGTGAAGCTACAATCGCTACGAAGCTAAAACGATGCTCTACAATGTCTCTTACACTTAAAAAAACCATTATTTTCACTATCATCAGAGTCACTGCTGCTAATTTAATTATCTGTGTAATCACAAAAATCTGAATTTGAATTGACTATAGTGTCATCAACATACATGTAAGTAATTATATGTTTTCTGACTTGCGCGATACTTAACAAAACTTACACAAAAAATTTCCATTTTTATTTTGGAAATTCTCAAAAAAAAATTTGAAACTGCTTGGTTATCTTAGACTAATCTATTAGAGAAATATTCGAACCACACTGACAATACCATTAAAGTTTTAAAATCATCCGTTATGTTTTTAATGGATAATAAAATTAGGTGACCACGCAATTGTTGGAAAATTCGCAAAAATGTGCATACGGCAGTTGCTGATAGATTTAGCATAAATTCGCATACGGCAGGGTAAGAGTAAAAACCAACAAAATATTTGTCAATCTCCTGCCTCTAAACATGATATCTCAAATCTGATAATTACTCTCAGTGTTGACTGAGTAACTAAAAATGGTAATGAGCAACCATGGAAAACTATTCATTTTATATAATTATGCAATTGCTCAGCAATTGCAACCATGACTCATAAAGACTAAGAAGAGCAATACTAAATCTCTTTGCTATGCTACATTCCTTTGATTGGTTTGCGCTATTTATATTATGTAATCTGCCAATAATAGATGAATAGAACACAAAAGTGGCATAATGGTTTATGTAAGCGTTTAAATAATACAATGCCTGTAAAAATTAACAACTTTTCTTACTGAAGCTATGGCTTTATCAAATTATTACACTAATTTTTGGCTCGCATGTATAATGTGCTATTTTACAGCAACTTATTGCAATATCGCATACCTTTAATTTGATGTCTGCAAATCAGTCTTTGGTGTGGGCCATCAATGCTTCTCATCCAGCAGTTATCTATAACTAAAGCGTCATTGATTATTTGCAACTATACAAAGAAAAACTACTTTTGGGCATGCTGTTACATTCTTACGTCAGGTATACATTTGCTAGTTACAGTAAAACTTTGTACAGTATATTTTGTGTTGGTGAATTTAAAGTTTTGCTTATCATAGTGACTTTGCCAAAACGTCAAACTTTCCTACATTTCAAAATACAACCTTACTGATATAATGTTTTATAGTTTGTAATCTATAATTATGTGTATGTTAAAAAATATTATAAATTTTGGTAGATGAAACCTTGATTATTTTGACATATTTTTTATGCAAACCAATGTGTAATTAGCAACATACCTTTTCTAGAAAAGAACATCCAACTTTGTCTAATACTCTCTGCCATCTGATGAATATACCGACAATAATGCTTACCAAGTTTCTACAAAAAATGAAAAGATAATTCAAATAGCATAAACAGATATACAAACCAAAATTAATGCAAAATACACATTTTAGTTCACTGGTTAGGTTTTTTTTGGCAAACTTGAATGTCTGCCTCCTACTACTGAAGCTCTATAAAACAGCTAAGCTCTTAATTACTACACAATTACTACACAAGATTCAAACTAAATACTAAAAGTTTCAAAATTCAAAGGCTGCATATACCCACTTACTTGCTTATGCCTATGCATGTACTACTATTACTTACAAAATCATAACTGAAATACGCAAACTCTCACTATTCATGATAACAATAATACAATTACTTTATGATCATGTTATTCTAATAACAGTTTTGACTGTTGGTAGAACCACATTAATAACGTTACTTATCATTATAAAAAACATCCAAAATTATAATAATAATAACTGAAAATAGATTAAAGTTGGAGAATTAACTGATTCACTAAAATAACTATTAATTGTCAGCTGGCGTGTCTGTGTTGATGTTACAAAACTGAACATTCGTGTAACAATAATAAAGTCAAAAATTAGGACTTTACAAAAAGTTTTGATTTTTTCCTTTTTGGTAATATAATGCTGACCTTTCTTGACTTTTCTATGCAGAACAATATCAGCAGTTGGATGACATAAACGGATGTAAAAAATATATCTAACGTGTTCTGTGCTACATTCCTTAAAAATTATAATAATTGAAACATACTTTTTTCACGCTAGTCCTATTTCAATATTAAATAAAATTTATACTGCTTTTCTACAACTGTATGTTTCAAGTAAATAAACTGTAAATTGACTAAAATAGCATGAACAACTTACCGAATGTGACTTGCTCCCTTACATGTAGTCATTCTGCTGCTACCAAGCTCTAGTAGACTACATGGGTGAAGAACTAATAGTCCTAACAGCCACAGCAACATTATAACAGCCACATCTCTCTAGCTGTTATATACTGTGGTTATACTTTTGCCACTTTACTTCAATAAATTTAAAAAATCAATTCTTCGACTAAAAAACCATCTCTCAGGTATTGCGTTTGGATGCAAAGTTTCAAAAAAAGATTTATTTTGTGGCTGGATGCAACGGCATCGAAAATATGAATTGTACTGATTATAGACTTATTTAAACTTTTACTACAGCCATGCTTAAACATCAGTTGAAACCATAATGTGCAATTATTGTGAATTTTCACAAAAAAGAGCAGATCAATGAGAAACCTTGCAAAAAAAGGGAGTGCTTAAATGGCAGTCTTGAAAACTATAAAGAGGGTCAGCAAATAAATTGTAATGTATTGTAGTTTGTTAATATACAACTTTATTTCTCAAATCTAATAAAGCTATCATGAATATTAGCAAAACTGACTGTATCCGACATAGCTGCTAATTCTTTGTATTTGCTGATGCTTAGTCATAAACTTATTGCAATATGTTTTTAAATAGATTGTGCTATTAACTGAAACGATACCAAAACAGTTAAAAGTAAGAATGTTTTAAAATTGATATATGCCTCCTAGTTCCATATATAAGAGCCTCCTAGGGTTTATAATTTATTGATAGAAAATTACACATTTTTGTTGGAGTTGTCTCCTCTTTTCCATATATATGAATATAGATATATAAGGCGATTATGGGAATCATGTTTAAAATACTTCTATAGGGTTGTTAAGCACTATAAACACTGCTAGAATTAGGAGGCTCCCTGGACGCCTCCTAATTTTTCAGAGCCTCCTAACATGGATTATATATTGATAGCAGCCTCCTAGTTGGGAAATATAGTTCTATATATATATATATATATATATATATATATATATATATGTATATATATGAGCAATCTTTATTGTGGTGTTGTATGGAGATACTGCGAAAACAAGATACCAACAGGAAATGCAGCCAGACCACAGGATAAGCATATAATGCGTACAAGCAGCAAGACGCCTAAAAGATGTCAAAAGATTCAATAATTGAAAACGTCAAAAGAAAATTAGAAACTTCCGAATTGGAAGAAATGAGTCATGGAAACTGCATCAGCACCGCCTGTGGAAACCACCAAAGGGAAGTCGAAGCAATTAAACCTATCAACCATCATCATCAGAAAACCACCAGAGAAACATTAGACCTATCAACCATCATCATCAGAAAACCACCAGAGAAACATTAGAGACGAATCAAATGAGTGCACACATATAGATCTGCCACCCCTGTCAAACATGACCTAGATACCAGGAGTAAGTCACGAGCTCCATCCTACATGTCAACATCACGTGCACCAGCTGAAGACTTACGCAAACAAGATATCTTCACACGCCTGACAGAAAGCATCAAACCTTAACACTCAACCTACACCCACAGGCTAACCATCCCACATGCCAGACATCTATAAAAGAGAACAGCTCCAATGACTCAGCATCACCATCCCCATCTCTGGCTCTAGCTTAAGCTCGAGCTCTCTCTGTGTCTCTCTCTCTCTCTTCCCGAGGGCCTCCCTGGACGCTTTCCCATCTGCTTGCTGAGGAGCCTCTCTCTCTTCTCTACCGATGGAGCCTCCTTCTCTTTCACCAGCTGAGCCTCTTCTACGCCACTATCTCAACTACCGACACTCTCTATTTATGGCCTCTCACAATTCTCGTTTGACTGTCGAAACTCGCAGCTGTACAGAACTGATCAACAAGCATAGACGACCGTTCGAGTAAGGATGTAACTTTCATTAGCTATTCTAATTGTTTTGTCATTAATATTATTGTTTTAAAATCTTGTTAGTTGTGTATTTTAATTGTTTGACTAATAGAATAAAGAAGTAACTGTACTGGTAAATATCAGCATTACTTACAACAGCTTAACACCTTCACTAATCCTGAATCAGTAATAATTAAATTAGTTCCCACAAGCTAAGCAAAAGTGCACAAACTAAGCATAGTCAAAATAGAATAATATGACAAGCAAATTCAACACTGATGTTGTGTGTGGATTCGGATTAGTTATGCATAACAGAATTTCTCCACAACCACACATAACAGTGGTAATCAATAGTCATATTTTACAACATGTTCTCCTCAAGGTACTACAGTGTCACGTATGCATGACAAATTTGAACATCAACAGCTAAACCGTTGTATGTATATAAATTATAAGGTTCTCTGTCACAGCTAACCTGTGATTAATCCACCTTGCTGATTAATTAAATCAACAGCATTGTAGGTTTAATATAATAAGCACAAACTTTTAAACTCTAATATAAAAATATACAATCGTAAAGCTAGCATAATAAAATATTCATAACTATTTTATACTTTTTGATAAACTTTGTACACAATACTTGATAGCGGTTATATCCTAATATAAGCCTTTTTTGCTGTTGTAAAAACTTGCATCTAGTTTTACCCTATTGGAAAAATTGGCTCGCTACACACTCAGCTAAAGTCTCGTTATTATAAACATCTGAGTAGTAAACATCATTGTATCAGAGTTCGCGTAAAATATAGATGTATAGATACGTACCTTTATGCTTTTGCTTTTTAGCAGAGGACTGTACTCCCTGTCTATTTTTTGGTTCTCTGTTACGCTAGCTTTTTGTAATAATGCCTTGAACTATTTTGTATTCATTTGCCTAACGAAAGCCGGTACTATACATAATTTTAAAGAAATGTTTATATAAACATATCAGCCGATCACTTACTTTTACGCAGTTTTAAACTTTTGGCTTGTCAAGCTTTATAGCATTTTAAAGAGACTAAGTGGAATAAAAGCATCCATGTCAGGGCTTCAATTACAAAATTTCCTTTTGTAACACTAGTGTCACAATGTTCTATACTATAATTAAAGTTAAGATGACAGGAATCTGGGTGAAAACGTGTTCGTCGATGTTTATCATGAAGGGTTATTTTGATAAAATAACACCAGATAACAAAACGAAATTTGCCAAGCCTTCTAGTCTCGGTATCGCTCCCTTATCGCTCACAGAGCTGACTTAAAAATAAACCTTGTTCATTACATCATCATGTTGTTAGCTGAATATTCATCTGTCTGAAAGACTGTATGCAATGATATAAACCACATAGTGAGGATTGTATATCATTGCTGTATGTAACACGCAACAGTTGTTGCAGTCACATATGGATAACATCAGCTGTGCCATTAGGTACACTGCACAGGCTGTTCTCATTTTTATTGCGCATAATTACTATGAACGATCTAAAATGGAGCGCACACATAAATAAAATTGTTGCTAAATCAACCAGTCTTTTGGGTATGCTGTGGCGAGTGTTAAAATCGGCCGATACAAGAACCAGGCAGTTGGCATATTACACTCTCATAAGACCAATTTTAGAATATGGTTGCGTAGCATGGGACCCTTATTTTGATAAAGACATCAAACAACTAGAAAAGTTACAAAATAAGGCTGTGAAATTCATCTTTGATTTACGAGGGCAAGTTAGCTACTCTGCTATAAAGGAGAGTAGTAATATACAATTGCTAAAAGATAGACGAAAGGAATTAAGAGTGAATTTGTTTTGCAAAGCTACAGCCAGTGGGGTGATTAAAGATACATATAAGCAAGAGCCCGAACAAATCTATAATACTCGTCAAGAGGGAGGGTTGTATGTACCATCAATAAAAACCAAAGCTTATTTTAATTCTTTCTGGCCTAGAACCACTCGAGAAATCAGAGATGGAATTTGATAATTTCGGCACACCCTTTTTGGCAACTTTTGGCCCGGGGACATTGTAATCAATGTTGTATTTATATCATTGTAAATATTTTGTATATGGCATTTGATTCATTAATTCATTTTCTTTTTTTTTGTTTTTTGATTCACATAGCAGTATTAGAAATAGATATTATATGATGTAAATATGAAATATCGAAGGAATATTGTTGCAATACTCTTTAGATACAAATACAAGCCGAAAGCAAAATTAAAAACACTGAAAAAAAGGGAAGAAGGGGAAGAGAGAGGAAAGAAAGGAGGAAGGGAAGGGAAAATTTTTGCTGGTATACTGTTTAAAATGGTATCTGCCTCCTGCGTGAGGCTTTCAGTGGGAAAAACCCGATCCGATCCGAATCTCTGAGTGTTCTAATTTGGAAAAATTAGTGATAACTTTGTGACTTGTATTACCCTATAAAGCCCTTCTGTCAATATTAGCAGATGTAGCAAATAAGATTGTAAGACAATGATAATCAATAAGCATTGCCAGCATTGGCAAAACACAATTTTTCCTACAACTGTTATGCACTGATGGCCTTGGAAACACTTATCTAATACTCTAGTATTGTACAGTCACCCCTCGCTCTATTGCGCTTTATCTTTTGCCGCTTCGTGGATTTTTTTACTGTGTGTTGTTCTATGAATCCTGAATGACTCGGGGGCTTTACTGTTGTCTAAAAGTAAAATATTGATTCTGTACTATATTGTTTTTTTACTTGTCAATATTTTTTGTTTCAATACATTCTGCCAAATTTACGTTTGCAAATTTTCTCAGTGACAAACCCACAATGTCGAAGAAACGTTCTGCACCGACAAGGGGGCCTCTAGCCGTCACAAAGAGGACGAGGAAGATGCTAACTATTGCAAAACATGTTAAAGGAAAGCAAAATCTATGCGGCTGTAGGGTAATCATGGCGAAATAAATTAATCTTCGGTTCGTTCCATAAAGGAGGAAAGTAATATAAGGATGACAGCAGCTTTAACAAGGACGCTAACAGAGTTATGACAGCCTGCAATAAGGTCATCGTAAGGATGAAGTCTGCTTCAGCTTTGTGGATCAATGACTGCAAAAAAAGAGCATAACACTGGATATCAACGTTATCCATACAAAAGCTAAACAACTTTATGAAACCTTTGCCAGCAAGAAGAGGTCAACGAGTGCTGTTTACGTTGTCTCAAGCTAATTTAATGCCAGCAAGAGCTGGTATGTGAATTTTCAGAAACGCTTTTGACTTGAAAATGTTTCTCTGCACAGAGAGGCCATTTCTGCGTATTCAGCTAGAGCAGGGGAATGCGTGAACAACAATTTTAACGCCATCATTGAGGAAGGAAAATACAAGCCTGAGCAAATTTTTAACATGGATAAGACAGGCTTATTTTGAAAAAAAATGCCCTCTCACACTTTTATCATGCAAGAAGAAGCAAAGGCTTCATGATTTAGGGCTCAAAAAGATTGCGTGACAAAATTGCGTGACAGTTATGTGTGAAAATGCTGCAGGTTTTATGATAAAGCCTGGGCTCATTTACAGGTCGAAAAATCCTAGGGCTTTAAAAAACAAAAAATATCGATGCATTGCCCGTTTACTGGATGTACAATTCAAAAGCTTGAATGACAAAAGCGTACAATCAGGGTTGGTTTAAACTAGAGATGCCCCGATTCTAACTTCACCAGCCGATTCAGATACCGATCCGATATACCGATTCTTATTGAAAAATAATCCGATTCAGATACCGATTCAGATCTTTTGTGTTGCATAGATAATTGTTGATTTTATTACACAAATATAATGCAAAGAAAATATAAATATAGATGTATTTATTTGTTTGTATTTATGGAAAAAGATATACATGTATATTAAATTCACATATTGACATACCGTGCATCTAGTAACAAAACAGTCCATGTTTCTTGTAATCTGCTATTAATAATGGTAATTACTGTTAGTGGTACATCGTTCTCTGTGATAATGAAGTCTGTCTTCTACTGCTGAATGAACTGATGCACCGGTATAAGTTTAGAGCAAATAAACGTTTATCTAAATTACCGTTGGTGATTCAATTATCTCAGCGAGGCGTCCTTATCTTCCATCACTAGCGATGTAGCCAGTCGTACTGAAGAAGGTTTCACTTGCAACAGATGATGGAGGACAGGCTAAATACCGATAAGTCACTCAGGTTATTTTATGCGATGCAAACGATACATCGTATCATCAGGATCAAGAGCGATACGTAAATAACTTAATGCATGGACTGCTCAAATTACTGCCGTAATGCTAGTACATAGAAATGTTACACCGCACGCACGCATTCTTGTTTCCATCATTGATCTCTTGTTCGTGATTCGCTGCAATAAATCATATCGCTGTAATTGGGAAATACCGCACTTGCTAATTACGTCCTGTCTAAAGCCAAAAGATTCCTCAGCTGTGTTGACGTTTATCAGGCTATAGACATGAAATAGAATGTGTGACAGGCTTGGAATTCATTAGGTGAAAGTAAGGAAAGTAAGAAACTTGCAGCTAATGATTTTTGATTAGTGCAGCAGGCTAAAATACGGTTTTCTGCTAAATAGTTGAACTGCAAAAAGTATCTGAAGTTTCCGATTTTTAAAGAAAAGATCGGCCGATACCGATTCAGATACTTAACACCCATATCGGCACCGATACCGATTCCGATATTGAAATCGGGGCAACTCTAGTTTAAACCATAGATACATAAACCTAGATTGGCCAATAATAGCTATTCCCATCGGTTGCCTTGTCAGACTTAAATAGCATGACTTAACGTCATTGTATTGTACCTCATGCTTGACTGCACTGTTGTTACCAATTAAGCTAATAAGGAGAAGCTGACAAAATCACATTTATTGTCACATAAAAACCTTCTTGGATACATAATCCAGTAAACTAAAGCAATTCTGTGATAATATCTGATAACCAACATAGATTAAAACTATAAAAGCTATGAATTGTTGCACACAAATCATGAGCCATCAGGGCTATATTTGCCACCCTCTCCTATCCCCATTCTCTCTTTTCTCCTTCTCCAAAGAAGAAGTGAGAAGAGGAAAAGAGAGAAGGAGGAAAGGAGAGGCGGGGCAAATAGCCCACCCACTCAAAGAGCCAGACCCTGGCTAGGTAAATAGACTAATATCATGCTGAACTAAACAAGACTAAATATGATGAGTATGCAAGTATGTCTTAAGTCAAAAATGAGACAGAATAATTATTTTACAACTGGCTATGTAGCTGGCTAAGTCAAAAAAGCTGAAGTGTAATGATTGTATCACTAGCATCGTGGATATTACCAACTATAATGTAAACCAAGCAACGAATTCCCTAATTACAGTTAAGAATCGTGGTGGCTTGACTTTGTCTTCGCCTGTGGTGATTGAGGTTTGCAACCACAGTGAGAAAAAGGCGAGAGTGTTGCTTAGTAGTGCTGGATTGGTGAAAAGCTTTCCCAGGCTAGTACTAATTGCCACCATGGATAAGTTGCTGAGATTCAACATCATGCTATTGTTTACGTGTAATCATCAAGCTAGTAGCCTAGCTCGTGAGATAGCAAAGAGATATATTTCGATTAGGGTGCATTATGAAGCTAAGAATAGAGCTGGCACGGGTAACTCATCTGGTCTTGACCCACCGGGTCAGAGGTGCCCGGGTTGGGCCACCCGACCCTCAGGTCTTCCCTATACAAAGACACGGGTAGGTTTATGGCTAAACAACAACGGTTGTATATCGCTTTTTAAGTGCGATTGAAAGGGAGTCGCATATAGTCCTAGCGCGGAAGGACCAGGCGAAATAAAACAAGGTGAGTCAAGACTATATTTTTACGTCTGCGACAATAGTCTTTGGACTATAGGTTTCACCACTTTTTTCGGCAAGAAATAATCAACATGTCAGTGGTCTGGGAGTTCATGAAGAAGCCAGTCACGAAAGGAAAATACCAAGTTATTTGTACAATATGCCAAAGCATGTTAAAGGTTGACTTGCAAGAAAATTCACATTACAGTTATTTGGTATCATAAGATTCACCCGTCTTACTCTGTTGTGTTGCAGGTGTGAAATATATGGGAATGTGATTACAAGCTCTTAAAAGCTAAAAAACGAACAACAGTTAATCGCAGCCACACGAGACCACCGTAGTTTGGATTCGCTTTCCAAAACGGCTCAAATGGGACGTAGTTGTTACAGGATGGTTTCTGTTTACACTTTCATGCAACCTCATTCGTCAAAATATTTTCACAAATATACTTCACGCATTCAATAAAACCATGTCTATTGTTCTTACGCGTCTGTTTTATCGTCATTGTAATGCTGTCACTTTTAGCGCTGATATCTTATAACTTACCGTAAAAAATCGTTAAACTTTTTAACCTTAGCTCGAAGGAGTACATTTCATTGTCTGATAATCATTATGAGCCTGTTGGTCACCTGTGATAATCGAAAAGTGCTGCAAAAACTATTTTCGAAGTAGTGGGTCACGTGATCAGATTACGACTTGACGATTGAATAATGCCGAAACAAAACTGTAAAGTAGCGAGCATCTATATTTGATACGGGGTATTCGGTGAAACCCAACGTGTTTGTCATAAACTAGTGCTATGATAAGTTTTATATTGAGCTTTTTATTGGCTTTTCAATTCACGTGAGAACATCACGTGACAAGACGATAACCAAACTGTAATGATTACGTCAGAGAAATAAACAGATTCCAATCCATGGCGGCTTTTCGTTTTTGAGCTTTTAAAAGCTTGTAATCCCATTTCCATGTATTTAGCACCTACAACACTACAGAGTAAGACATGGTGAATCTTTTGATACCAAATAACTGTAATGTGAACTTTGTTGCAAGTCAACCTTTAAGCTACAAAGAAGGGTCCGCCTCAATACTATTGAGGCATTTACAACGAGGGCATCCTGAGGAACTTAAAAGGGCATCTAAGAACCTTCAATCCAGCAAATTTATTTTATTTTTAGTTTCTTTCACTAATACCAGCAGTTTTAGGAAAGTGATGGATTTTTGCTTTCCACTATGCTGGGTTATCTATTTCTATATTTGTAAAGTATTTCTTAACTAATCTCTTGTTGATTATAATAGCAGTTGAAAATAAAATCTGTAATAAAAACACTAGCCAAATCATGCCATTAATCTATCAGCCATTGAATAGCATTGATCTACCAATGTATAGCCATAAATTGTAGATTGCATCTATAGACCAAGCCACAAAATATAACCATTGCTGCGATAATGGTTTCTTTTATCTTAGTTTATTGATGTCACAACATTAGGCTGTAATAGAACTATCTCTTAACCTGAAATTAATAATAAATCGCGCGTGCTGATCCGGTTCGACCCGATCTTGGCCCTCATTGCTGACCCTGAGTCTGATCCGACCCTGCATTCCTTGGTCTCGTTCCAGCTCTAGCTAAGAAAGCCACTGATTCCATTTCCCTGATCAGATCAAAACTTCACAGGCTCATCATATTTAGTCATGTTTAGTTCAACATGATATTAGTCTTTTACTTAGCCAGGGTTTGGCTCTTTGGGTGGGTGGGCTATTTGCCCCCCTCTCCTTTCCCCCTTCTCTCTTTTCCCTTTCTCACTTCTTTTTTGAGGAAAGGGAAAAGAGAGAATGGGGATAGGAGAGGGTGGCAAATATAGCCCTGCTGGCTCATGATTTGTGTGCAACACTTCATAGCTTTTATACTTTTAATCTATGGTGGTTATCAGATATTATCACAGAATCGCTTTAGTTTACTGGATTATGTATACAAGAAGGTTTTTATGTGAAAATAAATGTGATTTTGTCAGCTTTCCTCATTAGCTCCATTGTTATCAACAGTGCAGTCAAGCATGAGGTACAATACAATGACGTTACGTCATGCTATTTAAGTCTGACAGGCTTTTCCCTATTGGCCAATCTAGGTTTATATATCTATGGTTTAAACACTGTTTCATCGCGGGGTTAAGCGTTCTTTAAGAGGAAAAGGGCTAGACTTTAAAATGCTTTTGCTTGTTGACAACTGGGTGGGGTCACAATAATGATTTGTTATATGATGGTGTGAAAATAAAATTTCTGTCGCCGAACACCACATAACTGATTTGGTCATGGACCAAGGCAACATCCGTGCTTTCAAGGCACTCTATATGGGCAACACAATGCAGCATTTTGTTGAGGCCATGGACGCGGATCCAGATTTCTCACATGAAAACTTCTAGCACAGATACACCATTGGATCGTGTTTCCAAAATTTTCAGAGGGTCATTCAGGAGATGAAAACTGAAACATGGAATGCCTGCTGAAAAAAACTTGCCTTTGGCAGTGCAAAATACAGCCGGAGTCTTTCTTGATGAGCTCCATTTTGCTGCAGTGGATACGGCTGTGAATCTAGCGAAACAGCTCAGAGAAGACGGCTTTAATGACATGACTGCTGATGAAATTAATGCCCTGATTGATGCACACACACACACACACACACACACACACACACACACACACACACACACACATCCACTGACTGACAAAGACCTAGCAGAGATGACAAAACCACCAAGACAGGATGAGGGGGAAGAGGAAGAAAAGGGCAAAAAGAACAAGGGACCATCACTTGGTCGCTTAGCAACCATGGTGAGAATGGCTACGGAACTTCAGCTTACGGCACAAAAATGAGACCCTTTGATGTGTTGTTGATTGCAGTTCTCAAATATAATCGAAAGTGGCATGTCCGTTTATAAAAATATTTTTTTCTCAAAAAAATAAAGAGTGCCAACAACTAACCATAATAGTGTTATTATCTCGGAGAAAGATTCCGGCGCCACCAGTAGAAACGGACGCTACGACGGAGTGGAGTTAGGACGAAGAGGCATAGCAGGGACTGGGAACTACATTTGAGTGACAATGTTTCCAACCTTCTATTACTATACTAAAATTATTGTTTTTTAAACAAAGTTTGGATCTTAAAACAAGTTTTGATTTTTTGTTTCATTTTATAGTACAGTATTGCATTGTAAAATAATAAAAAATAATGTTGACTACTTCACAGATTTCACTTATCACGGGTTATTTTTGGAACACGACTCCTGCGATTAACGAGGGATGACTGTATAGTAATAATAATTGACAATCGTCCAACTTTGTCAAACAACTGTAATTTCTAAACTTCATATCATGAAGAAAAAGTTTTGGGCAAGACAACTAAATTAAAAATAAATAAAACTAAAGGTTTTCAAACCACTGTAAATTTAAATTTCATAACTTTCAGCGACGTATATCTTTTAATAGCGTACAGTGTAATCTCGGTTCTTGAGATCCGAGACAAACAAATCTCAAAATCTTTGGTTAAAAACCGAGTTGGTCGAGAACCAAAGCGTCCAAGAGCTGAGGTTTGACTATATATAATCAGTACACGAATCGCCAAATTTTAAGTTTGAGATAAATTATTGTTGATATCGTGGAGCCGAATAAATTAGCCTTAACGAAAAAGACGAATAAGCATCGCGTTGCATTTATTTAGGTACCAAATTATTTCTAAACAGAAGCATCGTAACTGATGGGTGCAAGGCTAAAATAGTTAGCACGCGCATGGTGTATTCGGTATATGAAAACGTATTAGATCTCTATGCCGTTGTAGCTCAGTGGTAGAGCGTTCGGACAAGAAACTTGTCGATGCATTCTTTGTGAGTTTAAATCCATCAGAATGCGGAATTTCCAAATCAAGATTTTATGCATCACGATTGAACGCAGACAGACACGACATAAAACATACTTTGGGATATATATATATATTTGATGCTTGTGTAAGCTTATTTTCATTCAACACAGTAGAATTATTTAGTGTTGTGGTTCTATCTTAGAATATTCAAACATAGTTTGGAGCTCTTTTTATTTTTATTCTTTTTCTTTTTTTATTCTTTTTTTTTATTCTATTTATTTTTATTTACTCTTTTTATTTGGTGCATTGATAAAATGAAAGCAATGAACTAAAATAAAATTTTAGATATTTTACATTTCTTTTGTAATCAGCTCCTTTCTAATAGCTAACCAATACATGTATTACAAAACTTTCAACACACCTTAAGTTAAAAATTTGATGTTTGGCCATCAGAACTTATACAGAAATGCGGCGTTCACTATGGGTGCCACTCTCACTGCTTTTCAGTTCATACTAGCCATCGGGCAACAATCAGTGAAGGAAATACTAATACTAACAATTTATTGTTTTAACCAATTCTCTTGTTTTTTGTGCAAAATAGTACATCATTGATTTCGCAATGTGGTTTCAAACATTGTTGTTTTATTCTTGTCTTGGCTAGCATCTCGACTAAACAATTGAACCTTACTTTATAATTTAGTGCTAGCGCTTTTAGCCGATAATTTAAGCTATTGTTGAGATCTGACAAATATCACTCTGACCCAATCACTGAGCATTTGAGAATTTCCTAGTGTTGCAGCTGTTTAGTTGACTGTTTTACTATCGTTGCCTATTACTCTAATTGTATCAAAAATTATATCACCTCTATAAATCGGGGTTAATGATTGTAACATTGTTAGTTGAAATTTAATGAGTATATTAAAATGTTGCTATCTGTAATATTGTAACAGATTTATTACAATGCGTACATATCTCCAAAATTTGAGAACATTAGCGCAATTCCTACTAATAGATGTTTCCAGTTGTAAGCATTTGCCATGATGAGACAACTCTATGTTTCAGATCCCTCGAATTTGAACATTTTGTATAGACTTCCTACCGGAGCATGTCCTTCTTTTGACAAACTTTGCAATAAACAGCAGGACATTCATGTCAAGCATAATTCTCTTTGTGCTGTTATCAAGTTTACTTTTTTTTTTGCTAGCTCAAGCAGCAAATTACCTCAAATATGCATAAATACCATTAGTCTTTATTATGCAGATTTTTTAATCTCACTGACACTTGCCCTCAATCCTCGATCAAATTATTTTAATGAAACTGCTGAAGGCTGGTGTAGCAAGGCAGCCTTTCACTGTTTCTCGCAATCCTCTCTTGGCAGGGTTAGAAAAAAATCACAGCTTTTATGAAAAAAACAAAAAACCAAGTTTTTTTGGTTTAAACCGGTTTTTATGGTTTAAACTGGTTTTAATGGTTTTTTATAATTTTACCAAGGTTTTTGCAATTTTAATTCCAATTAACATCACTCATTATAGCTGCATGATTGAGTATTGAACATACATATGTGGAATCATCTGTTAAAGATGGTACTGTGGGAGTTTTTATGGGAAAAAGAGAGAAAACATGGAAATTTCAGAATGAGTCTTAAATCAAACATGATCAATGAAATACAGAGCAGAAATCTTATCACATAAAGTGAATATTTTTCATACAGCTCTATGTATAAGTAGGAATTTTAATCCAGAGTGCAGAGTAGAATCCAGGTAGTGCAGAGCATAATGCAGATGCATCGCTAGTGTTTGGAGCAGTGGCAGGTGACTCAACTTCTATCACCTGAATACTAGCATCACTGTCTAAATTGGTGTTTTCAGCTTGGCATTTTGCTACGTGAGCTTTAAGCCTATCTGCGTGACCTCGCGTTTCGACAGCACACCTATTACATTTTGCCTTAAAACCTTTACCTTTTGCAGTTAAAGTGAAAAACTGCCAAACAAGATCCTGTTTGCGAGGCATGTTGGAAGTTTGAGGCACAACTTTAACTTTTCAAAAAACAAAAAACTTGATAAACTTAATTCTAACAATCCAACTACTTTGGCTTGTGCCCAATAAATGAAATATTAGTTTGCAAACTTGAATCTTTTGCCCAAAAAGATTTTATTGTTTTAATTTCTAATTATAAGTATTCCTTTCTCACTGGCAAGACTTGAGAAAGTATTCATTCATTATTAGAGACGATGATTGGATTAGTATATTTCACATGGTTTTTATATTTCATCAGTAAAGAGATCATCATATCACTTGATAAAACCAATTGAAAATGAAATTCATTAAGTCATTGTTGTGCTAGGATTTCATGTAGTTTCAACTTGTGCTCTGCCATCAATTTACTACTGTGTCCTAAATAAACTTCCACAGCTAATAATTACATATAATTGCATTTCTACCGCGCATGAACCACTCGGAGCTTAAAATATTATGTTTTTCACCAAAAATAATGAAAAAACCATAAAAACCGGTTTTTTCACCCTGGTTTAAACCACTCGGTTTAAACCAAGCCAACCCTGCCTCTTGGCTATGGTGCTACCGAGCATTGGCAAAGTTTGTACATTTTGCAATATAGCCAATCGTTGATCACTCCACAGCAGGCTTATATATATGAAGAGTATGTTTAGACATAATAAAAATGCTACATTTTGAATCATCCTCGCCTTTATGCAGAATTATTTTAATGTTTGATACTATTAAGGTGAAACATGGCAGATGCCGAGCCAACATTCTCTGTAACTGCAACAGAAGAGCAGACTGAATCTCATCAGTGGCTCTCTACCTTTTGGCCTCGCATTGCTGCTGAGATAAAGGCAACGAAGCAGGTTGGTGACATAAATACTATGCATTTATGTAGATATCTAATACATGTAATGTGAATGTAGAAACTGCCTTGCCTAGAAAATAAACAAGATCAAGCTGGTTGCTTTATTACCAACTTTTTTTTCCAAAAATTTAGTTTAATTTTTAAAAAAAAGAGCAGTTATAAGTAATGTGAGGAAACATGGTTAAACTGTTTGCAATGTTGCTGAGAACACATTTAGACTGTTGGCTGGTTGTGCACTACTATGGAGTTATGATCATATAGCATGTAATACTCGCCATTCCCAATGAGGGCATCATTTACATGTATACAGTCAGTCCTTTGTGCATGGGTACAACTTTGTAATTCTAATTTCACTTACTTTATGACTGGATATACACAGTTTTTGTACTTTTACTAGCTGTACTACCCGGCGTTGTCCGGGTAATAAAAAGTCTTTGCACAGAAAATCGATTTGTATTTAACATATAACAACATTTGCCATTCTAACTTTCAAACAACATATCATGAAAAAATTGTTTTGTGTAGTTGAAATAATTTAAGAGAAAATACAAAAACTGTAAAGGTTTTCAAACTTTGTCAAACAACTGTAACTTTCAAACTTCATATCACGAGGAAAATGTTTTGTGCAGGTCAAATAAATTAAAAAAAATAAAACAACTATAAAAAGGTTTAGATGTAAATGTGAAATAATTAGCAAGTAATAGCTGAATTAAGTCGGTTTTGCTACGATTACAATAAAATATGATTCGGTAATTATACAATTAATACGAACTGAGAAAACAAAATAAAAATCCTGAATATGTAGAATTAATAATAACAATTCTTGCATAGAAGTGTGTGTATAAAAAAGGTTACTGTTCTAGCAGAAACTATCTAGTGTATCAAAGGTTTGAATACGATGATGCTGGTACCTCTCGATACCGGTACAGCTGTAAAAATGAGATGTCATACGGTCTTTGTCTGACCGAACGGGGGGAGAATGTCAAGGCTCTTCCCACAGAGATGATATAATTGTTCATGTGAGAAGAATTGGCCTCGATCCCAGATATAGTAATTGAACCTTATGAAAAAATATTTTTTAATAAGGGCATCGTAACGTGTTGGAGCAATGCTAAAATAATTAGCCTGTCATACACTACACGATATATAATATCATCATTGATCAATATGCTGTTGTGGCTCAGTGGTAGAGTGCCCGGATAAGAACCTTGTGAGTGCATTCATTGTGAGTTCAAATCCAACAAAGTGCGAAATTATAATTTCCAAGATTTTAATAGCTGTAGCTGGAGGGACACACATATGAACATTGAGAAATATATATATAGATTTGTTCATTCCAGTCTGATTTCAAGACCCAGGAGCTGCCTTTGGCTCGGATTAAAAAGATTATGAAACTGGATGAAGATGTGAAAATGATAAGTCAAGAAGCTCCACTATTATTTGCCAAAGCTGCTGAAATTTTTATCAGTGAGTTGGCGCTGCGGGCTTGGGTACAGACTGAGGATAGCAAGCGACGTACATTACAGGTAGTAATTACTGGCCCTAGTACTACAGGTGGTACTGTGAGTTACTGGCAGTACTGTAAAGCCTGGTTTCCATATACGTTGCAAAGCACCGGCGACAACACTGCAGGCTATTAGCGGTGAAATGGGAACTTACGCGCCGAGGACCGCCGGGTAGTTGCCGGAGGCATCGCAATAGTTTCGCGCTGCTCAAATTTCGCAAAAGACCGCGGGTAAAACCTTCCCGAAATTCACTGCACGGGTGAAAGTCACCATTATAGAAACGGTGTGGCTAGCGAGCATTTTATTTGATTACGCGATTCTGTTTAGCGATGAAGCTTATATGTGAACATATGCCGCCGAGCCTAACGTCGCAAACGTTTTGCTGTGCAAGTTACCGCCGGAGTATCGCAATCGATATGGGAACCAGGCTTAAGTCACTGATCATACCTCTGTAGATAGTACTGTAAGTCACTGACTGTAGCACTACAGGTAGTATTGTAAGTTACTGGTTGTAGCACTGCAGGTAGCACTGTAAGTTACTGTCTGTAGCACTGCAGGCAGTACTATAATTTACTGGCTGCAGCACTGCAGGTATTCTGTACGTCACTAGCTGTAGCACTGCAGGTAGTACTGTAGGTTACTGGCTGTAGCACTGCAGGCAGTACTGTAAGTTACTGGCTGTAGCACTGCAGATAGTACTGTAAGTCACTGACCATACCTCTGCAGATAGTACTGTAAGTCACTGATTGTAGCACTACAGGGGGTACTGTAAGTTACTGGCTGTAGCACTGCAGGTAGCACTGAAAGTCACTGGCTGTATCACTGCAGGTAGTACTGAAAGTCACTGGCTGTATCACTGCAGGTAGTACTGAAAGTCACTGGCTGTAGCACTGCAGGTAGTACTGAAAGTTACTGGCTGTAGCTCTGCAGATAGTACTGTAAGTCACTGACCATACCTCTGCAAATAGTACTGTAAGTCACTGATTGTAGCACTACAGGGGGTACTGTAAGTTACTGGCTGTAGCACTGCAGGTAGCACTGAAAGTCACTGGTTGTATCATTGCAGGTAGTACTGAAAGTTACTGGCTGTAGCACTGTAGGTAGTACTGTAAGTCTCTGAGATTGCCTTAGCTGTTCATGAGGCTATTAACATTTGACAATGTCTCGTTACAATAGTGAGCCTCATCGATTAATTTGCAATATTTTATTTGAATTTAGTTTTTACTACATTTTTGTGGAACGCTTTAATGTTTACTCGTCATAATCATTGAATGCCTGAGGATGTGTTATACAGACAGGTATAGACAAGTGGGTAAAACACGCCTGGCCCAATGAATGTGTTGACCTATAATTTATCTCAGGATTGAGCTATCCTAGAAGTTGCACAAAAAATTAAGTAGCTCATGATTTAGATTTTGTTCCTGTTGGAATGGTTGTGATATTTGTTGTGCTTTCAGAGGAATGACATTTCAATGGCCATCTCCAAATTCGATCAATTTGATTTTCTTATTGATATTGTCCCAAGGGATGTAGATTCTAAGCCTTCAAAACGAGTGAGTTGTTGACTTTTTATTACAATGTGTAATTTTATTAAATGTGTTGTATAACTGTATTCCTCTTATACTATATTATATAGCTGTACTCTTATACTATATTATATAACTGTACTCATCTTACACTATGTTATATAACTGTATCTTCTTATACTATATTATATAACTGTACTCTTCTTATACTATATTATATAACTGTACTCTTCTTATACTATATTATATAACTGCACTCCTCTTATACTATATTATATAACTGTACTCTTATACTATATTATATAACTGTACTCCTTTTACACTATATTATATAACTGTACTCCTCTTATACTATATTATATAACTGTACTCCTCTTATACTATATTATATTATATACTTCTATTCTTCTTATATGGAAACAATCTGTTATTTTCTTAAGGATGGAGGTGAAGCAGTCCAGTATTATGTCCAGACACAGACTGGTCTCTCAGGTGTAGCTCAACCTATCCAGTTGGTATGTCACAGCTTTTTACTTTTCATTACTGCCTTGAGTACATTTTTAGCACTATTTTATTGTTTACTTCTATTTACGTATAGCTTTGACTTTTGTCAAAATTTCTTTGTCTCCATATGTCTGCATTCACCAGCAACTTTCTCCATATGTCTGCATTCGCCAGCAACTTTCTCCATATGTCTGCATTCCCCAGCAACTTTCTCCATATGTCTGCATTCCCCAGCAACTTTCTCCATATGTCTGCATTCCCCAGCAACTTTCTCCATATGTCTGCATTCCCCAGCAACTTTCTCCATATGTCTGCATTCCCCAGCAACTTTCTCCATATGTCTGCATTCTCCAGCAACTTTCTCCATATGTCTGCATTCCCCAGCAACTTTCTCCATATGACTGCATTCCCCAGCAACTTTCTCCATATGTCTGCATTCGCCAGCAACTTTCTCCATATGTCTGCATTCCCCAGCAACTTTCTCCATATGTCTGCATTCCCCAGCAACTTTCTCCATATGTCTGCATTCCCCAGCAACTTTCTCCATATGTCTGCATTCCCCAGCAACTTTCTCCATATGTCTGCATTCCCCCGCAGCTTTCTCCATGTCTGCATTCCCCCGCAACTTTCTCCATATGTCTGCATTCCCCAGCAACTTTCTCCATATGTCTGCATTCCCCAGCTACTTCTTGTTATCAAATCTTCATTTATTTTCTCATATTTTGCCGAACCATAACTATGCTGCTTTTGTCACAGTTTCCTAGGGAATGGTTAATGGTAGAACAGTTGTTAATAGACTGCTGATGTTTTTTTAGATCAAACCAACACTTTTGTCATAAGTTTATAGCGATCTTTTGTGAGAAGTTCATAGGCATCGATAAGCTCTTTCAAACAAGATTTTGAGCTATCATAATCTTACCGCGTTGAGCTTCCTACCGGTTGCCCAACTGCAACCTTTTGGTGATCATGTTTATTTAAAACACAGCCAGCTGTCACACTTTCTTTGGATAGGGGTTTACTGTAGGTATAGTAAATAATATATGATGTGGCTTGATTATTAGAGTCAGAGCTTGCCAGCTGGTGCGCAGGTTGTCCAGGTCCAGTCTCCGCAGCAGACAAACCAGACAGTGCCAACGGTAAACTTTAAGCCTCTTTTTCATACGTTACCATTGTTAGCCTCTCTTTCATACGTAACCATTGTAGTGGATTCTCAGAGGAAACTGGATTTAAAATATTTATTTTGTTGCGCTGAATTTTGGTATTGATTATGAATGATTTAGTTTGTTAGTAAAGAAAACCAAGATTTTAATGTAAATATAGTATCTTTAATTGCAATATAATGGAGTTGTTACTGAATTTCGGTTCATCGATGGATTCATTTAGTTCAACTTTAGTTCAAATTATTTTGAGTTGTATCTTTTAAAAGCTCAGTTTTTACTTTTCTAATGTGGTCTTTCATAATCACGTACCATCTTGTTAGTTATTTGATAAATCTGCCTCTTATCATTCATTTGTTGATATACTCTTCTATTTTATATCAATTAATGCGTAATAGAATAGTCGAGCAATGCGAGTTTGCCGGAAACCAACTTTATGTTGCTATTATCTTCTCACCGCAATGCATCTCTTCTACTTGCGCCGGCAATTATATACTCAGTGCTAATAAACGCTTATGTAAATCATTCCTTGTATGTTCACTTTTGAGGCTTCGTTGGCCAGAGTAAACATATTCTATTACTTAATACTCACAAATGTTTTGCTGTACTTGGCATAAGGTCAGATTGCATGTCTTGTTCCTTAGTTCCAGCGAGCCAAGTTTAACTTGCTAGTTAATCAGTCAGTTTGTTAGCCAATCAATAAAGAAGTGTCATTTTTTACATTCTTTGACAGAATTACTTTCGAAGTTGATCAGAGTAACTAGGGCACATTGTCACCACGGAAGAACTGACCAAAAATAAGCGCTGTTTGTCTGTTGTAGCAGATACAGTTAACACCAAGTCAGTTACAGGCTATTCAGCAGCAAATAGGCAGTGCTCAGCAAATTGTTGTCCAGTCAGGGGGCGAACAGCAGCAGCAGGTCTTTACCACCAATTCGGGTGCTCAGGTACATAAGGATAGGACATATATTTAGTCATTTTTGCTTCAGTTTATGTCGATAAGCTCTAACAGTCATGGTGACTCAGGTACATGTTGATAAGGTATAACTACATGTTGACTCAGGTACATGTAGATAAGGTATAAATACATGTTGACTCAGGTATATGTAGATAAGGTATAAAGGCATGTTGACTCAGGTACATGTAGATAAGGTATAAATACATGTTGACTCAGGTACATGTAGATAAGGTATAAATACATGTTGACTCAAGAACATGTAGATAAGGTATAAAGACATGTTGACTCAGGTACATGTAGATAAGGTATAAATACATGTTGACTCAGGTGCATGTAGATAAGGTATAAAGACATGTTGACTCAGGTACATGTAGATAAGGTATAAATACATGTTGACTCAGGTGCATGTAGATGAGGTATAAGGACATGTTGTATGGACATACACATTTCTATAGACACATGCCTCTATTGACATACACATATTTGCAGATTCAACAAGTGCAATTTCTGCAGCAGTCATGAAGAGAGATGGAATGAAGACAGTATCAATGGCAACATAAGCTGTAGCCTTGTATGTTAGTGTCTGTACATAGTCACATAATGATTTCATGAATTGTATGTATATGTTTTGCTCAGATTAGTACTAAAATTATTTCATGATTGTTTTTCCGTTTTGCTTTTTTGTTGCAATAGAAAAGCGGCGGTCTTCCCTTGTGTTTTCGCTATATTGCCTGAAAGCTTCTCCTTAGCTTCTATTCCACTATTGAACTCTGGTTATTAAACCTTGGAGTTATACAGCAATGCCCCCTCATTTTTTCTTTGAGCAGCTGGGTGGTCACGCGCTTCTAGATTTTTGTTATCACTTTTCATATTTGCTTAGTAGGACTAAGACTAATTCGTGTTATATCAGCTTTCAACTGAGAATAACACACCGACATTAAAGTGTTACATATGTTATTATTACCCATTAGTATATCATGTCAGTTTTGATATCACATTTATTCAATACTAGCATATGTATGAATTGAATTATGCTATATAATACTACAATGTATATAATACTACAATGCATATAATACAGGTTAAAACAAGGATCATAGCAGTTCTTTATATCGTTGTATGAGTTGAGTTTTATTTTTTCTCCAGCGTTGACGAGTATTTGACCAACAATCTCTTATTTCATTAATCGCTCATTCGACAGCTAAGCAAAGCTGTGAACTTCTACTAACTAGTATATACCGGTACATGTAATATTCGCTTTTGGTCTTTAGTTGCTCAGTTATATTTTATTTTATCGACTACAAACACAGTTATTTGCAGGTAAAAAACTTAACACAAATATGAAAAATGGTGTAATATTGGATGCACGACCGACTGGATTGATAGAAAGTATATAACAAATACAGTACTGCCATAGATATATATACCTAGATTGGCCAATAATAGCTATTCCCATTGGTTGCCTTGTCAGACTTAAATAGCACGACTGTCAGAATAACAGAATAATGTCATTGTATTGTACCTCACGCTTGACTGCACTCCTGGTAACAATGAAGCTTATGAGGAGAATTTGACAAAATTACATTTATTTTCACATAAAAACCTTGGATACATAATCCATTAAACTAAAGCAATTATGTAATAATATCTGATAACCACAATAGATTAAAACTAAAAAAGCTATGAATTGTTGCACACAAATCCTAAGCCATCAGGGCTTTATTTGCCACCCTCTCCTATCCCCATTCTCTCTTTCCCCTTCTCCAAAGAAGATGTGAAAAGGGGAAAGAGAGAAGGGGGAAAGGAGAGGCGAGGCAAATAGCCCACCCACTCAAAGAGCCAGACCCTGGCTAGGTAAATAGACTAAAAGATTGCTGAACTAAACATGACTAAATATGATGAGTATGCAAGTATGTCTTAAGTCAAAAATGAGACAATTATTATTTTACAGCTGGCTAGGTCACCAAAGCTGAAGTGTAATGATTGTTTCACTAGCATCGTGGATGTTACTAACTATGATGTAAACCAAGCAACGAGTTCCCTAATCACAGTTAAGAACCGTGGTGGCTTGACTTTGTCTTCGCCTGCGGTGATTGAGGTTTGCAACCAGAGAGAAAGCGACTGAGAGTGTTGCTTAGTAGGGCTGGATTGGTGAAAAACTTTCCAAGGCTAGCACTAATTGCCACCATGGAAAAGTTGCTGAGATTCAACATCATGCTATTGTTTATGTGTAATCATCAAGCTAGTAGCCTAGCTCATGAGATAGCAAAAAGATATATTTCGATTAGGGCGCATTATGAAGCTAAGAATAGAGCTGGCACGGGTAGCTCGTCTGGTCTTGACCCACCGGGTCAGAGGTGCCCGGGTCAGGCCACCTGACCCTCGAGTCTTCCTATACAACGACACAGGTAGGTTTATGGCTAAACAACAGTGGTTGTATATCGCTTTTTAAGTGCGATTGAAATTGAGTCGCATGTAGTCCTAGAGCGGAAGGACCAGGCGAAATAAAACAAGGTGAGTCAAGACTATATCTTTACGTCTGCGACAATAGTCTTTGAACTATAGGTTTCATAACGTTTTTCGGCAAGAAATAATCAACATGTCGGTGGTCTGGGAGTTCATGAAGAAGCCAGTCAGGAAAGAAAAATAACAAGTTATTTGTACAATATGCAAAAGCAAGTTAAAGGTTGACTTGCAACAAAATTCACATTACAGTTATTTGGTATCATAAGATTCACCATGTCTTACTCTGTTGTGTTCTAGGTGTGAAATATATGGGAATGTGATTACAAGCTCTTAAAAGCTAAAAAACGAACAGTTAATCGCAGCCACACGAGACCGCCGTAGTTCGGATTCGCTTTCCAAAACGGCTCAAATGGGACGTAGTTGTTACAGGATGGTTTCTGTTTACACTTTCATGCAACCTCATTCATCGAAATATTTTCACAAATATACTTCACACATTCAATAAAACCATGTCTATTGTTCTTACATGTCTGTTTTATCGTCATCGTAATGCTGTCACTTTTAGCACTGATATCTTATAACTTACCGTAAAAATCGTTAAACTTTTTAACCTTAGCTCGAAGGAGTACATATCATTGTCTAATAATTATGACGAGCCTGTTGGTCACCTGTGATAATCGAAAAGTGCTGCAAAAATTTTTTTCGAAGTATTGGGTCACGTGATCAGATTACGACTTGACGATTGAATAATGCCAAAACAAAACTGTAAAGTAGCGAACATCTATATTTGATATGGGGTATTCGGTAAAACCCGAAGTGTTTGTTATAAACTAGTGCTACGATAAGTTTCATATTGAGCATTTTATTGGCTTTTCAATTCACGTGAGAACATCACGTGACAAGACGATAACCAAACTGTAATGACTACGTCAGATAAATAAACAGATTCCAATCTACGACGGCTTTTTGTTTTTGAGCTTTTTAGAGCTTGTAATCACATTTCCACGTATTTGACACCTACAACACTACAGAATAAGACACGGTGAATCTTTTGATACCAAATAACTGTAATGTGAATTCTGTTGCAAGTCAACCTTTAAGCTACAAAGAAGGGTCCACCTCAATACTATTGAGGCATTCACAACGAGGGCATTCTGAGGAACTTAAAAGCGCGCCTAGGAACCTTCAATCCAGCAAATTTGTTTTATTTTTAGTTTCTTTCACTAATACCAGAAGTTTCAGGGAAGTGATGGATTTTTGCTTTCAACTATGCTGGGTCATCTATTTCTATATTTGGAAAGTATTTCTTAACTAATCTCTTGTTGATTATAATAGCAGTTGAAAATAAAATCTGTAAAAAAAAACTAGCCAAATCATGCCATTAATTTATCACCTATTGAATAGCATTGATCCACCAATGTCTAACCATAAATTGTAGATTGCATCTATAAACCAAGCCACAAAATATAATGATTGGTGTGATAATGGTTTCTTTTATCTTAGTTTATTGATGTCACAACATTAGGCTGTAATATAACTATCTCTTAACCTTAAATGAATAAAAAATCGCGCGCCGTGCTGACCCGGTCCGACCCGATCTTGGCCCTCATTGCTGACCCTGAGTCTGGTCTGACCCTGCATTCCTTGATCTCGTTCCAGCTCTAGCTAAGAAAGCCATTGATTCCATTTCCCTGATCAGATCAAAACTTCACAGGCTCATCATATTTAGTCATGTTTAGTTCAGCATGATATTAGTCTTTTCACCTAGCCAGGGTCTGGCGCTTTGGGTGGGTGGGCTATTTGACACCCTCTCCTTTCCCCCTTCTCTCTTTTCCCCTTCTCACTTCTTCTTTGGGGAAGGAGAAAAGAGAGAATGGGGATAAGAGAGGGTGGCAAATAAAGCCCTGATGTCTCATGATTTGTGTGCAACATTTCATAGCTTTTATACTTTTAATCTATGGTGGTTATCAGATATTATCACAGAATCGCTTTAGTTTACTGGATTTTGTATCCAAGAAAGTTTTAATGTGAAAATAAATGTGATTTTGTCATCTTCTCCTGATGAGCTCCATCGTTAATAAGAGTGCAGTCAAGCATGAGGTACAATACAATGACGTTACGTCATGCTATGTAAGTCTGACAGGCTTTTTTCCTATTGGCCAATCTAGGTATATATATATATATCTATGAGTACTGCAAAGTAGTGGTTGTAATGTAATAATAGTAAATACTGGTATGTGTGGATATGGAGAAATTATGTTACGCATAACTAATCCAAATTCACACACAACATCAGTGCTGAATTTGCTTGGTCATCGTATTCTGTTTTGACTATGTTTAGTTTGTGTACTTTTGCTTAGCCTGTGGGAACTAACTTGATTATTACTGGTTCAAGCGCTAGTGAGATGTTAGGCTATTGTAAGCAATACTGATATTTACGAATAAAACATTTCTTTATTCTATAAGTCAAACAATTAAAATACACAACAAAGTTCTAAACAATGATAATAATGAAAAAAGGTTTGAATAGCTAATGAAAGTTATGTAATTACTTGAGCGGTCATCCATGTTTGTTTGCTCAGTCCTGTACCGGTGAGAGTATCAACAGTCAAATGAGGGTCATGAGAGTCAATAGGTAGAGAGTCTTGGCGGATGGTGGGGGAGAAAGAGAGTCCACAGACAGGAGAGAGAAGCTCAGCAAGCAAAGGGGCGAGTGCCTAAGTAAGCTCCGGAAAAGAGGCTGAGTCATTGGAGCTGTTCTCTTTAATAGGTGTCTGGCATGTAAGAAGGCTAGCCTGTGGCCTCACCTGTGGCAGTAGTTGTGTGTTAAGGTTCAATGCTTTATGCCAAGTATGCAAAAATATCTTGTTTGCGTAAATCTTCAGCTGGTGTACATGATGTAAACATGTAGGGTGGATCTCGCGACTTACTCCTGAAATCTAGGTCATGTCTGACAGAAAATGGTAGATTTGTATACATGTTTTCATTCGATTCATCTCCAATGTTTCTTTGGTGTTGCCAAGTGGATTTCCTGAGTCATAAAACAAAAAATAGGAGCATGAGATTTTTGAAGTTGTTAGTCTTGTACATACAGACACATGTTGATAACTGAGTATTTCCATGTACTATGAGCAGGCTATCACAAAAAGTGATACTCAATTGTCCGTCAATCTAATTATCATGGCATAACACTTGGTGCTTGTCAATCTTCTATTGCCTATCATTATGTCCCACTTTTACATGGAGCCTCCTTCGCAGCCGGTTGAGATCATCGTTCATGCATTTTCAGGGAAATTGCTTGAATGTCTCTATATCATCAATGTACAACAGCGTTATTACAATATAACTTATAACGGAATAGTACAGTATTTGTTGTTTGTATTACCGGTAATTAAGGAGTTGTCTAGTCATTATTAAAATAACTCTTGTGTGATCAAGTTATATTAGACTTATGGTTAGAATGTATGTTGTAAGCGAGTTGCAGCCGGAAGGCCAAAGGTGAAGAGACCTTTATTCTTTATCAGGTCTCTGCCACAGTAAGCTCTGGTTCTCAGGCTATGAGTTGAGCTGTTTGACAACTAAATTGTTTCTACAAAGGATGGTTTGCTGGTTTGCTAGTGTTTCTTTATATATATTTTTGAATATAGCATCTTATTTGATAGCATGATTGTGATAATCTGATCTTACAATGAATCGACGCTCGTAACTCCTCTTCTCTTGCACATAAAAGCTAGTTTTGGCTGTAAACTGTAGCAAACATATCAACGAGTGCGGTGAGCTTTTATGGAACATCGTTAAATATAGATATGAAATAAAAATATGCCTTCAAATTTAGAATGAAATAAAAAATTGAAGGCCCTAGCAAATTGCAAAGTGGGACCCAAGCTATAATAACATCGTAGGTTAATTGCAAGCATTAGATATCACCTGGTAGAGATATTTCTCAGTTTTTAAATGCATATTTATTCAGAGATCTTTGACAAGTCAGAGGCAAGTTAGCAGATTTATTTCATCTAAAAGGTTTAATTTCGCTCTACCAGAGAAAGAGGGCAAAATATAAGCGACATTCATTTCGTTAGTAAAAGGGCTAAATTATCTTCCCGAAATTCTGACGAGCCATTTGAACAATACAACGCCAGCCTCTATTTGAATGCCACCTCCAACTGACCGCCACTATAGAGGAAGGGTTAAAAATAGAGGTTTTACGGTATGTTGCAGAAATGTTACTTCAATAGGCAAGTGCTGTTTAAAAAACTGCATATTAATGTGAATTTTCAATAAACCTCAGGCTACATGAGAATATACAAACCTTTCGGTTTTAATAAACAAAGCTGATCTCTTTTGCAATATGACAAAAAAACTACAGGTCTAATACACTACTTGTCCAAAAAGTTTATGGAAAGCTTCCAAAGCCATATATAATGTACCATTGCATGGATGCCACTTTCATTGGACCCAAGCTGTATACCGAAAGGTACAGACATTCCGATTGGCTACTCTATTCAAAGATGACGGTAAGATTACAAAAATCATCAAATTTCTAGCATTGTCTATGATGCCTGATTAACACATTGAAGAATGTTGGACCAGGTTGGCAAATAGAGATGACAGACTTGAAGATTTTGCTGAGTATATCAGGTCCAAGTGGATCACATCGACTATCTGGCCACCCACCTCATGGTCTCAGTTCAGAGTCCTACAAGAACCAACAACGAGGTGGAAGGGTGGCATTGGGGTTTAACCACAGGGCATTTGGCAATGGTACCCAAATCTCGACAAATTAATTACAGAACTATATAGCGGAAATGAATGGCACATAAATTGACAGTAATCAATGTGAAGCTCATATCAATGATATACAACCCCCCATGTCCCCATGTGAGAGCTGTATATCATTGCTCATATCAGCCGAGAAAATCACAAAAAGGTCTAAGAATTTATCTAAGACAGTTTAGTTCAGGGCTCAGGCAATGATATAAAACTCCTCACAATGGGGGTTTTATACCATTGGTTCAGGGAAGGCAGATGAAACAATGGAGCGATTATCCCCCGATTATCACGAAGGTGATACATCGACTTCCAGCCTAATGAAGACATTTATGTACAGTACTAAACATGTAAAATCATTTAAAACGATTGGAAGTTGTAAACCGAATTCGTAATTAGTGGAGCGCCTTTCAGAATTTTTAATGTCCGGAAAACAAGTCCGACTGTTGCGCCATTCCTGCGTTATCTTACATGTTCCTACCCACGAGTTCAATAAATTTAAAAGATACGTAGCATTAATGTTTTTTACCAAACAATATCAAAGATTTTTATGCGTAGAACTAATTTTTTTTATCAGCTGCTTTGTTATTTTCACCTTATTTTTGCAAGTATTAGCGCTTGTTTTGCTATCTTAGTTATTTGTTAGCAGTGACAAGAGCTTGTTTACGTTGGTATTAGTAAATAATTATGTCAGTCAGATGTATTGGAAGAGAGTTCAATGATATCTGCAATGGGATTTTCTTAACGGCAAAAAGACTATCTTCATCTGTAGACTGTGCAATAGCGCAAAGGTAACGTTAAATTATTACCATTTTGAAAAGGCTGTAAAACACAATTGCGTTCTTAAAAGATTTGCTCATCCGCCGATAAGGTGGCCTTATTGATGAAGTTTGTTTTACAGTCAGTAATATTATATAATTCAAAAAGTGGCCATTTTATTGGCTTTAGGCGCAAATTTATTGTCTAAGGTAAGCAGACCTGCCAACCCAAGAGTGGGGCAATGCGTGAGATTTGGTTTTGGGGCAATTGATTTATCAATGGTAGTATATATAAAATCGTGGAACTTGGGGCAAAAATCTCACGCATTTCTCACGCATTTTCATTTTTTCTTTGGGGTGATTGCGTGAGAGTTGGCAGGTATGAAGGTAGGTGTCAAAAGCCCTGTGATGGGCCTGTGACACCAGTGATATACAGACCCCCATGTGTGGGCTGTATATCATTGGTGACACCAACCTTAGACACATACTACTACTGTGATTTAACATCGAATGAACTATTTTGTACAGAGGAATTAGCACATCTGCATCACATCTTCGCAGAAACGTACGATCAATAGCAAGTAACTTTGTGCTAGATGGAGATGAAGCTGAGTGGCTTGCAGAAGGGAAGCTTGACGAAAGATATGCAGAAGAGATAGCAATTGTGCCAGAAAAGCAAAGGGTGGCAGCATTAGAGGAAGGAAGGAGGCAAGTCACGATATTGCTGAGGATGATATGTGTCAATGTTAGGCAATTTGCTTCATACTAATTCTTTGTGAATTGTAATTTTTGTTGTCATCAAACTTGTGCTTGGGACATTCTTTCTATTTCAGTTGTACCTGTAACATCTTCTGTGTCATATTTGGTATGGAAATGAGCAGGGCTAATTATACTCGCTAGTTATATATCGCTCAGTGTATGTGGAAAATAAATATAACTTCATTATAATAGTATTGCATTTTTTGATAAATTTAAATTGCTTTCATAGTATAGTATAGATGCGTTTTGACCCTAGAAGTTTCAAGTCATCAAATTATAGTTATAACCTGTTAGAAGTTAGAATAATTATGTAAAGATGGGATGAGCTGACTGATTATATTTATGGATTATATTAAACTACTATAATAAACTAAAAGTTTTAATTGTGGACATTTTATTTAAAAAACTAGAACAGGTACCAATCTATAAACGGTTCTATACTAATAATCTATACCGATTCTTGTTTCAAATACTTGTTGTAGATTATATGAAGTTGTCTTACATTGTCTGTGCTTTGTGTTCAGAATTGTTTCTTATTGTCACAGCTGCCTGTTGAACTATCCTTTAAACACCGTATATCTGTTGCAATTTTAGAAATAAGGATCAGCAGAGACTTATCCTTAAGAACAAAATAATAGAAAGAAAGTATTTTCGCCCTTTGCCAGCAGCGAATATCTTGAATTGCCGTGCTAAGGCTCAGATACAATACTTGTATCATACGTCTCCAAATAAGGATGGAGTGGAAACCATCTTAGCCACTTTTCCTATTACTGAGCAGGTACAATACGTGTATAGCTAAGCTTAGCTCCCCTGTCATTCTGAGATGAATTAACTCATATATGTAAGGGGTGTATGTATTGGTGTATACACTGGTGTATATATGGTGTTTATATGGCGTATATATGGCATATATACTGCATATCCTTTGTGCTAGCAAGCTATTTCTGCGGAGCTCCTACGCAGTTGAATGTAAAAGCTTCTCATGAACTTACCTCCTGAGCTTTAGCAAGCCTGTCACCAACTCGATATATCTTAACTCTTTAGCAAGCCTGTCACCAACTCGATATATCTTAACTCTTTAGCAAGCCTGTCACTTACTCGATATATCTTAACTCTTTAGCAAGCCTGTCACTAACTCGATATATCTTAATTCTTTAGCTAGCCTGTCACCAACTCGATATGTCTTAACTCTTTAGCTAGCCTGTCACCAACTCGATATATCTTAACTCTTTAGCAAGCCTGTCACTAACTCGATATATCTTAACTCTTTAGCAAGCCTGTCACCAACTCGATATATCTTAACTCTTTAGCAAGCCTGTCACTAACTCGATATATCTTAACTCTTTAGCAAGCCTGTCCCTAACTCGATATATCTTAACTCTTCAGCAAGCCTGTCACTAACTCGATATATCTTAACTCTTTAGCTAGCCTGTCACTAACTCGATATATCTTAACTCTTTAGCAAGCCTGTCACTAACTCGATATATCTTAACTCTTTAGCAAGCCTGTCCCTAACTCGATATATCTTAACTCTTCAGCAAGCCTGTCACTAACTCGATATATCTTAACTCTTTAGCAAGCCTGTCCCTAACTCGATATATCTTAACTCTTCAGCAAGCCTGTCACTAACTCGATATATCTTAACTCTTTAGCAAGCCTGTCACCAACTCGATATGTCTTAACTCTTTAGCTAGCCTGTCACCAACTCGATATATCTTAACTCTTTAGCAAGCCTGTCACCAACTCGATATATCTTAACTCTTTAGCTAGCCTGTCACCAACTCGATATATCTTAACTCTTTAGCTAGCCTGTCACTAACTCGATATATCTTAACTCTTTAGCTAGCCTGTCACCAACTCGATATATCTTAACTCTTTAGCAAGCCTGTCACCAACTCGATATATCTTAACTCTTCAGCAAGCCTGTCACTTACTCGATATATCTTAACTCTTCAGCAAGCCTGTCACCAACTCGATATGTCTTAACTCTTTAGCTAGCCTGTCACTAACTCGATATATCTTAACTCTTTAGCAAACCTGTCACCAACTCGATATATCTTAACTCTTCAGCAAGCCTGTCACCAACTCGATATATCTTAACTCTTTGGCAAGCCTGTCACTAACTCGATATATCTTAACTCTTTAGCAAGCCTGTCACCAACTCGATATATCTTAACTCTTTAGCAAGCCTGTCACTAACTCGATATATCTTAACTCTTTAGCAAGCCTGTCACCAACTCGATATATCTTAACTCTTTAGCAAGCCTGTCACTAACTCGATATATCTTAACTCTTTAGCAAGCCTGTCACCAACTCGATATATCTTAACTCTTTAGCAAGCCTGTCACTAACTCGATATATCTTAACTCTTTAGCAAGCCTGTCACCAACTCGATATATCTTAACTCTTCAGCAAGCCTGTCACTAACTCGATATATCTTAACTCTTTAGCTAGCCTGTCACCAACTCGATATATCTTAACTCTTTAGCAAGCCTGTCACCAACTCGATATATCTTAACTCTTCAGCAAGCCTGTCACCAACTCGATATGTCTTAACTCTTTAGCTAGCCTGTCACTAACTCGATATATCTTAACTCTTTAGCAAGCCTGTCACCAACTCGATATATCTTAACTCTTCAGCAAGCCTGTCACTAACTCGATATATCTTAACTCTTTAGCTAGCCTGTCACTAACTCGATATATCTTAACTCTTTAGCAAGCCTGTCACTAACTCGATATATCTTAACTCTTTAGCAAGCCTGTCACTAACTCGATATATCTTAACTCTTTAGCAAACCTGTCACCAACTCGATATATCTTAACCTTTTAGCAAGCCTGTCACTAACTCGATATATCTTAACTCTTCAGCAAGCCTGTCACCAACTCGATATGTCTTAACTCTTTAGCTAGCCTGTCACCAACTCGATATATCTTAACTCTTTAGCAAGCCTGTCACCAACTCGATATATCTTAACTCTTTAGCTAGCCTGTCACCAACTCGATATATCTTAACTTTTTAGCTAGCCTGTCACTAACTCGATATATCTTAACTCTTTAGCAAGCCTGTCACCAACTCGATATATCTTAACTCTTTAGCAAGCCTGTCACCAACTCGATATATCTTAACTCTTCAGCAAGCCTGTCACTTACTCGATATATCTTAACTCTTCAGCAAGCCTGTCACCAACTCGATATGTCTTAACTCTTTAGCTAGCCTGTCACTAACTCGATATATCTTAACTCTTTAGCAAACCTGTCACCAACTCGATATATCTTAACTCTTCAGCAAGCCTGTCACCAACTCGATATATCTTAACTCTTTGGCAAGCCTGTCACTAACTCGATATATCTTAACTCTTTAGCAAGCCTGTCACCAACTCGATATATCTTAACTCTTTAGCAAGCCTGTCACTAACTCGATATATCTTAACTCTTTAGCTAGCCTGTCACTAACTCGATATATCTTAACTCTTTAGCTAGCCTGTCACTAACTCGATATATCTTAACTCTTTAGCAAGCCTGTCACCAACTCGATATATCTTAACTCTTTAGCAAGCCTGTCACTAACTCGATATATCTTAACTCTTTAGCAAGCCTGTCACCAACTCGATATATCTTAACTCTTCAGCAAGCCTGTCACTTACTCGATATATCTTAACTCTTCAGCAAGCCTGTCACCAACTCGATATGTCTTAACTCTTTAGCTAGCCTGTCACTAACTCGATATATCTTAACTCTTTAGCTAGCCTGTCACCAACTCGATATATCTTAACTCTTTGGCAAGCCTGTCACTAACTCGATATATCTTAACTCTTTAGCAAGCCTGTCACCAACTCGATATATCTTAACTCTTTAGCAAGCCTGTCACTAACTCGATATATCTTAACTCTTTAGCAAGCCTGTCACCAACTCGATATATCTTAACTCTTTAGCAAGCCTGTCACCAACTCGATATATCTTAACTCTTTAGCAAGCCTGTCACTAACTCGATATATCTTAACTCTTTAGCAAGCCTGTCACCAACTCGATATATCTTAACTCTTTAGCAAGCCTGTCACCAACTCGATATATCTTAACTCTTTAGCAAGCCTGTCACCAACTCGATATATCTTAACTCTTTAGCAAGCCTGTCACCAACTCGATATATCTTAATTCTTTAGCAAGCCTGTCACCAACTCGATATATCTTAACTCTTTAGCAAGCCTGTCACTAACTCGATATATCTTAACTCTTTAGCAAGCCTGTCACCAACTCGATATATCTTAACTCTTTAGCTAGCCTGTCACTAACTCGATATATCTTAACTCTTTAGCAAGCCTGTCACTAACTCGATATATCTTAACTCTTTAGCAAGCCTGTCACCAACTCGATATATCTTAACTCTTTAGCAAGCCTGTCACTAACTCGATATATCTTAACTCTTTAGCAAGCCTGTCACCAACTCGATATATCTTAACTCTTTAGCAAGCCTGTCACTAACTCGATATATCTTAACTCTTTAGCTAGCCTGTCACCAACTCGATATATCTTAATTCTTTAGCAAGCCTGTCACTAACTCGATATATCTTAACTCTTTAGCAAGCCTGTCACCAACTCGATATATCTTAACTCTTTAGCAAGCCTGTCACTAACTCGATATATCTTAACTCTTTAGCTAGCCTGTCACCAACTCGATATATCTTAACTCCTTAGCAAGCCTGTCACCAACTCGATATATCTTAACTCTTTAGCAAGCCTGTCACCAACTCGATATATCTTAACTCTTTAGCAAGCCTGTCACTAACTCGATATATCTTAATTCTTTAGCAAACCTGTCACCAACTTGATATATCTTAACTCTTTAGCAAGCCTGTCACCAACTCGATATATCTTAACTCTTTAGCAAGCCTGTCACCAACTCGATATATCTTAACTCTTTAGCAAGTCTGTCACCAACTCGATATATCTTAACTCTTTAGCAAGCCTGTCACCAACTCGATATATCTTAACTCTTTAGCAAGCCTGTCACTAACTCGATATATCTTAACTCTTTAGCTAGCCTGTCACTAACTCGATATATCTTAACTCTTTAGCAAGCCTGTCACTAACTCGATATATCTTAACTCTTTAGCTAGCCTGTCACTAACTCGATATATCTTAACTCTTTAGCAAGCCTGTCACCAACTCGATATATCTTAACTCTTTAGCAAGCCTATCACTAACTCGATATATCTTAACTCTTCAGCAAGCCTGTCACCAACTCGATATATCTTAACTCTTTAGCAAGCCTGTCACCAACTCGATATATCTTAACTCTTTAGCAAGCCTGTCACTAACTCGATATATCTTAACTCTTTAGCAAGCCTGTCACTAACTCGATATATCTTAACTCTTTAGCTAGCCTGTCACTAACTCGATATATCTTAACTCTTTAGCAAGCCTGTCACCAACTCGATATATCTTAACTCTTTAGCAAGCCTGTCACCAACTCGATATATCTTAACTCTTTAGCTAGCCTGTCACTAACTCGATATATCTTAACTCTTTAGCAAGCCTGTCACTAACTCGATATATCTTAACTCTTTAGCTAGCCTGTCACCAACTCGATATATCTTAACTCTTTAGCAAGCCTGTCACCAACTCGATATATCTTAATTTTTTAGCAAGCCTGTCACCAACTCGATATGTCTTAACTCTTTAGCTAGCCTGTCACTAACTCGATATATCTTAACTCTTTAGCAAGCCTGTCACTAACTCGATATATCTTAACTCTTTAGCAAGCCTGTCACCAACTCGATATATCTTAACTCTTTAGCAAGCCTGTCACCAACTCGATATATCTTAACTCTTTAGCTAGCCTGTCACCAACTCGATATATCTTAACTCCTTAGCAAGCCTGTCACTAACTCGATATATCTTATATCTTCAGCAAGCCTGTCACTAACTCGATATGTCTTAACTCTTCAGCAAGCCTGTCACTAACTCGATATATCTTAACTCTTTAGCTAGCCTGTCACCAACTCGATATATCTTAACTCTTTAGCTAGCCTGTCACCAACTCGATATATCTTAACTCTTTCACTACGTATTTTTTTGCTCGCTCTGACGGAATTAATTCATGCTGAAAAAATTTTGCTGACGTACCCTTACAATCGGATTTTTGCTGTCAAACCTAGAGTTTCTGTTATAAAGCTTTAATCTATACTTTTTGGAACCAGCAAAAAACTCTGGACAAGAATTAATGCATATGACAAACAAAAGCCACATTAAATATTTTTTAGTTCAGTGAAACTGGCTGCGAAAGAAAAGTGCTGTCATCTTTATAGTTGGACCAAAGCGTTAGACCTCTATACTCTAATATAAAATATGGCTATCAGAATTATCTGCAGTCCAATGTTGAAAAATTTCACTAATTGAAGTATTTTTAGGTTGCTGTTCACAATTTTTCTTTTCATTCATCCTAAACCACATATAGAAAAATTTTGAAGCCACAATATTATGCTGTGAATTTTGAGTAAAAAAAACTCACGGGTTCATTGTGTTTGGCAAAGTTATAGCCCAATAGCCTAAATTTATTGTGTTAAAATTTTGGATTGATCCATTTACTCCGTGAGCAAGGTTTTTTATAGGTGCTGAAGCGTCGTTATTACGGCTTTTTGGCAGAATGAATGAGTGAAAGAGTTGCGAGGCATAGCGAGCTCTAGCAGCCCTGTAACTTTATCAAGCTTAGTGAAACATCTTTTTTGAAGTGCTTATTCTCTAACTTTCATGGCTTGCAAGTGTTATTTATGTTTTATGTTAATGAGTAACCAGATTATTGGAACTTAATACTACTGTATCAACTATTCGATTTCTTTACCATTTAACTCGTTCAACCAATGATTTTTAAAATAACAAACAACTACACCAGGAGTTGTGTGCTTTTTCTAATCTTTTAAAGTATAGAATTGCAGACAATTAGTAATTTTATATTTTGTGACCTCTAATAGTCTGTTCTTCACAACAGATTTGAAATCTGTTCACTGCGCTGTGAAAGACTGTTAATGAAACATTTGATGTTGACTGAGCATTTGGTAAACAGATCATAAACTTCCATACCATAAGCTCTTAAATCTTCATATATTGTCAGGCTGTTCATTTTCTTTGAACAGATTTTGTTCAGTTAGTGAATTAAACAGATGTCAACATATGATTAGTCACTTTGGTGGCACCTTAAATAACTTTTGCATTATTTACAGACTCTTAAAAACAAAAAAACTTTGTACAAACCAATTTACATTATGGAGAAATAAATTGTGTGTAAATGTTGTATCTTTTGCTTCAAAGGATGGCATTAGAAATAGTCATAAAAAATCGCTGAAGTACACTCTCATATAAAGTGAGAACACTCTCATATGCTAGTTCCAGTTGATAGACATTTTTAAAGACTTAATGAGCCAATACGTTACTATCCCACAACCAGTAATTTGCCGACATTGATCTACCACTTTCCCAGGCACTTACCTTGTTACTGAAGCAAAAGAGGAGGATTTATAAGAATGAAAAAGATAAGGTAAAACATAACCACGCTGTTTATAAGAAGTGGGTGCAGCTTGCTGAGTCAACACACCTGTCTCCATCCCTGCAACTCACCATAAATGATCTTATTGGTTAGTTCTCAATCAGTCATCCATCATGTGTTTTGTTTGATGTCATACATTTTATTTTGCTTACACACGGTTACATTATACAGAGAGTGAGCAGATCGATAAGCTTCAAAATGCTGCCGGAGTAGAAGGAATACCTGAGATGCCGACACCAACCTTGGAAGAATTAGGTAAATTTTACCACTCATTATAAACATTCAGAATGTTGAAAATGGCTTAGCTCTCTCACTAGTTGATGCAAACAAGAAGTGCCATTAGGCTAATTGATGTGACAACATGTGATATGAACATCGCATATTACAAAATGGCTTGTGTCGTTACCTGCTACACTGACTACACAACAACTGGAAAGCATGGTGACACACGATTCAATAAGGTATCATCTTGTTATTAGTATAAAAACTGCAACAAACCATTTAGGTACATATAACAAACCGTGCAGGTATACCAAACCATAAAGGTGTAGCAAACCGTGTAAGTATAACAAACCATGGAGGTATAACCAACCGTAGAAGTATAACAAATCCAAACCATGGAGGTATAACAAACCATGGCGGTGTTACAAACTGTGGAGGTGTAACGAACCGTGGAGGTGTAATAAACCGTGGAGGTATAACAGATACATGTTTCATAGAAATTGTTTCGTAATTGAATTTTTTAATTTGATAATCAAAGCAGAAAATTTTTTAGCTGTTAGCATGTCAAAAATTTTTTTTACATATGGAGTTATTTGTAGTGAAACAACTCTGGTATGTTGTAGTTGTGTGTCTGTTTGTACGTGCTACCTCCTCCTGTATTTGCTGGTCAATTGGTACTTATAATACGCTGTTTGTCCTTGCCTTATGCCAATATGTTTAGCCTGTGAATTCGTCACATTTTGTCTCAGCTCGTCAATTCAAGAGTGGTCCAGGAATAATGACATCATTATTAGTCAAACACGGAGGGTGGACACTTCGCTCGCCGAAAACAATGCAATCTCTGACTGCCCTAACTGAAGACTCATGGGATGCACCACCTGAGGATCTTATGCAAGATTACTTAAAACTACAGTCAGCAAACCAGCAGTCACTTTTTGGGAGAATCATTCAAAGATTTGCTGGAAAGTGATAAGCCCACGATAGAGCCGAGGTGGTGAAGGATAGCTCGATGACGTTTGCTGATGACCAGCTGAGTTGGTTTATCTGAAGGCAAGAGTGTTTCACCTTTGCTTATTTTTTCTGTAAGTGCATGCTTTCATTGCTAGCCATCTTATCAACAACACGATTGTTGGTATGAGTGGCAAATCATCTAGACGATACAATTAGTAACAGGTTGTTCGTCCGATCATTAAGATGAATCATTCATGTAATCATTAAGAAAGATACATTATGATTTCCTATGTGTATTTCTCTAAACTTGATGTTGTCAAGGCATATTTTCACGGTGATCATGCTTGTCTGAAAATACACAAAGTATTGACAGTGTCAGTTGTTAGGGCTGTATATTCTCAGTGCAGTTTTGCAAGCAAATATATCATCAAATTTCAAACCACAAGTGAAACATGTAAAAATAGTTTCATACACCAAACTGGTGCCAATTATTTATATCTTAAATAATTTTTATTTAAACAACTATGACCACTTTATATTTCGTTGAGCTTAAATCGCATTTTATACAAACAAGCTGAAAGATTGAATGAATCGTACATGCTATTACAGCTACTATGTTACTAGTCTATATCGTCATCCCTCAATGGCGCCCGGAACAGGTGCCTGCTACTATGCTCTATAGATCCTGCTGAATTGTTAGTGTTTGCAGCAGATGGTGATGTATCATTCCCATGTTGTGATTGTGGCTCAGTCTCTATTGATCCAAGAGTCTCTCCTATGTTCGCTTCAAACTCTGTTGTGGTTGTATCACTACCATTGAGGTCTATCCTGCAGACCGGGCACGTACCATGCTATAATTATCATAAAGTATTGCTGCTAAGTAAAAGGTATATAGCACGTATAAAATAGGTCAAAAACATCACGTAGTACACTGCAATACTCTTGATAGTACGATCATAATGTCGAGAAATATTACCGTACAGTCAAACCTTGACATATGTAGTTTATCTATTTACATATTAGCTTTTTATGTTCGCAAATATTCATCGCAAGAATACATGGTATATTGTTTAATTTGTTCCAGAGCTCCACAAACAATGACAAATACTTAAAAAAAACTACATATACGATTTAAACAAATAGATTGCATAAAACCATGTAAAAAATACATATAATACTACATGAAATTTAGGTTTATATAACTATTAAACCAGTAAAAAGATTATAATTGTTAAGTGGGCTTGAAGATATGTGAGCAGAAGTGTAAGCTTGGCGATGCGAAGGTTGGATGGTGGAATGACGGATAGAGCTTACACTAAATACACATTAATGTTTCTAGTTGACGTTATCATCATTAACAAAAATATAAAAAGGTGGACATGTTGCGCACTCACCAACTCTAACCATGGTACTATACAGTCTTTGTGGTAGTGGTGCTTGCATGGCAACACCTTCACATCTTCATTCAATGTAAAATCGTCGAAACATACAGAACACTGAACATTCATCTCTAAAAATATAATCAAAGCATGCTACTACTACTAATTTAAAGGTTGACTTGCAATAAAATTCACATTACAGTTATTTGATATCAAAAGATTCGTCATGTCTTACTCTGTTGTGTAGTAGGTGCCAAATATGTGGGAATGTGATTAAAAGCTCAAAAACGAACAGAAAATCGCAGCGACACGAGACCGCTTTAGTTTGGATCCGTTTTCCAAAACGGCTAAAATGTGACGTATGTGTGCTAAAACGTCTAAAATGTGTGCGAGATAGTTTATGTTCACACTTTCATGCATCCTTATTCGTCGAAATATTTTCACAAATATACTTCACGCTTTCAATAAAAACCATGTCTATTGTTCTTACGCGTCTGTTTTATCGGCATCGTAATGCTGCAACTTTGAGCACTGATATCTCAAAACCTACCATAAAAATATGTTTAATTTTTTAAACTTAGCTTGAACGATTGCATAATCATCCTCTGATAAAAATGATAAGCCTTTTGGTCCGCTATGATGGTCGAAAAATGCTGTAGAAATTGTTCGCGCCATATGGCGGGAATTGTAAGTCACATGATCAGATGTTAGTTTCAGTTCAAGTTTGAGGACGGGTATAACTGGAGTATCTCAGAACCTGATTGCAACCTCAGAACCTCTATGTATGCATGCATACATGCATGTATGCATGCATACATAGAGGTTCTGAGGTTGCAATCAGGTTCTGAGATACTCCAGTTATACCCGTCCATCGCAAATAGCGGACACGCTTTCTCGTATTAATTTTGTTAGTTTCAATTCGTCATAATGTCTAACGCGCCACATCGTGTTTGTGCAGCTGCCAAGCTGAGAAGCACCTTTTTTCTTGACCAAGAGCAGAGATGTGACAAACTTTATTTATTCGCCTGCTTACTCTTACCTTTGTTTTCGCCATTTCAAAGACGACATGTTTTTTAACCTGTTTGCATACTCCACATGTCACCAAAGCACGTGAGTAATTTATTTTATGAACTACTTGTATTAGTAGTAGTAACTCGGGTTATTTTCTAGTATTCTCCTAATACTACTGTATTAATCTATATTTAATATTACAATATTAATGTCATTTAATTGTAATATGATATTATTAGTATTTTATCTTTTTAATTACGTGTATTATCCTTATTATAGTAACAAAACTAATTCATACTGCATATCTATCTGTAAAACGTAATATATTAATTTATAATTGATAAAAATAATGTTATAAGTTTCACGATTAATTTCGCCAAATTTCTTTACCCCACTCACTTATAGATATGTTATATAAAATAGTTATTGCCATTTTCTGGTATCACCGTTAATAGCATATTAATATTATTAGATGATTATTATTAGTATTAGATGATGAAGAGTTTGTGCTAACCACTGAAGACTGGGAAGAGTTTTAGCGCTATGTTGGCCAGCGTCAAACGCTCTCCAATTACATGTAAGATAGAGCTCAACTTAACCAAACTTGACAAAATATAAAGAATATCCATAGAGTTATTACTCACATTTTTATGTTTACAATATAATGGATTCTGATAAGGTTTTGTAAAATCTGTGTCATGATTGCATGGCTATATATTTATTCTTTTTCTGATCAAGCAAATATGATATAATAACAGGAAATGATGTTGTACAAATCTTATTGCAAGTCAACTATTGTGTTGTGATTTCAGACCCGAATCCTGCTTCAAAGAGGAGAAAATAATAATAAGTGTGACAGCACACCAGCGACTATTTTACTGTCCCGCCTGCGCCCTCCCGTGCTCATTCACGATGGTGCGAGAAGGCGGATGGAAAGAGTTCAAGGTTACATGTGCCTCCTGTCACCAATCGTACACTTGGGAAACAACTGCCAGGGTGAACAGAGCTCACGTCATCAACCCCCTGCTGGCAGCTGCATCACTCTTTTCTGGCAGATGCCTTACGCAGAACCTCTGTACCTCTGTTTTCTGTCGCTCCTGAACATCGCGATACCAAGCCACAGCATTTGCCTCTACCAACAAAGAGAATACTTACATGGTGTGAGTGTTAATATTTACCCATAAACTTGGAAAATGTGAGTAAAAGCTTGGCACACTAATTGAATAACGACATTTAGAAACCATTTTTTTCTTGAAATGAAAATATGTCATCCTTCAAGCGAAATACAGTCAAACATGGATAACTCGTCCACGGATAGCTCGAACACATGGTTAATTCGAACATTTCCTTTGGTCCATTCCCACGTAATGATAAATTGCTATAGATAACTCGAACTCAACACTGTTAATTCGAACTGTTTTTTTGCCCAACGGCTACCGAAACGGTTGTTATCGCTTTAGAAAATCACTTTATTCAAAGCCATAGAGGTAAACTTCATATTTTCGTAATTCATAAGCGTCGTTATTACCACCATCGGCAAAATATTTTTGTCAACGACTTTTCTAAAAGTTTGGTGAAATTTGATTTATACTGCGATACGATGAATAGCACGGGCTAGCCGGGGCACGCGTGCAAGGATTTTCGCCATGCACATACAAAACAAAAATCGCATGTTGTTTTTGTTTTGTATGTGCGTGGCAAAAATCCTTGAGTGCGTGGCGTAACCCAGCTAGCCCGTGATGAATAGTTTTCCGACGTTGATTTCGTGTTGAATCAACGTCGGAATGTTGAATGTTTAAATCGTCTTAAAAATTCTTGTAATTAAACGTATACGTTGTCTGAGCTACAAAAAAACTATTCATCGTTTGACCTAAACACAGAATACGTGTGTACATTCAATAAGTATCTATTAAAAAAGCGTGAGTGATATAGAATGTACCGTAAAACCTCGTAAAACTTCTAATTGAACTGCCTCGGAGTGTTGCTCTTAACGAATCCCAGGTAAAGTAAGGTAATCTGCATAAACTTCAAGAAAAAACGGCAAAATTGATCGTGGGTAAAACCCCAAAAGAAAAAAATGTCTTTTCTTTTGAGCATTTCAACAACGATCAAGTTTTGCCAATGTCAATCTGAAAAACGTCCTGGCAATAACATCACCTCAAACAACAAACCAATCTCAAGTGATAGAAAAATCTCTATACTTTTTCATGAAAACGTTTTAAACTTTACATTAGAAGCATTTAATTTGAAACAAGCCATTTGTGCTTTTGATTTATATTATAGTTTGTATATGTACATGTATCTACTAATAAATAAGTAAATATATGGACTTGTGACAGTGCTCTGATAACTTGAACGCTCTGATAATTCGAACACTTTTGCTCGGTCCCTTGAAGTTCGAGTTATCCATGTTTGACTATAATATACAATTTAAAATGCTGATTCTTCATCATAATATAGCACAAAAAAGGGAAGAGGATTCTACATTCTTATACTAATGATAATGATACAAATTAATCTTGTATAATGAAGTTTTACAATATTTTACAGTGTATTGCTGAGCAGTACACCCTGCATAACGAGGGATTGATGGCAGCAATCGATTGGGAGCTTGATTTGGCAGGTGATGGTAGATGTGATAGTCCGGGGCATTGCGCACTATACGGGGCCTACACTATGATGGATCAGAGCTGCGGTTTAATAGTCAGCAGCCATCTTGTCAAGGTAAAACTTTGACAGTTTTTACTTCACAACCTGACAAAAACCCAAATTTTTTAGTAGTTATCAATACATAAACATGAAGTTGCTGATCTAGCTAAATAATTCATTCAAATAATGTGAAAGTGATTGTTGATCGTAACTTTCTTTACTTTGCAGTCAACGGAGACCATCAGCTCTAACGCCATGGCGCTGGAAGGCTTCAAGCGATGCCAGACCGATCTAATTTCCCACAGCCTGAGAGTGAGGTCCATTACAACGGATGTTGTTACAAAGGTTGTGTGCATACCGCAAGCTTGTGTTTTGGCTTATGCCGCAAATTGGTTGCAGTGAGCGACGGCCTCTACCTGCCTGCTTGGTGTCTAAGATTCAGGCTCTTTTTCCACCAACGAATGATGAAGAAGAGTTTGCAGACTTGCAAACAAGATTTGCGGCATAAGCCAAAACACAAGATTGCAGTATGCACACAACCTTTTCCAAGCATTTGGCGATGGCTCTCCAAATGGGAATAGATTATCTACCAGAACAATTATTCAAAAACAATAATTGCTGATCATCAAAATAATCTCGATCTTTATATAATAAAATCATAAAACTAATACACTCTCTGCTGTAGTAAGCGTACAAGCCAAATATAACAGTTCTTGTGTTCCACGAGTTCAAAATATGTGTTTTCAACCGATGCATTAAATGTGTAACACAAGAATTGTAGATAATGCTTGACGCATTAGCGTAGCTTTGGTGTTGTTGGCATTAAATGAAAATCCAACTCACTATGATATCGCAGGTAATTATTCCACCCCAACTCAAGAGGTGCAGGCGCCACAAGTTCGTCCACACCAGGATGCATACACAGGCATTCATGCTCCCCGCGGTCATGGAGACGATGCGCAAACTCAGCATCATGGCAGCACAAACATTCAGGAAGAGATGGCATGTCTTGACAGCGCTTGCAGACACACCACTCTGTAGCCGGTGGTATTAGCTCCTAAAGAAATGAACCATAGCTAATACATCGGGTCGATGTTATCAAACAGTATATCAGTGCAGCACTAGATTTAAATATTAAAATTGTTAATGTTGTCATTCGAGAAAAATCTGTAATTATTTTTTCGCAATATTGAAGCGACAATTATCATCATTAAAATCATATATATATAATAATATTCGTTCTATCACTCTCAAGCTAAAACTATTACTACTAGCTAGCTTGGCACATAAGAGCTGGCTAGTGGCGGTGCTTACTTGCTGGGAGGTTCGATTCTGTTGAGGATCTTCTTCAGATAGAGCGTCAGGCTCGAAACGCCAGGGTCTTAACTCTTCAGAATTTGACATTTTTATGATCGCAACTCAGACATGAATTGTCGAACGGAATGGCCAAGCTGAAACCGTAAAGTAGCGAGCATCTACATTTGATACGGGGTCTTAGGTAAAACCCGAAGTGTTTCTCATAAACTATTGCTACGATAAGTTTGATATTGAGCTTTTTATTGGCCTTTCAATTCACGCGAGAACATCACGTGACAAGACAATAACCAAACGGCGCGGATACGTCATCGAAATCAAGAGATTCCAATCTACGGCGACTTTTCGTTTTTGAGCTTTTAAGAGCTTTTAATCACATTTCCACATATTTGGCACCTACCACACAACAAAGTAAGACATGGCGAATCTTTTGATATCAAATAACTGTAATGTGAATTTTGTTGCAAATCAACCTTTAAAAGCTGCTTTTTCAATTAAAACATTCTGATTGGCTCTACAGTTGTTTTTTTTATCCTTATGCGCTGGAGGTAGGAGTGAGCTAGCTGGTTATTTAGTGTCGGTATGTGACGATGGAAAAGACAAATTCATATATTTGTAATATAATGTGACTCGTGTCACCAGGTGCACAACATAACCAGGTATAAACATTACATACAATCATGTTATACTAGGATAATAACACAAACAGGTGTAAACATTACATATATACATGCTATACTAGGATAGTACTACACCAGGTGTAAACATGTTATACTAGGATAGTACTGCACCAGGTGTAAAACATTACATACAATCATGTTATACTAGGATAATAACACAAACAGGTGTAAACATTACATATATGCATGCCATACTAGGATAGTACTACACCAGGTGTAAACATTACATACAATCATGTTATACTAGGATAGTAACAGAACCAAGTGTAAACATAATATACAATCATGCTATACTAGAATGGCACCACAATTGCGTACAGCTACAAACATGCTATAATAGGACATACCAACTTGTCGAGATGTGATCTTAACTGTTGGAAGCTTCTCAATTCTGTTTGCATCTGCGGGGGGTGGGCCAGCACCCTCTACATTATTCAGCAGCCGAGTAATGATGGCATCGAGCCCCCCAGCTCCCCACTCATAGTCAGCTGGATTTCCATGACTGTCGATGAAACATTGACCAAACAATAACCAAAAGTTTGACCATATAATCTCATGCAAAACGAAAACCAACTCAACTACCTTTGGACAGATTAACTACGGCTCAGTAAGGCAAGGAATAACTATGAAATGACTGATGCCAAATGCGACCAGAGCAACAACACGCTGACGTATTAGACATGATAAACTGTCCTTGTAGGATTATAGTTTATTTTCATATAGAGCAGTTGTGATGCTAGAAGTAAGATGCAGCATGGCAGCTCATTTCCAACGACATAAGAAAAATTCAGTTTTGACACAAATCGGAACATTAAAAATTTATAATAGGGAATGTTTACGACGGTTATGTGATGCCTCCTTAAAAAAAACAGTTTGTTAACCGAATTAAAGGCTGTCTCGCTAACGAGTAAATAATTGAATGCGGTGCAGTATTTGACTAGGACTCCAAAAGCTCTGAAGAAAATATAAATATCTCTCAGAGCTGAAGCTAAAAAGGAAAGATGAGAGTATTGACCAAACTCAGTTTCGTTAGCAAGTGGATCCACCAGTCAATTGAGACCTAATAACGGTACATAGCATATAACATGAGTATGAAGACCTGAGCAATCAGACTTTAGTTGGCACTCAAACAATTAACTATATTGCTCTTTTTTTCCAAAAATGAATCTTAGTTTAATTTAATGATGAGTCTGACAAATGAATTGGCTTTGAAGGCAAGATTTTCGGAACAATACAAGTATACACTAACAACTACATGTATATAAGTGTTAAGGCAAGATTAGCATAACAATACAAGTATACACTAACAACTATTATATAAGTGATAAGGCAAGATTAGCATAACAATACAAGTATACACTAACAACTATATACCGGTAAATGATAAGGCAAGATTAGGATAACAATACAAGTATACACTAACAACTGTATAAGTGATTAACAGTCACATTATGAGAAATATTTGGAAATGCGAAGCATGTTCACCCAGTCAGTATTAGAAGGCGGCAAGAAATTTTGAGAAATATTCTTGCTGTGAATTTAAATAATCTTACCTCAAGTTAAAGTGCATAGGTTTTGGTTCGACACCAGCTTGAAAAGTTGAGTAATTTTAATTGACTTCAACTCGACACTATGTGACTTGAAATAGGTTCAAACCACTGACAGAGAGATTCGCTAAGGATGTTTATATTTATTGCATCTGCAGTAATAGCTTAAACTAAATAAGCATCGCCCAATAATAGCAGTATAGTACTCACACCCCGGGCATCGCGAGATTTATTCCTCCTAGACGTCCTAGTTGAGAGAGTAATCTGAAAATCAAAAGCTGTTAAAGGAGAGTATATACAATATTTATACAAATATATGCAATATCTATATAAATCCAAGTGTTTGTCTGTCATATGTACAGTTTATAGCGGTTGGTTAATTATGCACGCTTGAACTACTAAAAAGAACTAAAATTAGCACGCTTGAAATACTCAGACTTTCCCAAAAAACAAGGCTTGTAGTCCTATATGTATAGTATACATTTATGTATAGTATACCTATATATACAGGATATATATAGATTAAATGAAAGGCATGACCGTTGTGTGTGGTATGTTTATAATGCACCCGTATTAAATAGAACTTGATGCCAGAAAGATAACAAGTAATAGTAGCAAATCTGAGAATAGCTGACAGTATGACTTCAGTTTAAAGTGGGAGGTAGGTTTTACCTTCTTAAAAGCCTTCTTTATTATAAGCACATGTATATACATATTGTTATATAAGACTGAAGGAGTGTCATTTATTATCGCCAAGTGCCTATTATCGTGTGCTGAAATACGGTACAAAACAGAAAGACAAAGTAACTTTTTAGTGCCTAAAATTCAGCTGTTATTTTAATTTTTCAACTAGAGCTAATGTTAAAAGCACAAGTTTCCAGTGAAAATGACTAGACCTTCCAACGAAAAATCACTTACGTATCTAAGGGGTGACGTGGTGCAGTCTCGCCTGCATTTGAAGCCCCAGCTCCTATAGAACCAGGAAAAATGAATGGCAGGCCAGACCGAGCCGCACGGCCCGCAGTAGGTCTGCTGTTCATGCTGACGACAAACATGCCAGGATGAGGGCTGTGCATGTGTGTATGTCCGTGCATTATTGTGTGGGGCATGGGTAGAGGAAGAGCCTCGTCTACATCTCTATCAGGGTCGGCCTGTGTTATCAACAGCTGGTAAGATCTGCATAAGCTAGCCTCACATATTATGTCTAATTCAGCCTCAAGTTTATACAAACAGAAGATGTCTTCAGACAAGAAGAGACCTACGCAGCAATTACATTTGGTTGAGCTTCACTAACTGGCATCAGCATAGCAGATGGAAATATACCGTGCGTCCAACGTAGGTAGAGTTCTGTAGGCAGCCATGCTTCAAACGATATTACCTTTCGCACAAACATAGGGAGACATGAACTCGGTTACATTGAAGCACCAAGCTAAATCAGACCAGCCTTATAAGAAACCTTGTAAATAAAACTTTAAAAAGATATTTTCAAACACAAATCATAGAAAGAAAGCTGGCATACACTATAGGTGGTTCAAGAAAATTGTCAACTATTAAAAAGAAGCGTAATGATTCAACTCTACTCACCAACGTGGCTTCGCTTTGCCTGCAAATGTGAAAACTGAGAGTAATAACTGAATTCTCCATGCTTATAAAATACTACATGTGATATTTAGTGATACTAAGTGAAAAGATTACCACATTGAGACTCAGTTATCTAGTTAAAGAAAAAACCTTGAGTGACTTCCACTAAAGTTTCAGTGCCACTAAACAGTGGCAATCACAGCGCTTGTGTTATGGAAATAATGAAAGGTGTGATGAATATAACAGCTGCTAACCAGTTGATGAGTGCCACTAAACTGGGCAATTCAATGTTTTTCTAAATTCAAAAGGCGATTCCAGATACTGCACACATGTCCAACCAAGAAACTAGCCTGTCTTGACAAACTGTTGTTTTTGCGGAGTTGTTCTCCCGTCGAGCGAGCGAGCAACACAACAGCTTGTCACAAGATGTACTGCACCTGATGCACCAGCTGAACTTATAGGGAGTTGTTCTCTTCGTTCTATGCAGCTTGGTTGCGATGTTATGTCGGTCGCTCCATTGGTAACCATAACGAATTTCGCGCAAAAATTTATGTAGAAAAAATAAGATTACAACGTTTAACTAGCGACCAGTCTCTGCGGTAAACTTTAGTAGAACTTGAAAACTTACGCAACAACAACGACTAAACATGTCGTTATTTGTGCGCTCAGTCAGTTTTATTTCTATTTTTGTATCAGTCAGTTTTATTTGTTCTTATAGATTTTATTTTCAATTTATTTTATTCTTTAATTTTACTAACGTTTACAACAGGGATCGGTCTTTGGTTGAACGTTGTAATCTTTTTTTTTCTACATAAATTTTTGCGCGAAATCTGATATGATTACCAATGGAGCGACCACCACAACATCGTAGCCAAGCCACATAGACGGAAGAGAACAACTCCCTATAAGTGCAGCTGATGCATCAGGTGCAGTACGTTTTGTGACAAGCTGTTGCATTGCTCGCCCGCTCGACAACTCTGCAAAAACAACAGTTTGTCAAGACAAGCTACCAAGAAACAAACTCTGAGTAATAAACTTCTTCAAAAACCTCAAATTGTTAGGGTAAGTGGCAATTTTTTTGTGGTTTCACTTTTACAGATTTTAAAGCGCTCACCTATCATCGGTCTCCATCTCTTCAACAAATCCACCATCACAATGCGGACAAGTCAAATCCTACAAGCAATAACTTGTCACAGTGAACAACTAGGAGAGATAACAATTCGTAAAAAGGACTTATTCAAATTGCATGGTAGCTTTTGCAAATGTAAATGGAGAGTTTACCATCACAAATAATTCGGAATGACAGGAACTAGGATAAATTTTATTGATGGAGCCAGGGTTGCTTGCCAAGCTAGTTTGCTTAGTTTTGGGAATGACACGCTGACACGGTAACATAAGATATAGCATCCACATCGCTTGCGTATTCAATGATCCTGCACTTGAGTCTTCATCATTTAGTAACGTAAAGCGCATCTGCCTGTATACAACTATTTTTACACTACATCACCAATGGATGGATGCGTGCAGTAAAAGTAAAGTAAAATTCTCGTCTTGTGTTACTTCAAATTAATGATTATTTATTGGTTTGTAGGTATTTGGTTAGGTCTGGTCTCGTTTTATTGTACAAGCAACTAAGCCAAGAGTCACCTTTTATTTATACCTTTAAGTTTGTAGCTAAAACTTATGAAAGTGATTAATTCAATCATGGAACAAGTATAAACGCTTCCTGCCATTTGTTTACACTGATGATTTCTTACTTTACTCCTTGCAAGGCTTTTAAAGTTTATTAATATATTTTGAGGATAAAAGAAGTTGTGATTTTTTATCTATAAATATTTTAAACTCATTTAATAATGTGATTAAAAAAAAGTGTAAAAAGTCAACTGAATAATTATGAGGAAAGTGTGTTTAATGGCTCATTGTTCAATAATATGTAATGCAGTCAGCGTAACTACTGATAATGTTGATTTTTGTACCATGACAATGAGATGAGTGACAATGAAGGCTAAAGCAGGTTGCATCAGTTTCAACTTGCTCTATAGCGGTTTCCTAGTGTGAAGTGCTACCCATGTTTGAACTGACATACTACATTTGAGAGAATATCAGGGATATTAGTGATATTTTATGAAACTTGCCCTTGGAAGGTAGATTTACGCTTGAATCTGCGCTTACGATTGACTCAACATACAAATTTTAAATCATAACATAAAACTCTAACTAATAGTTGACTCTACACTTTTCAACAAATGACATTCAATATTTTTCAAAGTATCCCAGCTTCTTAAGCGAAAATAGTTAGTATGAAAGTGAAATTGAAATACTGCCCAAGGCCATTCAATAAGTGGTCCCCCTGCGATGACACACACTTTTGCAGAACGAGCTTTTCAATGTCTTCAGCATAGAAATCTTTAAATTGATTTAGAAAATTGCTCGATGCATTCTTAACCTCGCTCTCACTACCGAGGGGTTCCTTTCAGAAAGCCATCAATAGGTAAGTAAAAGTCACAAGGTGCAAGATCAGGACTGCGGGGAGGATGTGGATGAAATTCCCAATAAAATTTGTTCATTGTTTCTATTGTTTTACCGGCCATATGAGTCCCAGCACTGTCTTTGTGAAAGATGACCTCAGCTTACCGTAAACCTCAAAATTTATTGTTTACATCCTCCTTAGCCTATTTTAAAAATTCACAGTATGTGGAACTGCTGACAATGGTGCCTTGTACAAGAAAGGAAATAGTAATAGGTTCTTGCATATCCAAAGAACAGTAAGCATGACTATGGGTAAACCGTTGTGACATGAACAATTTCTTAACATATTTCCTGTTTTCAAAGTAATGACTGACATTTCGATTCTGATTCATAGTGATGAATCCAGGTCTCATCACAAGTGACAATCCAAAGTAATTCACCCCTTTCCCATTTCTATCAAGAAGGGTTCTATTTATACAACTCAGCCCTATTTTGTCTGTGCTCTTAGACCAGCTGTTTGGGCAGCTAGCGACAGCTGACTTTAGGGTAAGCCAGGTTCTCATGAATAATTTTGTGGGCTGTACCAACTGATTCACCAGATTTCTTTGCAACATCTTCTACTGTTACCTTTTTCTCAGACTGAACAAGCTCATCAACTGCTTCAAGCATGTTAGAGGTCCTCACGTCAACAGGTTTAGTCGATCTCTCTTCCTCAGCAATACTGGTCTTGCCTTCTCTAAACTATTTTGCCCATTTATAGACATTTTTTTTATAAAACCGTGTTCGGCATAAATATTCACCATCTTCCTGTATACCACACTGGGTTTACATCCTTCAGCTACCAAAAATCCAATAGCTAATTTCTGTTCAATTTTGGAACATCTGTTTTAGTTGGCTATTTTTTAAAACCTCAGTAAAAAGGATCACAAGACCACATAGCTTTTCAGAAAAATTATGTGAGTCATCGGTATAGATGATAGGAACTTTTAAAAAATTAGGGTTCAACTTGTAATGGAACTCTTTTTATAAATAAATTCACCTTATTTATTGAACAGTCCTTGTATATTAGCTAGGTCAGTTTAGATTTTCAACATAGCCTATGGTACCATATTTCAATCAGCAGCTCTGTCTCTACACCTCTAAGATAAACTAATAACAAGCCCTTTCTAGTAGACTAGCTTTTTAGTATTTGTTTTAATTTCTGTTTTAAATCTTACTATAACGCATTTATTTTATTGCTAGCCTATGTAAAATTATCCGCAGTATTTATGACAAAATTGTTGCAGGTTCTGGGCAGTAAGCAAATTCTAATAAACTATAGACTAGTGTATTTTTATGATAACGCTTGATACAAAGTGGTTTTAACATCAAAAGCAGACCTTGGAGTGAAGTAAATTTGTATGTATAAACTTGTCTGTATTAGAGACGCATTTAAACACTCACATGCTTGGCATCAAATATTTTAAATTGAAATTATGTTTTTAGGTAGGCTAAAAATGGATAATTGTTCAATTGGTAAATATTTGGTCATTTTTGTTATACATAAGGGTGCTCTGACAAGTTTGTTCCATGATAGAATTTAATTTTATAATTAGCGGACTGAAGTGATCTAGTTCAGTATACTAAAATAGAAATCTATTTTTGGAAGATCAATTTGATTATTTTGTAGAAAGAACAGGTTTAGCTGATCTATTTATGCAAAAAAGAAACAGACATTTTAAACCCAAAAAATAAAAAGTACAAGTTATACGATTTGTGATGATCTGTATGAAGCATTCGACATTATGAGACATCAGGTAAAGCTACTACAATTAATCAGTAACCGGGGAGGCCAATAAGAAGAGGTTCATATGATTACAACTGTTATCAGTATTTTAATGGTTGCTACTGGTTGTAATTACCGTCAAACCTGTTTGAACACCACCTTTATTTGAACGCCACCTTCAATAGAACGCCACTATGAAGAAAGGGTTGAAAAATATAGCGCTACACTTTAATTGAAGACCACCTCTATTTGCCTGCTACTTTGGTATTCTTTGTCTTTACGAATTCGTAATGGCAAGTGATCTGTAGAAAAATGTCCACAATATGATACTAATAATGACTCGGTTACGTCACTAACAATTGTTTTGTTGAAGCTATAGTGGTTGCCATGATCTCAATGAGAGTGCACCTGAACGGATCGACCATCACAATCATCATAACTACAATCTGATTCGAAGTCTAAATCATATCCTGTGTTTTCAGATTCGTTCATAATGTGGTTTACAATCTTTCCTGAAGAAATTAAAGCTCTTTGATAAATGATGAGAATACTTTTCCGGAACAACGTATGAGGCGATAAAAGCGTCTGGCATTATGGCGCATTCTAACTTTAAAACGTTAAAAATGTCTTTAAAAATGAAAATCCTTATGTCCATTTTATAACTCCAAAGCTTAATGGTTTTTTCATTAAAACTTTGAAAGTGACACTATCGAAATAATTAATAGTAGTACCACGCTACTATTATATCATCAAAGTAGTTGCTTGTTTAACTCGGTCTGATACTTTGACCTATAAAAAAACAGTTTAGCAAAAATGCTGAGGCCAATAGCATTAATATCAATCCAGCCGAAGGAGAGTGCAAAATCTAGGCAACATTAGCATCACTTCGGCCATGTAAGGGTTAAATGTATCTTCCTAAAAGTATGAGCAAATAAAAATACAGCGCCACCCTTTATTTGAACATCACCTCTAATTAAACGCCACTTTGGAGACGGCCCAAAGTTAACATCTGTTGGATTTTCACACCGCACTTGCTCGATTCTTGCTCAGTTATCATGTAGATTGTTGTATAGAAACAGTAGTAAAAGCAGATGCTAGAAGGGAGCAATGCCTAAATTACAAGAAATATATGCAATATTGCAGCGAACAAAACATTTTGTACATCAAAGGACTATCAGGAGAAACAATAATTATAGAAGCATCGACAAAAAGATTAGAGACTTCCAATAAAATTAATCCATCAGAAAAGCTCCGTCAACCATCCAGCCAGGACTTAAAGGCGATGACATGTACACGGCTATGCCAACTTCTACTAGACATGACCAAAACGACAGCAGTTAGTAGTCATTTTCAATCAGTACATGCTCATGACGTACTCAAGACTTGTTTACTCAAATACCAACCCTCTACAACATTAAGGACAGAACCTGAACACCTAAACACTTTCTCACAGGCTAACAGAGACATCTATTAAAGAGAACAGCTTCAATGACTTTGCCTCTTTCTTTTTCATATGCTGAACCTCTTTCTCCTTTGTCTGCCGAGGTTCTTTCAACTGGTGCGACTTTTTCAATTTCAACCATTGAGCCACTCTATCTATGAACTGTCATGACTCTCATTTGACTGTCGTGACTCTTAGACGTACGGGTCTGAGTGTCGGAACATGACGATCGTTCGAGTAATTTTGTGTTATTGTATTAACCACAGATAAATATGACTTTCGGCGGAAGGGCACTCTGGAACTTTTTGTGCGGTAATAAACGTTGTGAATTCTAATTCATCATTAGCCTAACTGTATCTGCCTGTATCAACTAACATGGTGGGCAGTACAAATTGTTACATGTTGTACCTAAATCAATGCTAGGAAAACTTTTTTCATGTCAGTTTTGTCCCAAGAGTCGAATTAGTGTAGATATTGCCTTTTTGTGCGTTAGTTAGATTTTGCGATATCTAGCGTTATGGCGACCGGCGCAAAATTTAGCCCACCTCAAGAATTTTTACTTCCAACCAGAAAAATGATCAGAATGGTTTTCAAGATGGACTAGATACCGAGCTATTACCAAACTCTCAGAAGAAAATGATCAAGGAATGCAGATTAGCAGCTTCTTGTACTATATGGGTAGTAAAAGTGAGAGTATCTTTGCATGTTTGAGCCTAAATGATGCAGAGCGCAAAGTTTATAACACTGTTACTACAGCATTTACAAACTATTTTTCTCCATGCAGATATATTATCTATGAGCGATCAAGATTTTTTAGTAGAGATCAGCAAGCTGGGGTAACTAGAACAGTATGTCCACGCATTGAATGGCTTTGCCGATCGTTGTGACTTTGCTAGTCGATCGGAGCAGATACGTGACCGAATGGTAGTAGGCATAAGGGATGTGGACTGCAGCAAGAAGATGTAGAAAATGGTTGTGGATAAGTTGGCTGAAGAATTTGCCATCAACTTGGCTCGTCAGTCTGAGCAAGTTGAAATTCACATTAAAGAACTTGCCGGTTCTCATTGTACTTCAACTGCAGATGTACAAAATTCAGTCGATGCCATACACCAACCTTCACGCCGCCAAAGTTCCAAATTTGGTGGAAACCAAAGCTCTACTGCTGCTACCGAGACAGATACTCGTGATAAACCATGTTCGAAATGTAGGTATCTCATCTCGTTCATAACAAAGGCACCTGCCCCGCCAAAAACGAAAAGTGGAATACGTGTGAGTGTTGGACACCATAGGAAAATTTGCATTGTGGATCAACCGAAAGCATTGCTTAGTAAACATGCTTGTGTTTGTTTAGGCCTAGTAGCACGTACATGTGATGTTGATGATGTAGGTAACAATAATGATAACTTTAAGGTAGAATTCCCCAAGCTTTTTGTAGGGCTAGGTAAGATGGAGCATAGTGTAGGTATTGAGTTAAGTGACAAGTCAAAATCGTTCGCCATTCACACACCTCGTAGAGTCACGTATCTGATAATGCACAGCGTTAAATCAGAGTTAAATCTTTTGGGCAAATCAACCAACTGATTGGTGCGCGCTTATGGTAGTAGTGCCTAAAAAGAACAAAAAAGTTAGAATCTGTGTCGACTTTACAGAACTGAACAAGCAAGTGAGACGTGAAGTGTACCCAGTGGCTCATGTTCAGTCTAGTTTAGCTAAGTTGGGTACAGGCGATATTTTACCAAACTCGATGCCAACTCGGGATTTTATTAAATTCCCCTCAGAGAGCAGGATAAGTATCTGACTACATTTTTGACTCCATTCGAGAGGTTTGCGTTTAACCGCCTACCGTTCGGCTTGTCATCCAGCCCAGAAATTTACTCCAAAATTGTTTCCCAAGACCTTAGTGGCTTGGAGGAAGTTATCTGTCACGTGGCCGATGTTTGTATTTGGGGAAAAGACGTAAAAGAACACGACACCCGGGGTCGTGCGGTGCTGGAGAAAATGTTGAATGCAACAATGACCCCTAACACCTCTAAATGAGAGTTTTCCAGTAGTCAGATAACATTTCTAGGACCTGTGATATCATCCACTGGCATACGAGCTAGTCCAGATTTAATTCAAGGCATCAAAAGTTTTGCCACGCCTACATGGACTAGAGACGGTTAGTAAATTAGTATGGGTCTGAGTGTCGGAACATGGACGACCGTTCAAGTAATGTTGTGTTATTGTATTAACCGAAGATAGATGTGACTTCCGGTGGGAGGACACTCTGGGACTTTTTGTGCGGTAATAAACGTTGTGAATTCTAATCCACCATTAGCCTAACTGTATCTGCCTGTATAAACTAGCAAGTGAGGGCGTAACTTTTATTGGCTATTTTGAACTTTTGTCATTAATATTATTGTTTGACAATTTTGTTAGTTGTGTATTTCAATTGTTAGACTTACAAAAATACAAAACCATTTTTACTGGTAAACATTAGTATTGGTTGCAACAGCTTAACGCCTGTGCCAGTGTTTAAACCAGTAATAATCAAATTATTTCACAAAACCTAAGCAAAAGCGCACAACTAAACATTCGCAAAATAGAATAAAATGACAAAGCAAATTCAACACTGATGTGTTGTGTGGACGCATCCAAATTGCATCATTGCAAATTTGGATGCCAAATTGCATAATTCTTCCACTTTCCCGCATAACATTAAATATGTGGAATGAACGGAAGTATTCGCAGTAAGAGCGTACTGAGTGTTCAGAAAACCAGTGCTCAATGATATGTGATTTGTGTTACAAGCTTCCATAATGAAGGTAGTAATCAAGCTAGTAATACTAGTATATGGGTCTTTCCCGAGAACTCGCCCACAAAGTGTGACATGGAGGTCAAAATCTCAAATCACCCCTACACTAGATTTAGCATTACTTTTAGGAAGCCCAACTATTCAAATTTTGTAAACAAAACAGTTTTTTGCTGTGTCGTTGGTAAATTTCGCAGTATATTGGTGTTTCTACAACAGGTCAGTGACAGGTTGCCGATGTAACAGGGGACACCATATCACACCTTTAAGTAAATACATCAATTATCAAAAAAAGCTCTGACAAATTTAATTACCAATGTTTACAATTACTCATCAACAAAGTTCTAAATACCACAAAAGTTACAAACAGAAAAAAAAGCGTAATAAGAGTAACGCCACATAGAATGTCCACTTGGTCATCAATAACTGCATAATATGCTATCACCTTTATTCAAAATTTTTATCAAACAAAAAGACACAAGCTTAATCATTTTTCATCTGCTTTAATACTTGGGTAATAAGGCTACAATGTCATAAGAACAGTTAACTATGGAGTGCAAACAATATACTTTACTTAAAAAAATTGCCTGTCTTACCATACATACAGGTTTCCAATGTCACAGAGACACAAGGAGACGCCATTTCCCGGTTACAACTGGTAATATTGCCAAATGATAACACTAGGCTATGTCATTAATTTGAAGTAATGTTACTTCCAACATACAATAACAGTGATCATACATGTTTATATCTTTTGATTCCTGTTATTTAAGTTAGTTATCTTTAATACAGGTTGCCAATGTAACAGGGACACCAGGTGATGCAGTGTCCCTGATCAATAAGCTTATTCGGCAGAGTGAATTCAACTTCGCAGATGACAAAACGAATTTGCAAAATAAAGAATGCTTTCTTTGAATACATTTTCTTACATTTCAGACCCCAATGCTTTCATGTCACATTTTTTGCAACAAAAACTGTCGGAGACACCACATAATAATGCTTTTTATATCAATGAGTGTTGGTCGCTGGAAGTCGTACTTTGTGTCAATTGATGTTTGGATTGGTGCTATCCAAGTAAACACTGATCCATTATGATACTGTTTTTACTTCGTGATAATTTAAACGTGAAATATTTGATTTGTTCAATCACACACTTGTGGTCTAGTTCTGTGGAAAGACCCATATGTGTAAACAACAAACTTTATGAGGAGGGAAGGCCAAAATTGACACTGAGTAGACTTCGTTTGGTTACTCCAAGTTATGCTAAAAAAAACTTACCGAACCGTTGGCTTCAGGGTGCACTTCTATTCTACACTCATGACAAAAATATCTTACGGCAGAAGTTGCTGCTAACCTAGAAAACCCATAGTTTTCTTGAGGCTCAGCCATAACAAGTTAGTAGGAGTGACTTGAATAAATTGCTGCGACTTCGTATTGGTTTTACGAATACAAAATAGCCTCGGTCATACACTCTTACTAATTCGCCGTAAAATAGATACCTATTTGTCGCTTATCAAATTTGATAAGGTATTATTGAAAGCATATGGCGAGATATTACGGGCGAGCGGAGCTTTAGCATCTGGATGTCCAAGGATCGAATCTAGGAGTTCGCTTCTCCGTAATCACTAAAACGTAGCAGCACTCGTTTTCCACTAGATCATCATATACGTACTCTATGTGTAAAATTAGAATAAAAGAGATTAGATCGAAAAAGTTAGATTATTAGCAGATTTAAATAAAAGTTATTTAGATCGAAAGAGCTAAATAACTTCTATCTAAATCTATACCAGACCTCTAAATCAGACCTTGGAAGTAAAGCGGAATGAAGTGAACACGCTTTATAAATTCTCTTAAGTGTTTCACCTACAGTACTGGACATGTTTATGAGTAAGATAGACCCGCAGTCACACTGATTTGTCTACAATGCTCAACGGACAAGTGACTAGCCAATGAAAATGCTCCCATATAAATACATACAAATACAATGACTAACACTAAGTGACTAGCCTATGAAAAGGCTCCCATATAAGTACATACATACCTGCCAACTCTCACGCATTGGGCGTGAGACTCACGCAATCACCCCAAAGAAAAAATGAAAATGCGTGAGAAATGCGTGAGATGTTTGCCCCAATTTCCACAACTTTATATATACTATCATTGATACATCAACTGCCCCAAAACCAAATCTCACGCATTGCCCCACTCTTGGGTTGGCAGGTCTGAGTACATACAAATACAATGACTAACACCAAGTGACTAGCTTATGAAAAGGTTCCCATATACGTACATACAAATACATTGACTAACACCAAGTCACTAGCTTATGAAAAGGTTCCCATATACGTACATACAAATACATTGACTAACAATAAGTGACTAGCCTATGAAAAGGTTCCCATATAAGTATATACAAATACATTGACTAACACCAAGTGACTAGCTTATGAAAAGGTTCCCATATACGTACATACAAATATATTGACTAACACCAAGTGAGTAGCTTATGAAAAGGTTCCCATATAAGTACATACAAATACATTGACTAACACCAAGTGACTAGCTTATGAAAAGGTTCCCATATACGTACATACAAATACATTGACTAACACCAAGTGACTAGCTTATGAAAAGGTTCCCATATAAGTACATACAAATACATTGACTAACACCAAGTCACTAGCCTATGAAAATGTTTCCATATAAATACATACAAATACATTGACTAACAAGTGACTAGCTTATGAAAAGGTTCCCATATAAGTATAATAATTGTTATAGATTGAAGGCTGTAAAATTTCTAGTAAATCTAGAACTTTACAAACAACTAAGATAAGACGATTTATACTATGCTTGTCGGACATTGAAAAAGGCAAACTCTTTATATCACTTTGGGGAGTAATGACTGATTGACAGACCACCATTAATTTGAGAATGTTGAATCTGAAGATCATTGTGGTCTCACAAAACCCAAATCTGTCTCAGTTTTTTTTTTGAAGCTACAGAATATTGGTACGGTTTTGTTATATTTGGGCTTGTCCATAAATTCAGTGAAAAATGAACCGATTTTGAAAATGTTATCTGCTGGTACAGACCCTGTCAGTCTTGTTCAGAATATTCTGAGGGCTCAGAAAATATATAACTCATCATTGTGTTGTGAATAATTTAGTTGTACCATACAATAGAAGTTAGGGGTTATCAAAGCGCTCTCGAGATTTTATTTTCATGGTAATATTTTATTTGCTAATATTCAGCAAACTAAAGATGCCAATTGACTAGAAATCATTTCATTCTGCTTGTTACACTGTTCCAAATTATGGGAAAAACAGAAACAATCAAAAATGTAAATCGTCTATCTATAGTACACTTTTACAACTAGTAGCTTTTTAATTGTCACACGGCTAACTAAAAACATTGACAAATAACTCTAGCACCCATACTATTCAAGTCTCAGTATTTTTATTTTATGTTACCTTAGTACTTACCATGAAGGCACCACAGAATGATTTTTGGGCTTATAAGTTCAAAAGGATGGCTGTGGAATGGTTAGCTATGTGACAGGTTAGTGACACCCCCCAGGTTGGCATTTAGTTGCCTTCATGATCCAATTAAATCACATAATTACACCTTGTTTGTGTCTAGTTAGCAAACAACACTAATCTTTATAAGATTTCCATTCAATTTATGGTATATAAAAGAATCAAAGAAGTTTGTTAATAGATTTTCAAGGTCTGAACCTAAAACGAAATACCCTACTGGCAGACTGGCTGACCAGCTCAAAATTGGTCCATCTGGCCATTTGATGATCAAAGGAGTTGTTATGAGTTGCGCACAACGTTGTGTCATTACATAAAAACACGGTGCATGTGCTAAAAATTAGTATAACCTTGTTCATCTGAGACGCAGTTGACCCATGATCAATGCTGAAAGAGTGAAAGCTTACAAAGAGCGTATAAAGGAGGATTCTGAAAAGTGTGAAGGGTTTAAAAGAAAGAAAGCAGAACAATCAAGGATTTTTAGACAGAAGAGAAAATTCAATATGACAGAGGAAGAACTAGAGATACAAAGAGCTAACAACAGAGAACGAAAGCAAAAGCAGAGGGAACAGAAACGTAAAACTACGACAGTTAAACTTACACCAGGTATGTATTGATGGTGATAGGGAATATAGCAACCAAGGAGAGTGTGGTAACACGTTAGTAATAAATCTCACAGGGAGAATGTTTTGAGATTTGTGGACTGGAGCTGACTGTTCTATGATGGTTGGTGTATTACTTGGAAAATATTTTTGATCATTGAATTGTTTTCAGTTCAGGCCCTTCTCCCTTTGGCTCTGGACAGTCTGCTGGAAAGGCATTGAGGAAAGCGGAAGCAGCTCTACCAAGAAGTCCCAAGAAGTCAGCTCATGTACTCAAACGTCTCATTGATCAGTACGGTCCAGATGAGCCAAGCTCAAGTGACTCTTGCTTATGAGGAAGGAAAGGACTTGGAGATGATATCATCAAAAAGGTCATTGACTTCTATGAGAATGATGACATCAGTAGGATGGCGCTGGGAAAAAAGGACTCTACTCTATCAAGGTTAATGGTGAGCTAGTCCAGAAGCGCCATCTGTACAACATCAGTGAGACATACGAGCTTTATAGAGCTGACAACCCCGATGATGTCATCAGTCGGAGTAAGTTTGCAGCTCTTAGACTCACTCATGTGCTTCCAGTCAATGAGGTTCCACACAGTCTGCTTCTGTGCTATCCATGAAAACTTCCGATTTCTGGTTGAGGCTCTTAAAAGAACAGGAAATGACTTGCCAAGCACTGGAAGAGAACTGATTGACTCATGTGTGTGTATGCAGCAGAGAAAACCTCATCTGTATGATGATTGAAGGCACTTCATGTGTTGGCTGCGAGGAACCTAAAAAAGTCTACAACATCCCGAGATTTTCAGAGACGGCACAACTTCAATGGTACACAGGCTTGGGGCCACTAGCAGTGCAGTGCGCACTGCACTAGTGCACTGCGCACTGCACTAGTGCACTGCACTAGTGCAGTGCATAGTGCAGTGCAATTTAAAAATAAAAATGTCTAGTGCAATGCTAGTGCAAATTTGACATGAGTCCCTGGGTGCACTAGTGCAAGTGCAGTGCTTAGTGTGACATGGTATGCACTAGTGCAGTGCTTAATGCGGATTAGAAAATTCCCATAAACGCACTAGGGCAAGTGCAGTGCACAGTGCAACATAAAATGCTCTAGTGCAATGCCTAGTGCGGATTGGAAACTTTTTCATAAATGCACTAGTGCAAGTGCAGTGCCTAGTGCGACATAGTATGCACTAGTCTAAACTAGATCTAAACTGACTGACGCCAACTTTGAAAGGCTAATGTTCCTTCGGTCTAATAAACATCTTCTCTGAACAATAATGCTTATCAATTTTGCCATCAATATGACTTACTGTTTACATGATACTGGTTTATCCAAGGGTAGATTTTCTTGTTGTACATAGTACATTTATGTAATAAGAAGTGAATTCTTCCATTCCATGCTTGCTTAGTATATTTAGTTAATGTAATTGTAATACATTGCACTATTTGATATCTGTTGTCATCTGCACTATTTAATATTGAGCATTATTGTAGGTCTATGGTTTGTTTGAAATTTTAGGTGAGGCTAGTTTATTTGACAAATACATGGCTGACATCCTTTGCACGGCTATAATTGTACTATTGCAGTGGATATCAGTAGATATCTGTTGATTAGCAAGCAATTCTTGCAGCTGTTATAGCAAAAAAGCTCATTGGTCTAGTGCCTAGTGAAGTTTAATAGTGAAGTGCCTAGTGCATTTATGATTTTACACTGCACTAGTGCTAGTGCAATGTCTAGTGCGCAAGAATTTTTGCTATTGCAGTGCCTAGTGCATTTTTGACTTCAATTTTCGATACACTAGTGCTAGTGCAGTGCCTATTGCACAGGAATTTCTGCTAGTGCAGTGCCTAGTGCATTTTATATTATTACTATGCTATGCACTAGTGCAGTGCCTATTGCACAAGAATTTCTGCTAGTGCAGTGCCTAGTGCATTTTATATTATTACTATGCCATGCACTAGTGCTAGTGCAGTGCCTAGTGCACCTTACCGTCGTCTAGCCAGCAAATAGTGCAGTGCGCTCAATACTCACTAGTGGCCCCAAGCCTGATGGTACAAAAGGTCAACAGTTGAAGGGAGAAGCTTGAAGACCAAACATAAAGTTACAGCCGGAGAAGCAATGAATTCACCCCAAGAGGAATGGAAAGCCTATTTCAACCACTGCTTCTATAAAGATCACCAGTCAAAGTACTTTGACCAAAAAAGATCCAGCTTGTTTGATAATGACTGCATCATTTAAGTGGATTTTTCTGAGAACTACCAAACTAGCTACCGAGATGAGATACAGTCAGCTCACTTCACCTACTAGTGGGCACAGTGGGCCGTTTTTGACCTTATTCAAGATTTCCCTGCTCATAGCCGATCAACTAACTTTAAATTAATAGGAAAGCAAAAGAAATATGTTCTCTAACATATCTGAGTCCTCAGGCTCTATGCCAAACCTGATGAAAACTATTGCGTGTTACATAGATGAAAACGTTGGACCACTGTGCCTCATGACATTGGGCACACTGAACATCACTTATATTCCATCATAATGTTCTCAAATCAATGTAATTTTAATGTGATTTATTTATCTTTGAGAGTTATATGACATTCTATTTATTATTTACTGCACAAGCAACGTGTGACAAGAAAAACCAATGTATTCAGCTAAATGTCACTCTCTGTCTTTTCAAGTACCCGCTTATTCAAACTTTCGCAGCACATTCGTTCTCATCCCATCTGGGAGGATAGCTACAGTGGTTTTGTTTAGTATAGTCCCGTGCTAACTTTCTTAGTTGTTTCTCTGTCAGCCCGTGACGATGCCTTAAAGCTGTGAGCAAGTTATTTTCAGTAACATTTCTCAGATGAACTGTAAAAACTGTTTACGTGCTTTTTTGGAAAAGAACCCAACATTATTTATTCCTTTTCTTTTGCCTCATTTACATAACGAGTCATGATAATTCTCAAGATCTTCAGGTTTTCAGCGACCATGCGCGGTGCTAGGCCTTCCTCAAGCACCATCTTTACGGCAGTCTTCATTTCAGCAGCAGGAATTCGATTTCTTTCATGGCCATCAGCCATTTTCTTATATGTAAGCACTATCTCTCTTTTTAAGTGTAGGCTCAATCTTGATCCTTTTATTTAAAAATAATACATGTATATATAAACAAATGCCTTTTAAAACCTGTCTCAAATATGAGGGAAAGTAAATTTGAGCAACTAAAGTTAGTGGGTTGAGGAGATTGTTATTGGTACAAATAGCGTTGGAGATCTGAGGCAAGAGCATTTCAAAGTTAGCTATGCGTATTTTAGCTTAAAATTGCCTTTTTATTACCCTTGTTTTGGTGTAGGAGCACTGAGAATAAAGCGGGGTATAGTAGACCATGTCCACTGTGCCCAACTTTAAATTATTCACTGTGCCCCAACCATGCCACGTGAGGAAAATTGGGCTGAAATTTTCACAGCTTCCATCCATTGTTTATGTTAAATATTGAAAAAAGAAATCATTTGTGCCTATCTTTATTTACATTAAGAAATACATACCTATGACGGTGTAATGTATATGTTCATTTTTAGCTTGCGTGTCATACATTACTTTTACCATGAAAAATTACATTTTACTCACCTGAGCTTTTCCTCTTTTAGCTATCCATTACCAAATAATAAAATTAAACCTCTGACATTATTTCCTATGAACTATAACTGGTGTAACAACGCTCAACTAACCGTATCTCTGAAAAAAGAGGGATATTCACTGTGCCCCTATGTCCATTGCGCCCCCGTTACCCCTACCGATCAAGGTCAATTTAGAAAACATGCAGAATGCATGTAGCATTACATGTAGCAATAAGAGTAGATTTTTATTGTTTGCTGCTTGTGAGACACAAACGCTGCCAGATTTTGCATGTAGATCAGATTTCATAATTTTTACCTAGGAGAAGGCATGTTGCTAAACATAACATCTACATTATATATATAAAATGTCAGTTTATCACTCTTATACCTAAACCTGTTGAACAAAAGTTAAAATGTAAAGCTGTACAGTCATATCATCATAACACGAGTTAAAATTATCAAAAATAGCTTCTGACTAGAGTGTCAGAATATCTAAACACATGAGTGACAATAGGGGTGTCACCATATCCAACAGATAAATGACTAGGATGTCGCCACATCTCAACAGATAAATGACTAAGATGCCAACCAGATTCTCATTGGAGAATCTAGAGAGACAAATGACCAAGATGACATAAAATCTATGAAGATAAATGACTAAGATACCATAACTCTCAACGCGTAAAAATCTAGCAGATAAATACAATGTTTTTTGAATAAAGGGACTAGAACGATTCAAGGATGAGCATTACAAAAGCACGACAAAAGCCAACAAGGTTGAACCAAGGGATATGAAATAAGCTTCTCTAATCTACATAAATGAGGTGTTTGAGACAAATGTTACATGAGTTGGAGTGGAAGGAAGAGCTCATATTCAGCTCATCAAACTTTTTCATGATGACTTGTCTTCACACCCACCCAGTCTAACAGCATTCGGTCTGGGTTGTCCTGCCAATTCTCTAGCTTTAGCTACAAGTAATATAATATTTCTAATTGGTTTCTAGCAATTCAGATAAATAAACTTGGCTTATGGTCACTCGCTAAATACCCATAAGCCGGGTTCCCGTGTCTTTCTGGCTCAACTTGCTGCCCAACCGATCTGAAAAACACATTTCTAGTTTTGGGGCTTCTACAATTCCACTTTATCATGCATTTGAAATATTGACAAGTGCCATTCATGACATGATGTTTCCGTCTCCAGACTATATATACTGTATCAACTAGCGAAGTTGACATCTACAATATGTATCAGCTAAAATGCAAGATTTACATAGATGATTCCTACCTTTCTATTATTAACTTTTTCCACTTCCTTCCGTTCCCAGGCCCTTTGCTTGAGCTGTATATCTCGAATAGCGCTGTTAGCGCAGCCCCAGACCTTGGAAGTAAAGCGGACTGAAGTGAACACGCTTTATAAATTCTCTAAAATGTTTCACCTACTGGAAATGTTTAAGAGTAAGATAGACCCACAGTCACACTGATTTGTCTACAATGTTCAACGGACCAAGTCACTAGCCTATGAAAAGGTTCCCATATAAGTACATACGAATTTATTGACTAACACCAAGTCACTAGCCTATAAAAAGGCTCCAGTATAAGTACATACAAATACATTGACTAACAAGTGACTAGCTTATGAAAAGGTTCCCATATACGCACATACAAATATTGTATCTACAGAGCATATTATGCATCATTTCTTTAAAAAATTTACTGTAAAACCTCTATTTGAATGACGCTCTATTTTTCAACCTTTTCCCTATAGTGGCGGTCAATTGGAGGTGGCATTCAAATAGAGGGTAGCGTTGTTTTGTCAAATAGCTCGTCAGAATTTTTAGGAAGCTAAATTTAACCCTTTTACGGGCGAAGCGAATGTTGCCTATATTTTGCACTTTCCTTCGGGCAAAGCGACATTAAGCCTTTTGGATTCAATAAACCTGCTAACTTACCCCAAACTTGCCAAAGATCTCCAAATAAATATGCATTGGGAAGCCAAGAAATATCTATACCAGTTGATATCTATTGCTTTCAATTAAACCGCGATGATATTACAGCCTGTGCCCTGCTTTGCAATTTGTTGGAGCTTTAAATTTTATATTTCATGTTAAAATTGAAGGCATATATAGTATGTTCATTTTATAACTATATTCAACAATGTTGCATAAAGGCTTATTGCACTTACTGATATGTTTACTACGGTTTGCAGTCAAAACTGGCTTTTTATGCGCAATAGAAGAGGAGTTATGAGTGTCGATCTATTGTAAGCCGAGTTAAGATAAATGATAGAATCAAATAATATGCTATAATTCAAATCTACAAGTTATATAAAGATAATCTATCAAATGCTACTAATATGAATTCAAGAACAAATGACATAAACGAACCATACTAATAATACACGCAGAAACAAGGATTAACAATTTTGAACCAAAAATATTTGCATCAGTTGCTCGGCCAGTTGCATTCCTGATTGTTGCATTCGATGGAACAAATATCTTCTTCTGGTTGTTCAATACCTTCCACAATGTCTTCGGACCTCAACTTTTTTCTGCACAGCTGAACTAGTCGATATTAGCGACCAAACAAATTTTTTAGCAGAGCAAAACTTTTACGATAAATAATGATAAACTTTTAGCAGGATAGGCATTAAGTACAACTTTTAGTTAAAAGCTAGTCGTTCATATACCATCGTAAATGTAAACTGTTTTTCACACACATCGAAGTGTTAAGAGTGATACAGTTACTAATTATTTCTATGGTGTTACTTTCTAATTTCAACGGAAAAACGAATCGCTTTGTAGTTGGAATTATTGGAAGTGGAAATATGTTGAAAGGATACGAACAGAAACAATGAAAGAATTAATTGATAATGATGTAACAGAGTCATTATTAGTACAATTTTGGAGACTCTTCTACTGATCAATTGCTATTATCGGTTCGTAAAGACCAAAGAATGTCAAAGTGGCGGTCATTGGAGATGACGTTCAATTACAGGGTGGCGTTCTATTTTTCAACCATTCTCCTATGGTGGCAGTCAAATAAAGGTGGCGTTCAAATAGAGGTTTTACGGTAAGTTATAATACTTACATAGCAAATGATATGTAAATGCTACAGAACGTATGAAGAATTCATACATTAAAACATACATAGAAAAAAAGGGTAAATAATCAGTGATGATTTGACAACTAACCAAACATTAACCAAATTCACAGATTCAAACATTAACCCAATTCACCGATGTATCCAAACATTAACCAAATTCACAGATGTATTCAAATATTAACCCAACTCCCAGATGTATTCAAACATTACCCCAATTCACAGATGTATTCAAACATTAACCCAATTCACAGATGTATCCAAACATTAACCCAATTCACAGATGTATCCAAACATTAACCCAATTCACAGATGTATCCAAACATTAACCAAATTCATAGATGTATCAAAACATTAACCCAATTAACAGATGTATCCAAACATTATTTCAATTCACAGATGTATCCAAACATTAACCCAATTCACAGATGTATCCAAACATTAACCCAACTCACAGATGTATTCAAACATTAACCAAATTCATACATGTATCCAAACATTAACCCAATTCACAAATATATCCAAACATTAACCCAATTCACAGATGTATCCAAACATTAACCCAACTCACAGATGTATTCAAACATTAACCCAACTCACAGATGTATTCAAACATTAACCCAATTCATACATGTATCCAAACATTAACCCAATTCATAGATGTATCAAAACATTAACCCAATCCATAGATGTATCAAAACATTAATCCAATTAATAGATGTATCAAAACATTAATCCAATTCACACATGTATCCAAACAATAACCCAATTCACAGATGTATACAAAGTGAGTGAAATGTTAAAGTCTATAAACGAACCTCAACTTGCTCGAGTGTAAGCTGCACCCCACGATGGCTGACTGTGGCCATGTCAGCTATTTTTATAACTGGATCTTTGGGATTTGATCCAATCTGAATGCCTTTGAAGACGCCCCGCATGTGATGGTTAGAATAGATAATACTACCACCTAGCGATAATAGAACAGCATTTCATTACTATCATTCAGTAGCACCATCCATTAGTCTTCATCGACAAGCAAAAGCAAAAAGCTCCAATGCAAGAGAGGCAGCGGAAAGATGCATAAGCAGAAGAATGATTCGCGCATTCCGGGCTAAGAAAATTCCGTTTACCTGCCATGAGTATAATTATTATCTACAAAACATGCAGACTCGATGATGGACTAGAGTTAACCAAATGCTTCAACTTACTATCAACTAAGGCATATCTTGGTTTGAGCTGAATAAGGAACGTTCTTTCGCTGCCCCACATGCTGCTACTCTCCCTACAACAGTCGTCACACAAACAACTCCCCAGAATGTAAGCCAACTAAAGAAACACTCTACAAAAATCAAGAAACTAGCTACTCATAATATATTTAATATATGAAATGGTTGTTAAACCTGGCTCCAACATATTTTGCAGCCATAGAGTAAACTGAATCCAGATGTTATTTACTACTGATTACGATGATTCACCAATCACATACATATAGATCACAGAGCACATAATTTAACTCTTGTTTGTGGGAGGTCAAAAATAACACGCTACTGCAAACACAACCAACCCTCATTAAAATGAACTAATAGAGGTGGCGGATGGTTCAGTTTAGCCGACTGACCGATTTAACCAAGGTACCTATAGATAGGTCAATATATACAGGAAAAATTACATTAAAGAATAGAGAAAGCATAATATTATTATGCTTTATTATTTATCTTGAGGTGTTGACTGATGTTCTAAAAAAAGAATCAAGGAGATTGACCAACCCGAAGCTGAGATATAGCCAGCCAAACACAGGTCTACCAAAAAACATAAGTGTTTTGGTAATCATCAATATATGACGTATGAAATCGACTTGTGTGCCATTGGTCAATTAAGCCAACTAATGCGCTCTCCTATAACAATCAGGGCGTTTTAATTGGTTGAATCCCTGAAAGTATAGAACAATCAAATTGGGCCAAACAATCATTGCTCTGAGAATTCCGAACCAGTCCCTCTGACGTGTAGATTAGTTTTAGAATAAAATAATTACACGCATCTATTATTTCGCAACATTCTGCTATCACTTTCTACAAATTATATTAAATACATCATTTATTCTATACGCAGTTATATTATTATTTTGTATAATATGCATTATGATTATTATATTAATCATAAAAAATAATCATAGATAAGATAATAGATCAATAGAAAAATCAAATCAAAAGATATTGTTTTCTTTTCTTACGAGCAGCGTGGTCAAGTTTTTCTTTTTAAGATTATGGCTGTAGTGAACTTACAGTCTGTTAATAGTGACGATAATCATGAAAATCAACTGAATGCTTCAGTAGATACACAGTAGAAAAATGATGATTGAACAAAAATTCACATTCCCATTTCTTATTCTAAATGAACTGCAATCGCGGATGTCGCATATAGACTATACACGCGCCGTTCGTTGAACAGAGGATCTTCGGAGCATATCCGTGGAGATCGAGTTAAAATTTGAAGCCCAATAGTCAAAATCTGCTCTTCTGTTTTGAAAAATCACGGCGAGGGGTTGTGGGCAAATGCCTTTACCACACAATGTTTGCTTGACTTTCTTGAGAAACCAGAGTTAGTTTGTAAATTATTTACTATCGCGAGAAGCGTTTCACATCTCGTAGCCAAAACAATCATTATAAGTAACGGCGGTAAGGGTGCGCAACTCCGGCACATGAACATTAAGTCGATTTTATACGTCACAGTTTTCGGGATTTTCGAAGGGTTTTCCTATGATTCTTTATTAGGTAGACCTGTGTTTGGCTGGCTATATCTCAGCTTCTAGTGGGTCAATCTCCTTGATTCCTTTTTAGAACATCAGTCAACACCTCAAGATAACTAATAAAGCATAATAATATTATGCTTTCTCTATTCTTTAATAAGGCCTATATACATTGCAAAATATAAACTGTATACTACCATGCATATACTTTACTATATTTAGCCTAAATGGAAAAAAATTTTCAAACGGCAGAAATTTAAATTTAGCAATAAAAGATAGACAACTCTTGTAATGACAAAATGTTTGCAAAAATTTTCATTCCTGCGATGTCTTACGACTATTTTGTTTTAATGAATATTTAATAGATTGCCGCTTCAAACCTATGTTGTGGTTTTTAACATATTTATAAATCATATAAAATTATATTTCACCATGAAAGTCGAATAGCGTACAGACGATATGATTGGAAAAAGTATTTCACTCTTGCGAGTGATTGATACAAATGGCTCTCATAAATAAACGTGTCTTACATTTAATAATTTTCTAAATTTTTAACAAAAATTATTATAAATCGATAAATAGCTTGAACATAGCTGCACTCTGATGGCAGCTACTGATGGCAGCTACTGATGGCAGCTACTGATGGCAGCTACTGATGGCAGCTACTGATGGCAGCTACTGATGGCAGCTACTGATGGTAGCTACTTATATGATATCTGAACTTCAACGAGATTCAATGCACATTGCGCAAAAGCTGTTGAAAGATGGGCCATATGAGCAGAGACAGTAACTAAGTCTATAGAACCTCGTTCAGAATAGAGCAATAGCAACTATGAAAATAAATGGTACGGCAAATTCATTCGTAGGTATCCTTCGTGACGTCATTTTATCGTTGTCGGCCATTTTTATAGACAATTTTATCGTTAAAAGCACGAAGCTTTTGCGATGAACTTTAGAAAACGATGCTTTTAATTACAATTTTTTTATTACAGTATCAAAACAACACCAAAAGGTACTATTAAATAAAAGAAAAACGATCGTTTTCTACAAATATGGCGGCTTTTTCGTGAATGAGTGCATGTGCAAACGGCTTGATGACGTAAAAAAAACGATGGATTGCTACCTAATTGTCTAAATCCAACCCTTTCTAGTCAGCAATGTGTATTTCTGCTCATACATATCAATCAAAATATTTAAGTACAACAAATACCATATATCATTTTAGTAGCAATCTTGTAATAGATTCCCTTATATTACAATGAGCGTGTGCAATATAAGTGAATCTAACAAGAGGTGAATACTGCTTGGTTTAACGTCACACTATAATCTGGACAATCATTTGAACCTACATGTAAGTATACTCCCTCAACACTGAGTCATCATATCAGCGACAGGCATCCAGCTAAGTACAATTGAAATTGGGGAAAAAGGCTAATCACTGAAACTAAAGCAAAAAAGTTACTAAAAGCTGCTATAGAAAACACTGAATTATGTAACAGTATGTCTAATAGTTACACATAACGAATGTTTTACAAAAAAGGCTAAGTATACCTTTATTATTTTCATTATCTGTTATTTTTTATTCAGAGTCAAAAATAATTGGGGCAATACAATATCATAACTGGCAGTATTTAAATCGTGTATAAGCATAGAGACAGTGATAAGCGTAATACAGCAGAGAGTACCTCCATTCTTGATCTGTGGCAAGTGCATACAGGTTGTTCTCAAACACAAACAGTGACACCGTTGGCCCTCGATAAGCAAAGACATGGTGTTCAAATCTATAAAAACAGCGGAAGAGGATGTAAAGAAAGACGTCAACATTTTGACCTACTCCTTGTACAGGAGTGATTCAGCGGAATGACTGGAATGTTTACTTAGAGTTGGTGGTAAATGTATTCAGTTAGTCAAACCAGTGCAAACCACCTGACCGCCTGGCTGACTATAGACAACTGAAGCTCATCGATCTACTAACTGCTGTTCTAAGAGAAACTAGTTCAAAGAAAAATTAATTTGTATTTTCAAAAGTTGTTACGACTGATGAGCAAAAATGACTTTAGCAAATTTGTTAAAGAATGAGCAATGTCGATGCGAAAAAAAATTTGTTAGCACCAAAATATTTGGCTATGGACGGATTAGGGTTTACATAACAGGGCCAATAAATTCATTAGGAATTACTACTTGCTATGCATATCTTAACTCTGAATTAGCCAATAAAACGGAAAATACTCTCCAATAAAAAGCAAAAGAGTATCTTGTGGACTACATATACAGCATGCAGCCCTACATCATGTAATGATGTAGGGTAGTGAGTAAAATATGTGACGATGCGGAGAGAGAAGAGGTCGTGAATAAATGCTAAAATTGTGATATGGAATTGAAGGTGTAAGCAATAATACTGTCATAGAAACCAGTTTTCTATCAAAAGACATCTGCTTGACTGGACAGAATTTGTTACGCTACGCTATGCCATTATAGCGAGTAAAGTAAGGCACTAGCTGGCACTAAAAACTATGGTTCAAGAACAGCATTGCAAGGGAAAGAGAGAGAGAGAGAGAGTGCTAGATGGGAGGTGCATGCCGTGATTATAAAGCAGCTAAATGGATGGCAAGCTAGTAGGATGAGAAGAGGAAGTGGTGTGTAATCAGACCATAACTCATATCTGTTTTGAGGCACAGGAATGAACTATAAGCTATTGATGAATGGCAGAGGATGCAGATGATACACAAGATAATTCTCCACAGCGGATATGCTTTTTTCTTGGCAATATGTCATTTACCTTCATGATGCTATCTTCTTCCACATACTTGTACTAATAAATGTTTGATAGAATGCCTGACTAATGGCCATTGAGATTACTAACCCGCCCCATCCGGATGACTGAACTATGATAAGTATCTTATCATGGAAAAAAGAGAGCGAGTTGTTGTAAACAAGGAAATCTTCAGCCTTTGTTTATACTACATTTTTATGAAGCTCTCTAAGATGTTATGTATATTCACCAATTCCTCTGTCTGCATTAAACTGTCTACCGATAGTTATTAAGTACTAGATATATCCGCTTACTTCCCTGCCTGGGCAAGGTTTTTACGCGGTGATGAAATACTAGATTTCCATGTTTACCAACCAATGCCCGTAAGCTAATACCCACTATAACAATGTTATTAGACATTGTATATGTGAATAATATATACAAATTATGGAGTCTACCTTTCAGACCAAATCCGAGCGTGAGACGCTCGAGTAAAGTAATTTCTTACACCACGACTTCAACTGAATGCAGCTGCCACCTTGGGTTGAATGAACATAGGCAGGCCTTACAGTAACTCATACTCAAGGCTTTCAAAGTGCTTCACATCTAATTATCTATTATGATAGGTATAACATAGAATAATAGATAATGCATATTACATGACAAATATAACATATACTTTCCCTAGTTATATCAACAGTACTGCAACTAAAGCGGTCAATGACTGAAAGAAATTAACTTTTAAACTGATTTGACAAGATACAGTGGAACCTCGGTTCTCAAATGCTTTGGTTCCTGACCATTTCGGCTTTCGACTAAAAATTTTGAGATTTGTGCGTCTCGATTCTCGAACATAAATTCGGTTCTCGACCAAACCGGAGCATGCGCATTGGAATTAAACGTTTGGAACAGCTCCGAAGACAGCATGGAAACTTTTAGAAGGTTCTCAAACAGAGGGAGTAGCAAGTTACGCTTCATAAATTCGTTACAAAAATGAAGGAACCAACTGGGACGACATCTCCTCTACCGAAGAAATTTGCTAAAGAGACAACTCCTTCAGTCGAGTTTTCCTAAATTGTTTTGGAGAAGGATTCTCTTTCAAAGATGTGAAGTAAACGTGCCATTGCTGTTTATATTTTCTTTTTCACGCGATTATTGATGTAACTGATCTGTTGCATTTTTTGCTGTTTCATTATCAATTTTTGCAATTTTGAAATTGTATATTACCCTTTGATGTTTTCGATGTTTTAAAAGCAAAACATACAAAATGTTTACTTTTTGTTATCTTTTTTCATCATCATAAATAAAAAATCTTTTAATCAAATTAAACACGATCTACATCTACCCGTTTTTATTTATAGTATGCAGTACAGTTCATGGTGTAAAATGTTAAAAAAATACTTTACCGAAGTTGTTTTCTCGACTTGGAACGGATTAAAATTTACATACATTAATTCTAATGGGAAAAGTTGTTTCGGATCTCAAACAACTTGGTTTTCGAACAAACATCTGGAACGGAATATGCTCGAGAACCGAGGTTCCACTGTATATAATATTGAGGAAAGAAATGGCAGTTTAACTTTGGCATCGCAAGCCTCTACTGTCTATGCTAACGCACACTGCTAGCACATAATTAATGGCTAACAGACAATCATGCCTTGTGCCCTCTCACACACTCTTCTCACACACTCTCCTTACACATCTGAGGTCAGACATGTTGTGACATCTGACTGACAGAGCATCTATGGCTCTATGCTATATAAGTATATATTAACTGACCTGTTAACACTCAATCCATTCCTGTTGCTGCAGTATAGCTGAGACCAAGCATTCTTTTCAGTGAGCAATTGCTACAAGCAAATCATAGGCCTCTAAAATTTATTGTTGTTACACCGAGTCCGAGGGGTGGGGTGGGGGGACACGATGGATTGTGACACGTTGTGCAACCTTGAACAGCATCACACAGATTAAAATTTTTAATAAAATGTATGCATGAGTGAACCTTCAGTGTTTACAAAAGAATTAAAAAAGAAATAATTTTTTCTAGTAATATCGGCAGATTTCTAGTTATAAATCTGCTTTTTATATAAGCAGATTTGTGGTGGGTTATTCAATGTTTATTACAGCTCTCCATATTCTGTGCTGACTACAAATTTGTGTAATCAGATCTTAAATGAAGAAAGCCTTTTAACATCTCATGCCTAGTTTGACAGCGGAATTATATTGTGTGTTCATTAGATATTTCCAAAGATAAAATACTGAAGTTATAATTTGACTAATAAATTATCGGTGAGTTACCTAATTATTTTTACTACTTGCCAATTTCTTTATTGTCAGTGAAAATGATTAAAACATTTATCCTTTATATTTCATCCAACAGTCTAATTTAATTTGAAAATTAAACAAGTTACTTAACAAAATGTACCAGTTTTAGGTTGTATGTCTAGTGTTGCAATGAGTTACTTGATCTTTTATCAGTGAAACGTTACATGTGCAACAACCAAGATACCGAGTTTTCACCCTAGTTACGTGTATGACATTACCGATAACTTGCATTTGTAGCTGAATTAAATTGTCCTTTAACAAGAGATATTCAGCTGTGTGTATTAACAACATAACCTGCTTAATAAACTATGGGGCGGCAGGAAGCACCCCTCGTCTTTTCTCACATGGAGACTCACACTTGTGGAGTACTCAATGTCTCATCTCAAACCACATTCCAAGCTCACATAGCTAAGGCAATGGTCTCCAACCCTATAGGAACAGATGCAAAACTTGCATCTGTGCTAGCAATTGTCTGAGCTAGCGATCAATCCTGTCTAGCATTCAAAAAGCTTGATGATTTCAGCATAAACACAACTGTGAGAATGTGGTAAATTCAAATACAGTACTTATTTAAAAATGGCACAGATGTGGTTTTGCCATGGCTAGATAAGACAATATTAGTTGCTGTGGCCTATTGGGTGACTGATGAGTGAGTCAATTATGCTGTTAGTTAGCTAGTAATAAAGCTATGGTTTTATGAGTAGATGAAATGAGATAGTGGACACATCACAATACTGTTTAGATATAATTAGTGAGAATTAGCATGTCTGAGTGAAAAAGAAAAGGGAGCCCAGTAACAGGTGACAATTGCTATAAACTGACAATGATAAAGGCCGGCATGTGTTCAAATAATCCAAATATTTGAGACCAATTATACATCAAAAATATGATACTGCCGAGCAAAGCATGAGCAGTGCTAACATGACAATAGCAGAGTGTGAACAGGCCGACAGCAACACGATATGCAGGAGTGTAAGTGCATGATTTCAAACTAGACCAAATTAGGAAGAGCTGGAATATTGTCTTTATACAAGGAGCTAAATTGACCTTGCATGCCAACTGGTGTGCAACCCACCTTAAACAGATAATTAATAAAGATACATACTAAGCGACTAATCAGAAAGTTAGGCACTATTGAAGACTTGCTGTCCGTTGACTTCTGTTCCATGACATAGCGGTTAGGCAAGGAGGCTGAGAGCAACCACAGCACGCAGGGGGTGAGCACAACCTCTGTCGTAGCCTCCTCTAGGTGTCTTAGGAGGGCTACGGAAGCCTCTGAGAGATCCTGAAATTGAATATAGTCATGATCCCTTGCGCAATGCAGACATCAAATGTGCGAACAATTCTACCAGCAAGTTTACCGCCTTGCCTGACAGCCACCAAAATGGTATCACTATGTTATGATATCACTATGTTGGGATATAGCTATGGTGTAATGGTTCTGATAAGGAAGTAGCCAGTGAACTTACCAGGGTTCTTTGCATACCACAGAAAGTCAGGATTAATAAGCTTGAGAGTGTACAAGAACATGAAAGGAACCCAGGCATGTAATTGCTGAGACCATACAAATCCCACTATTGTAAGCCAGCACACCAGAAAGTAAGACAGATAACAGCTGGTGAAACACCACTCAAAGAATATTGAAGTGACCAAACAAAACAACTTTGAGAGACCCCTAATAATATCATAGAAACCACTAAGAAGACCAGCGTAATGACTCAGCAGTTTTAATATACCTTTTGGTCAGTAGTGCATTAGAAACTCGGCTAGCAAAAATACAACTTGGATTATATTAAAACATTGAATAATTCTAAACTTTTGGAGCCTCTCCGGAGCACTTTATAGACAGACCCCTAGCGAAAGCTGCTATATACTAGTCATATAGGTATAACATATGTCTAATAGAGACTGCACTATACTAGTCATATAAGTATAACATATGACTAATAGAGACTGCACTATACTAGTCATATAAGTATAACATATGTCTAATAGAAACTGCACTATACTAGTCATATAAGTATAACAAATGTCTAATAGAGACTGCACTATACTAGTCATATAAGTATAACAAATGTCTAATAGAGACTGCACTATAATACTAGTCATATAAGTATAACATATGTCTAATAGAGACTGCACTATACTAGTCATATAAGTATAACATATGTCTAATAGAGACAGCACTATACTAGTCATATAAGTATAACATTTGTCTAATAGAGACTGCACTATACTAGTCAAATAAGTATAACATATGTCTAATAGAGACTGCACTATACTAGTCATATAAGTATAACATACGACTAATAGAGACTAAACAAAAAACATCTATATTTTTTGAGTGAGTTGATCAGCTCAGCTGCAGGTTTTACTGATTAACCATCGAAAAACTTCTCTGTAAATTTTGAATGTGCAGCAATAACAGGAGTTCTTAAGTTCCTAGATCACAAGATACTCTGGAGAGAACAATATTATAGTCCAGTAATGATATGACTTGGTAATAAGTGGTAAGGCAGCTCTGGAGCTGATCAACTAATCTAACAGGCCTACAGCTTTGCATCTATCACAACAGACATGTACATGTATTTACCATGGCAGACAGATACATGTACATGTGTCTACCATAGCAGACAGATACATGTACATGTGTTTACCATAGCAGACAGATACATGTACATGCAATATACTGTTAATGTTCTATAGAATGAATATGTTCAAGATAAAAGGAAGTGGAGGGAAACCGATTAGCAATTCACAGCTGTTAAGAAAACCCCAGTAACATACCTTGCCTTTGGCCTGCAAGACACATAGAACTTTGACAACTGGTTTACAAAAGCATGCAAATATTAGCTACATGTAGTTAATTCTGGATATACTAGCAGATTAGAACTGGCTATAGTTGGTCGTTTTTATATCCTGCCATAACAACAGCAAAAGTATGATATTAACAATGGTAATGACACAATTTTGACAGGCATGAAGACCATAGCGGGACCAGATAAGAAATATTGTGGTTATTGAATGGCCAATACATAAAGCTTTAGCTGGTACACCAACTCTTAGTCTTTTTGCCTAATTATGCTGTCTTGATATTACTATATCAGATGTCTGTCTTAACAGACTGGACCATTGCTGCCATAAGGCATATCCTCATGTAATAATTTTAATTAAAGTATTCAATTTTTCAAACTGTTTACTCAGAGAGGATGTCCTTAAACCATCATTTCACAGAGTTATGATGGAGGTCCCTTTACGTAGTTATGATGCAGGTGACTTTACGTAGTTATGATGGAGTTGACTTTACGTAGTTATGATGGAGGTGACTTTACGCAGTTATGATGGAGGTGACTTTACGCAGTTATGATGGAGTTGACTTTATGTAGTTATGATGGAGGTGACTTTACGTAGTTATGATGGAGTTGACTTTACGTAGTTATGATGGAGGTGACTTTACGTAGTTATGATGGAGGTGACTTTACGCAGTTATGATGAAGGTGACTTTACGCAGTTATGATGGAGTTGACTTTACGTAGCTATGATGGAGGTGACTTTACGTAGTTATGATGGAGGTGACTTTACGCAGTTATGATGGAGGTGACTTTATGCAGTTATGATGGAGGTAACTTTACGTAGTTATGATGGAGTTGACTTTACGCAGTTATGATGAAGGTAGCTTTTATGTTGCATAGCCTATTTAATCAACTGTGACTGTTATAAACCCGTAGCAAATTCGGTCAGCCTGTACTTCTACTACAGATGTGATATAGTCCATTTCATAAAATTTTGCCACAGGTTTGGTATAACACACCAGATGTATACTTTTGCTACAAGCGTGTAATGGTATACCCGATGTGTACTGCTGCTAGAGGTATGACATGATATGATATGTAAAGTTAAGTTACTGAGCCTAACATATCACTGATTTTTTTTATCTAATCTCCTTTTTGTCTCAGTGTTAATCTCTTTACCAAACAAGCCAAAATGACTCATTAAATAATAGTACCCTGGCAGACCAGTGCGCAGCAAGAGATCATTAGGCGCAGCGCGAGAGATCGTCAGGTGCGGCGCGAGAGATCGTCAGGTGCGGCGCGAGAGATCGTCAGGTGCGGCGCGAGAGATCGTCAGGTGCGACGCGAGAGATCATCAGGTGCGGCGCGAGAGATCGTCAGGTGCAATGACTATCTGCACAATTATTGCGAAATGCAAGAAAGCGGTCGATTGGTGCAGGTGGTAAAATGCTGGGTGGTTAAACCGAAAGTCACGGGTTTGAGCCCACTATGATACAATGTTCTTTCCTAGCCTCCATCAGAGCCTTCGAAAGAAAGGTCACGCTTTTATTATAGTAGTGATTCACTTTACATTCTCAACTTTGAACCAACATAATTGTAGCAAACTTCTTCTTACCATGTTATTCAGCTTTCAGTCATAACTTACTACTTAATCTAATAGAATGCTAGAGTGGAAATTGCTCAACAAATTTGTTGTCACTACAAATAAATATTAGTGAATCAATCCGGAATACAGATGGGTTGATTAGCTGAGGAGCTAATATTCCCATACTATTGAATATGCGAGTTAGTGATGACACACCTGTAACTAGTAGTATCCCAGCTAGCAATTTATTCACAATAGAGTAACTAGCACTAGGAACTGTTAATCTTGGATAAGTACATACGATCAAGGACCTGCCACCAATATTAGAGAGCAGTGGAGCATGGCTAGTACTGTTGACTCCCAGTGTGTGACTATTGATAATGACTACCATATACCAGTCGTAATCAGTATCATTCTGCTACTAATAACAACGAGCAATTTAAGAGATTACTCACCTGAGACATACGCTGATGCCAACTCATGTCGTCAAATTCAGTTCCAGATAATTTGATCAGCAGGAAACAGTGGAGGCCATTAAATATGTTTGGAGTGTGCCGATGACACCAGTTCATGAACTCTGCCTTGGAAAGGATTTCATTGGGGCCCATCTAAAGACATGTACCAAGAGTTATTCTCCCCCCTTCAGTAGTTGGCGCAAGTCAGTCAGTTTTAGTAGCCAAAACACAATAATACACGGTAAATAAGGAGTTTGTTCCGTCACCATACTACATGCTATAAACTTGCTCCTTTGACCACAATGGCTAGGAAACAGTAATCATGTTGTTCTTGTAATGCCAAAGCTCAGATGAATGCATAGAGTGAACAGTCGCTATTTCATCCACCGTTGACATGTTATTCCAATAGACCAAAGATGGTGAATCATCAGACAAATGTGATGGACATACCAAACTGATGGCGAGAGCCCTCATAAGCTTGTCATTACCAGGTGACTGGTCAAAGGGCAAGTATGCCACCATAATAGAGACTGCAACTGTAACTTGTATCATATGATACAGCCCTGCAACAAACATGTATGATATGATATTCAAGAATTCACTTTCTGAAGCTGAGAGCAATTTGATTGATAAATATGCAGAAAGTCTGTTCGGGTAAGAAGTGGTAAGGGTCAACAATACCATAATACATGTATATTATTAGTAACACGAGTAGGTGTGATGTAGACAAGACTTAGATAGTTTAAACGAATGATTTCCTCCGATTATCATGGTATACTAGAGTGTGCACTCTGGTTCTTTTTCTGAATTTATTCTTTGTTGGCGGCAATGATTCTGAAATGCATTGATTACAACCTAAAAGCTTCAACAACTAGGTTTGAAATCACAAACTATCATATTATGAAAAGCAAGCAAATATTTACAACTTTATACACTCTGAGTCTAATGAGCTACCAACAGCTGTCTGAAGAGCCAGCCATGCCTGATGAGTTGTTGCAGATCTGCTGAATAGGCTCGAATGGATAGCATAGTATTTAACAAAGTACACTATTTAGTATGCACATACCTGTAGCTACTGTCAATGACCAACGATTCAATATCTTTAAACAATTAATTCTTTGTAAAATGCAAACTTCCTATACATGTATTTGCCATCCTGTCTATGATGCTGCTATATCTGTCGACTTGTCCATGACACTTTGCTATATCTGTCAACCTGTCCATGACACTTTGCTATGTTTGTCAACCTGTCAACACTACTACATCTGGTAATATGTCAATGACACTTGGTCATATCTGCCCACCTGCCTAGGACAATGCTATAACTGTCAATCGGTCCATGACATTTTGCTGTATCTGCTAACCTGTCCATGACACTATTATACCTGTCCATGACACTATTATACCTGTCCAGCTAGCCGTCCATGACACTTTGCTATACCTGTCGACACCACTTTGCTATATCTGTCAATATGTCCATGACGCTGCTATATCTGTCAACCAGTCCATGGCAGTTTTTGGAATCAATTTTCTTGGAATCAATCAATGACGTCTCATTTTTTGTGCCAATACATCCGAAGTAATGACTACAGTGATAGCGCAAACCATGCTTCAATGTCAGTAGCAACAATAGATCATAGCGAATTATCGGCAATGTGTATAGCTTTGCGATGTTGCAGCTACTTTTTGACACAACTACATTGACCTTTTAGGGTCACATTTTCCCTAAGCAATATTTTTTACTCTTTTTTTACCAAAAGAGGATTAATCTTTCAAATAGTATCAATCAAATGATGTCGATTGATATTCTGCCACACTTTGCTAGTGCGATGTCAGTCTAAGGCTGTAACAGATGATGGTCCATGGCCGTAACTTGATCGATTTTTTAATGTATCGACCTGTTGTTGAAAGCGCACATTTCCTAGCGTTAAGTAAACTGAAGCACTTGAGCCAAATATGACAAAGCCACAAATACTTACAGAACTATCGATACAGTATATAAACCTTTGATACATTGCATATCAGAATGAGATACAGTAGATGCTCCTGCAACATAAGGGATCCGTTCCGGGCATGTTTACTTTATAGAGATTTTACGTCAATAGTAAAATACATGTAAATTGCGTAATTCACCCCAAGATCTTCCTAAACGCACCCCCTTGGTGTTTCAAAAAGGAAAAAGACTAGACTTGATGTTTTAATTTAATGAATGTACAGTAACTGTAGTATTGGTTGGTATCGACAACTTTGTTTGGTTTAAAAGGTTTGTATTAAATTCTTCTTATCCCTTTCACTCGGTTTATAGTCCATGTTAAAATTACAAGAAGTTAAGGAGACCACTCATTTTCCATCGATTTTTTCACCATTTTTTCTAGACAAGTTCTATTCTTTAAAGGAAAGAGTAACAATATTTTATGTCTAAAATAAAGCAAAACAAAAATATATTTTTGCTATCAAATGTGCGGCATCAGTACCTCCATCTATCCATCACCAGGGTTTTGATGAGACTACCATTTGCGACATTCATCTTGGTGTATCGATGCTCCGACACCTGCATCAATCGAGTGCCTCTAAGTATATTTGAATAGTTGCGCGACTACTTTTTGTTTGTGTTTTATTAACATGCCTGACGATCTCTCGCAGCGAACTAGACTGTCAGTGTACTAGTATATATAATAGAGATAACCATACGGTTCCCAAGTATGACAAGAGAGAAAGCGATATTTTTAAGGCTAATTACGATATTATAGTTACTCAGTTTAAATTTGCACCGACTTGGCCCTTCACATAGTATAGAATTTTTCATGTAGGACAAAAAAAAAACTTCACATGAATGATTTATGTTATCTGAAATTTATGTTATAAGAGGTATACGCTATAGGAGTGTCTACTGTATTACTTTATGTTATAAGATGTATACGCTATAGGAGTGTCTACTGTAATGCTTTATGTTATAAGAGGTATACGCTATAAGAGTGTCTACTGTAATACTTTATGTTATAAGAGGTTACGCTATAGGAGTGTCTACTGTATTGCTTTATGTTATGAGGTATACGCTATAAAATTGTCTACTGTAATGCTTTATGCTATAAGAGGTATACGCTATAAGAGTGCCTACTGTAATGCTTTATGTTATGAGGTATACGCTATAAAATTGTCTACTGTAATGCTTTATGCTATAAGAGGTATACGCTATAAGAGTGCCTACTGTAATGCTTTATGTTATAAAAGGTATACGCCATAGGAGTGTCTACTGTAATGCTTTATGTTATAAGAGGTATACGCTATAGGAGTGTCTACTGTAATACTTTTTGTGCACTCATCTTGCACTAGATAGAAAAAGTGAGTGAAAAAAGTGATGATAACTCGCTCCAACAGGGATATTTACCATCAATGTTAATAGTAGGCTGGCCTCCAGAGAACATATCAAAGTAATAATCTATCTGTTGCGTGCTTGTCATGAGACCCATCACATCACTAGCCACTTCTAGGAACTCTTTCAGGTGTATGCATGCAGACTTCTCTAGCCCCGAGTGCCCATTCATGTGACAAAAGAGGAGCCGTCCGAATACTTTTAAGGGGCCGTTGAAGGCATCCTGAATGTAAATATGGGTTGAAAGATTCAAATATAGAACTTGTTACCCAGCCACTAGCATCATCAGTAGTCTCACTAAAGTTTGTAATCCATGACGTAATAAAAAAGATAGAGCTGACCAAGGATGTCTCACATGAAGGTATTCAGGTTAACCATTTAGCCATTCCTATAATAAAAGTAGATTTATGATGCTGCAAAGTACTGTGAGTTTAATATAATTTACTGAGAAAAGGCGAAGAGATAGTTTTTTTTTTGTCATTTGCCAAGCAGCATTAATGTTTTTTCAGCATCACAATGCTCCTACGCTCTCAGTGCAGTGGCTCTTAGTGCACTGTGAATCATAATTAAGATACCAGCTAGTGTCCTTAAAATTGGTTCCACTTGATTTCCTTACAGCTACTTCATAGATATGACAGTTGAGTGGTTAGTAGTGAAAACTGAGCATATTTCTCTATAAGAATACAGACAACTTTACAGTAAATATTTGGCAACAAGCAATCTACAGCCATAAACTGGCTGTGCGGTTGTTCTCATTGATATAACAAATAGCATGATAAAGTTAGGAAAAGATAATTTATGATAAAATTGTGACAAAAGACAGCCACAATATAGCAACAGATTAACTTACCTCAAATACCTGCTGAGAGACAGTTGTATAAGTGTTTGTTTGGACATCTAGACCATCACCGGACCTTTGGGCAAGTTTCTACAACATAGAAAAGTGATGGTCTTTTAAAGAAATTTGAAAATACACTTTAGCTAGACTACCAGTGACAGTGACTAACAGTGGCAGTGGCTAACAGTGACAGTGACTAACAGTGGGAGTGGTGAGTAATTGTAAAACATGATGGCAATAATCTAAGCCGAAATTTACATATGAGTGAAATAATGGCAAAATTCATAGTTAATCCTTGTTACAATGATGACTGACCCTTGCTGATCTAGTTGTGATTCAATACTAATAAGAAACACACCACTGAATCATTTAAGTACTGAGTAATTGATAAAAAGGCTAGTGAAAATCACACATGGGTTTACACATATGAACAAAAACACTAAAAATGTTAAACATGCTTACAACTATTTTCTAAGTACTTACCTGGAAGAGAGCCTTTAGATATGGAGTATTAGTAATCACACGCGTGTGTCGAGGTTTATTTTTTTCCTGTGGCTTAAATTGCTTCTCAGAACTTTGATTGCCCCCCATCTTCTCATCTATGACTGGTCGCCAGAAAGTGTTTGTTGCCTAATAGTTAAGCACATATAGCAATAAGGGGCACTTTAATACAAGAAAAGTTTCTATCTTTGTTGGGGGCTATGCTCCATACACGGATTACAAACGCTGAAAAACTCCACAAAAACAACTTGGCCTCAAGAACTTCAAAAAAATAAATGTCAATAGTCACGACAATTTTTGATATTGTAATGTCCTAACTTTACACTATGATATTGTAACAATGTTACATTACCCAAGGTTCAATGTGAACCTAGTACATACTCAAAAAATATATAACTCGATGAAACTATCACCTCACAAGCTTGACCTCTGACATCAACAAGGTCTGCGAGCAAGGTCAGTCACATCGCATTCCATTTCTTTTGCAGAAAAATATAGTCTCATTCTAACATAAACAAGGCTCACAAAAAAGTAGAAGCGTTCAGGAACAACTGGTCGGCTTGTAGCTGCTATTGGCTAGATAAAAGTGTTCCGACAGATGCACTTATCATGAACTTTAGAAAATACTTAAAAAGGTCGACCACCACAAACCTCTAAACAGATGTTATGTTTATGTATGATACCCCCCCCCTACCAAGTCATAGCCTGATTTAAATCATGACTGAGCAACCACACTTGGAGAGTTTTATAGAAGGGTACAACTCAGCAGAGGCCAAAGTCACATTTGGCATGCCTTAAGTGTTTGTCATTGGCCGATCTTTTTTTTCTTCGGCATAAATGACGTACTAACCAAAATCACCTCTGACCTGAGCTTGTTTGCTGATGACACAACCATATATATAATGACCCGAATAACACCACTAAAGTGTTAAGTAAGGTATACTTATTGCTAAGTTGGGAAGATGAACAGCACAAAAAAATTTTACCTCAACAAATTTCATCATTTTATGTTCGACCAAAATTAAAACATAACTAAAATACAGACATCATGGATTGAACACACCATCTATGACATCGAACCTACAGGAATTACACAGTAGCCTATTATAAACTGATATACACTGATCACATTCAGAAAACTGATGTTAATAAAACTATCCCCGGAGAGTTTGTGTTGCCAGCAAACTATCATCCACAAAGTATCTTCACAAGAAAAATTGTGACCGCAGCATTATAAAGCAAAACCAGGGCTTACTGAAAGCTCGCACATGAGAATTGGTATGGAAAACAGCCAAGAAGGCTTTGAACATGATGAAGAATTGTGCACCCAATATATGCAGCATCAGATGCGCAAATCACAAGACTAGTACGACCAGTCATTTGAAAACCCTAACCTTGCCACCTCTCGCTAGAACATGCTTAGTAATACCAGTTTCAGTCAGAGACTGAAACCAGCATAAAATCTCAGACACCCACACTAATATGTGATCACCTTTTGAAAACACTCAGCATTACCAACATTCATTATTAAAGCAGGAAAAAAAGTGTAACTCACTTCCAGTATTACCCCAGTATCTTGCACCACATAAATCTCCTAATGTTTACTGAATTTAAATGAATATTGATTTATCATAAAAAATGTTGTTCAAATCTCAATGAAAATCAAGCGTTGAAAGTGGACCAGCCCATGCGTGTAACTTACTTGAGTGACACCTTCAACTCACAAGAACGATCGGCGGTGAAACAACCTTTATGACACAACAATGTCAGCACCTTCGTAGTTTAAATCGAAGTGATATATTTTGTGATAATGTGTATTAGTCCACTACGTCAGTATGAAAACTTCCAGTTTTTGATGAGACTGGTTTTCATAAACTTGAAAACTGCCATCTGAACATAGAAGAGAGTATATTTAAAATATGTATGATTATATAGAGAATCGTACTTGAGCACCAGCTAGAAATATGACCTTGAGCGTGACTATCTGTCTAGTGAAATCCGTGCGCTTTAACACTACGATTTTAGTTTGTGAACAAACAATTAAATTACAACTGTATTTACAAAGTGATCAGCCGACAAAAGAAACCGTGGGCGCGTAAGCTAAACGTTCGACATTCGACTAAAAGTATCGCGTTCATCGAAGTCAATAATACTGTACTGCGTATATGTTTACGTAAGTGGAACGTAACCAGAGAATTAGAAACTGAGCGTAGTAACAAAAAGTTGTGACAGTGGTTTACTAAACTATTTTGTCAACAACATTATTAAAAGATTGCGAAAAGAAGAATTTATTATCAAAACATTTATCTGATTCAAATTAAATTTAAAACAAATATAAAAACATATTTAATTATTTTTAACAATATTTTACCAATGTGTACCAAAATATTAATAAACTTGTTTTATCCAGAATTTCGAAACTTTGCAGCGACTAATGAGAGTGCCTAGCAAGCTCCCGTATAACTAGCGTTTCCTTTTCCGCGGGTAGCGTTTTAGAATTTTCGTTGTCTACGTCAAATCCCTCCTATCGCTTTCAGTTTTTACTAGTCGTATTTGCTTGGTAAGTTATTGCTTTTAATTAACTGTTAAAAGCTACATCATTTATACTACCAAACGTGTATTAATGTAATTAGTTGATTAACTATGCTATAACTGTTTGTTGGTGTTTTAGTATTCGATATCAGTCGCCAGAAAAATTTCTTTAGTGCTTGGTAGCAAAATATATTCTTGTTTGATCTTGTGAACAACCACTGATTGTAATAGTATTAGTTAATTGTACGTTATCTTTAATAATTGTGATCTTGCCAGACAGCCTACAACAGCCTCAGTTGGAGCGTGCGTAATGTACAAGTACATTAAAAACACGAACTTAATTTAGATTCTGATCACGCCTCGCATATGGTTCTCCCTGGCCTGGCCCTTGTATTCCTGATATTCATATATGCATATCCTACGATGCATGACCTACGAGTCATGCATGTTCATGACAGCAATAAAGTTCAATTGGATCTTTGTTAATGTTTGTAACATACCATTTTGCTGAATCCCAGACATTAATTTCTCAAACTTAGTTTCAAACGGCCAAAAGCCTTTCCATGGTGAGCTTAACATGTTGTTAGTTCAGTAAAAAAGACTAAGATAATATAGGGGATAGGATCAAAGGTTATGAGCCTTAACTAGCGCCAATATCACCATACTCTAATATAGTCTACTAACTCAAAATATCTCGTAACATGCTGAAATGCTATTCCTATGTTAACCTTAGAGACTGGTGATAGCAATAGCAAATCACTGGTCATCACGTGATTACAGCAAGTGTTAAATTGTAACTAGCAATGCTCACTCACATTCCCTTATAGAGAAATAATTATGGAGTAATTATGGACTGAATGGGAATGATTGGCCCAGTTTGAATAATTTAAAAAGATAGTTGCAGGAGTAGAAAAAAGAATTTGGTATTATATTTTAGTGTGAGGTCATTAATTTTTTTCCAAAAGTGTTATAACATCCAGTTAGCAAATGACTTTTAAACACTGTACATGTAGACTTTCCAAACTGGCGTAATTTGTTCCTAAACATTTTATATCTGGTTAAACCATAAATTGTTCATTTTATCAACCAAGTTAATGTCCTAAATAAGTTCATACACATATCATCAGACATTATTTATCACGGTTTACCCACAAGCAGTCATTATTTTCCTTACCTTCAGTTTTTCATTAAAGCAGGTGAAACAACCAACTCAAATGTCAACTATATTCATCAACCAAGGTTTGCCTAAGCCATCATTTGTGTGTTAAAAAATATCATGACTCTTTTTGCGACGAATTTTTAAAGAAAAGCACCCCAAAGCATTTTTAATTCATCTCAAATTGCCTGATTTTATAGACTACCATCTAACAAGGATGTAATTCCTGAATTGAGAATAAAGTCGCACCTCGACACACGAAGGTAATCCTTTCCGATATTTGTTTAGTATATAAAAACTGTTGTATGCTGGAACAAATATTCTTATAACAATACATTGTATTTTTATGTAGTATTTGCACATTTGGGAGACAACTTTCTGCTTGCAACACTATTCTTTTTGACGCCAAGGATCAGTCAGTCTTTGCCAAAAATGTTCGTTTTTCAAAAGTAGGCTACTTGAAGCCTGTGGAGTGAATAGCTACCGGATGCTATGACCGGACATACCAGCTATCATTACTCTGGAGTAGACAGTCGCCAGACACTCTGGCCAGACAGCCTACTCCACAATTGCTGGATTGCTCTACTACATATCTAGCAATCTTGTTTCCACCTGAGGTCTTATCTAAGCCTGAGGGCTAGGAATGAGTGCGGAATAAGTTTTTCTGGTTCTTGAGCTCAATTCATAATAGAACGTATTGAACAAGGCAACCCGAACACCCATTTTTAGTGGTGACAACATAAAACCAGAATTATGTGTAATATACTTTATTAATAGCTGCTACAACAAGAAGATTTGTACCTAGTCTTTCTAATTATGAGCATTGCACATTTTGGAACAATTGAATCATGATAAATAAGAGAGCAAGTAACAGGGAAAGCGAATCCAAAATTTATAAAGGCGATCATCACATTTAGTTTGCTATAGCATTAAAACATGTTATATAAAACTATGTACACAACTAAATGTGAAAACCTAAATTATATGTTAAAACTAAATTAATAATATAAATAGTCAGTAAAAAGGTATGATATTATTGGTACTTAAACTAGGAGATTCATGAACAGAAGTGTTGGCTCAACAATGAATAGGTTTTTTGTAGAGTGAATAATAAAAATACGCTGATTTTTTCAGCTTTTGCAAAACGGTAACGTTTTGGGGAAATTTTGGACAGTTCATGTTGGAAATTACTACATACCGGTATGTCGAGACAAAATCAAATGCTCAAATTTCATTTTGTATTAAAAAAGTTCAACAAAAATTTTTTCATAAGTTGTTACTCCAAACATTCCTGTTAGGATAGTGTTAAAAAAGGTGTATAAAAAGCGAAGGTGTATAAAAGCAAAGTATATTCAATTTGCTAAAACTAGTGGAAAAAGCAACTTTCAAGTTACAGTGGTGCGCAAAGTGAACTTGACCCTTTGTTGGAAAACTAAATTCTCATTTACAACATTGCTACTCATTGTGAATTAAGTCAATAGCCATAAATTATATATTAAATCGATCCTCATTGTGTCTTGATTTCAAGTATGTAAACCAAGCAGCAGTAAAATCATGTTTTTGAATGAGTATGTGCAAATTCTTAGCATTTCCTTTTTATGGTTGAAAAAACAATCTGTACAGATATGATCACACCTGGTGCGTTGTCATCTTGAAACAGCCAATCATTCATTTTGTCCCTGATGGTTGGCCTCAGTTTCTTTTCTAGAACATTGATGTATACGTAAATTTTAGAAACAATAAATCATCTCATAAAACCTGGTGATATGTAATCCAATCATTTTTATTACACTGTTTCAAGAAACTTTCAAGTTTGATTTGTGCGCATCTTACACATTATTGAATGGGATATTCAAAATCTTGACAAGATTTTGAATCTGTTTGTTTACTACTTATAAAGACGGGTACAACAAATTATGAATAAGTTTGGGAAATTTGTTCAATGAATTGAGAGGGTTCAGTTTATTTTTCACCCCACTGTAAATTAGTTTAGCTTTTTCATGGATTATCTTTTAATCATTTGTCATGTCTCTGCACCTGCAGTAGAGTAGGTCAATAATCAGTATTGATATTATTATTATTGCTGCTATCAAATTGGCTAGCTGAAAACTGCAGTTACAATATATTATTGCCATCTGTTTTTGTATCTAATGTTTTTGTAAAGTCTTGTTTAGGATGAACATAATGTTAGTGAAGAAAATAAGTTTTATAAATGGTATTTTCAATTGATGGTATTTTATTATTATTATTGCAATGCTAAGGATTTTTAGAATGCAGTAAAGATTGGACGTAAGATCACCCTTGGCATATTCATTTTTTAGTATTTGACCTAAAATTTGAGCAAATATTTTCCGCAATAGCAGTTTCTAACATACATACTGTGTAATATCTGCAGTTTCTAACATACGTACTGTGTAATATCTGCAGTTTCTAACATACGTACTGTGTAATATCTACAGTTTCTAACATATGTACTGTGTAATATCTGCAGTTTCTAACATACGTACTGTGTAATATCTGCAGTTTCTAACATACGTACTGTGTAATATCTACAGTTTCTAACATATGTACTGTGTAATATCTGCAGTTTCTAACATACGTACTGTGTAATATCTGCAGTTTCTAACATACGTACTGTGTAATATCTGCAGTTTCTCAAAACATCAGTTTTAAAGTCAGTGTCTGTGTGCAGTTCTTGAGATAATTTGGTTCAGCATCCGTCAACTAATGTTAAACTGCGCTTCATATCGTCCATGTTGAGTTTTCAAGTCATAAGAAAACTTGTGTGAGAGGTAGTAGTTGTGGAAGGCGGTAATACTTTTCTGATAGTTGAAACAACAACAAATGACTGGATGATGTACCTCTGTCTGTTGTCACAAGTCAAATTATATTGTTCCAGCTATTTCCAGTCAGCACTGCTTATTTTTACTCTACTTTTTGTTGTTTTTATCGTTTGTTTTTTCTCCATTTTCAGTTGCAATAGAAAAAAATTATGTAAATGTTTGGCGGTTTATTCTTCTAAGAACAGTCAAGTAATAAATATGTTTGGTTGACAGAGTTTGGTTTTGGAATCAAAACATGAAAAGCCACTGCATATATTTCATTTACTTCTTTAATTTTTTACATTACTTCTGCAGATAGGGATGTCATTGGTGAATGGTAGAACTATAATTATCGACGTAGAGTGTTGTCAATAGTAAATCCTGTTTGTATGTATTTAATATAAACATATTTTATCCTTTATAGCTAGTTTTGTTTTGTCCTCAGTTATTATTTGCTCTATTGAAAATATTTTGGGAGTATATTCATGTTTTTTATTAGTCTTGCCCCCTAGTACATCTGCATTTTGTACAAAAAGAGTTTGCGCTACATGTGGTTGAATGACCAAACATACCTTTTGGTAAAATTGCCTAAAGGTGTTAGGTACATGTTAACTACCTGTGATGCTCTTGATTATTGTGAATTTTTGGTTACATTGTAACTAGAAGTGTATAGGATAGTCGCCTTAATTTTTCAAGATTGCCTCTAAATAGTCTAATTTACAAATGTTTAAATATTTTAGTTAACTTATGTACAAATTAAACTTATTATTGTCTATTATGCTGGTGTTTCTTATTTCTTTTTTATTTATACCATAGAATTGTTTAATCTATGCTATCACCCATTCAGGTATCTTCCTACTGAATCCATGTCGAGCCCATAGCAACCCCTATCATACACATGGCTCGTGTTACAAGGTTTCTTCCAGCTATTGCTGCTTGGTCTTTAACCATTGGGCTGACAGGAATATTTTTTGCTTTCCCGTGAGTATTTGTTTGAAAAAGAAAATATCGGTGTTTGTGGTGACCACCCATTATGTATTAGATAGGTATACCGTCATTGTTTTTTTTATGTTTTATTTTTAGAATAGACAATGTTAAAATCGTTTGTTCATCAGTATGCTAGTTATTAATGCAATATTTAAAACCTCAAGTCTTTTTGTGATTATATGATCTAATTGAGATTCCTGTCATGGCTCAAATACATTATCAAAGAATTTTGTCGTTCATTGACTTAACGACAAGAAATGCCCACTCAATAACAGCTGTTTATATGTAAGCAGCTTAGCGGGCAAGGGTTTTAAAAGCAGCAACTAAATTGAAAAAAATATCTAGGATTATGCAAAACCAAACTTAAATCAAGATTTTCACGCAAGAAATATCAAAACCAACTCGGCTTATATGTGTGCAAGGTTAAGAAACTAAACTTCAAGTATGATACAGAGTACAAGACACTAAAAATTGCAAATCTTGCTCCAGTCACATGAAAAGAATGCTGCTTGCGCACATACAAAAATTTTCCATGTCGGGTTTGTGCTTTTTTAACAACAGGTGTGAGATAACACCTCAGCGTAGGTATTCACATAGCTACTATCTGCTCAGTCGCGTCAAATGAGGCCAACTGAATGCATGTGCGCAACACTTACAGTAGGATACATCAGATATTTTTTAGCTCATAGATGCAAACAAATTAAAAAAAAGTTATTGCAAATCAACATCAGTATTAGTGTAAACCCGCGCCTACTTATTGCATGTATGTATATATACAAAGCCAGTGGACAAACCAGAAATGATTAAACAGTATTGTTCTACAAATTTAAGGAACAGTAATAAATTAATGATTAAGAATGGAGGTCTACTTTTCTTCTTCAGTTGCTACCAGTTTCATATATGCCGTGTTCACTAGGTTTTTTAAAGTGGTTCAACTCTACACCACAGCATGCTAAAAATGGATGCATGAAACTACCAGAAACTCAAAAAGATTAAAAGATAACCCTTAATACATAGTCATTCATTATATATTGATGGCGATATATATAAACTAACCTTTTCCAATAGTAGCATATAGCTTGTAGGTTTGGGTATTTTATGCATGAATACCTGTAATATAGTGTTGAATCAGCCAGTAAGAATTCAGACAATCTTCTGTTGGTTTTGTAGAGGTCAATGCTTATGGAAGGGCAATATCGGCCTCCTTATATATGATCTCATCCTCTTCTTTGTCGTTCTTTCAAATTTCATCATGGCGACTGTTGTGGATCCTGGCAAATATCCGAGAGGCAAGTGAAAAAAATGCCATCATCTCCTCATTAAATTCTTTTATGTTACGGTGAAAACTTCCGAATAATAAAAAAGTTTAACCTTATTAGCTCTTTAGTGCAACGCATTCGACAGAGCCTTATGTTTTCATTTATTATTTAGTCAAAAGCGTTTGACGCTTCATCCTTCTCATTCATAAAAACTCTATGTGACTCAAAAAGATTTTAAATGCTAGTCACATTTACTAATTTGGTTAAGATAGTGATCATAAGTTGTCATCATGTGCAAACCTACCTCAATATTGTTCCTATAATTCATGATTACCAACACAAATACTAAATCAATTTTTAAGAAGTACCAATAGCAATGCATAGTTGCAAATAATGCCTTTATTTGCATACAAAAGCAGCACAGTCAAGATATTTAGAAGTGAGGCACTAAGTTTGGCGATTCTTGTAACTGCCGGAATCATAAAGAGAATAAGTGTCACTTGCAATTGCACCAAAGTCGAGGGAAACTTGCCTAAAATTATGGTTCATCTTAGGTGAACCAATACAAAGCATCACAAATAAGTTTTCTGTTCTTTTGCCTAAGCTCTCCTTGTTTCCTCTTTTAAATAATTTCATAAAAAGTGTATGTTTCTACACATTAACTATTTGCCGACTTCTGAAAAGCATTGAAGTCGAATCATATTTAATTACAGTTAGTCATCAGCCAAGCGATCCGATTGTGAGAAAACAACTGTTAGGTCTAGTATATGTACTATACACTCAGTTGCAAAATAAACTTGAACAGGTTTGATGAGCGCAGCGGTGAACTGTGCTACTTCATGTTCTCATCTCCCCCTATATCAATTAGATCAATAAATGAGTTAAAGCGATATGAGGAACGGTTCCGAGTGGCAAGGTTTTTTGATGCTAAATGTGCCAGGGCGATTTTCTTATCAGGAAAATTCATGACCCATACATCACGCGCTTTTGAAATGTTTTGTATTAGCCCAGTTTTCCAGCCACTTTCTGAATGTGTCACAAATATATAGCGAATGATTGTGAACAATATTAACAATCTTTTTATATTACTTTAAAAAGAGGGGATAACTCAATGTATAATACAGTCGTGATTTAGATGCTTGGCCAACTCAAGTTGCCACTTGCTCACACCCATAATTCTTCAGCTCTACTCCCTCATATGTTGCGAATTTGCCTATTGGCCCCAATTTTCAGGTTTTGGGGCTAGATTGCTTAAATTCTTAAACGGACCTGTAACTTTGCAGACACACCTTTCAAGTTCAATGTGGACTGGCCAAGAGATACTCGCTATACGTCTTTCTTTTCTAATAGAGTAGTATTTCATTTCCTTGATCTTTGCTCTCTTTTGGATATTTGTAGCTACAGAAGATCAGTCTGTGGATGATCAAAGAGCTCCTTTGCACAAAACTGTTGACATAAATGGGGTCAATGTGCGCATGAAGTGGTGCACAACCTGCCTCTTTTACAGACCTCCGCGGTGTTCACATTGCAGCGTCTGTGATTATTGCATAGATGTAAGCATTCACTTAGCAAATGTCGTGGTGTTTTTCCATAGCAGTTGCTAATGAATGCATTTATTTTTTGGTTGTTTAGCTTTGAAATCATGATGGCGTTAGGCTTATCATGCGAGTTAGCCAGTTTTGAAGGTCCAGAAAGCTAATTTGTGGTGAGGGCACTTCGTTTTTATCCGATAGTGACTAAAGGGGGCAACAACTATATTTTTAATGCCGATTGTATAACCCTTGGGGAGCTTGAGTCGTGTATTTTGAAAAATTCTCTGCCACATCTGATCATCCATCAGTATTGACGCCTACGATAGCTTTCTATGATTAGTTTCTTTCATCCCATAGACCTTGCTTTGGTGAATTGAGTGTTTGTACGTGTAGGTCGAAGTAACAGCTTTCATTACATTGGTGAATAATGTAGTTCATATCTAGCACAAGTTGCATTAAACTAAGTCTCTGCAGTCTTGCAGTACCTAACTGACATTCTCTTAGTCTCTTGTTCTGACCAACACGCAGAAATGTGACCCACATGAATATGATATATAACTATATATGATTGTATATATACATGTATATGCATAGTATCAGCAGTTGTAAGATATCCTCAAGCAGCTTTCACGTGGCTTCATCTAAAAGGCTACATCGTAAATTGACTCAGAAAACTCACCTTCCATTGTAGAGGTTCGACCATCATTGTCCTTGGGTGAATAACTGCATCGGCTCAAGGAATTACAGATACTTCTTTACCTTCCTCATCTCTTTGACTCTGCACATGTTTAGCGTTCTAGCCCTTTCCTCATTCTGTCTCTACCATAGTCTCAATGGCAAAACGTATAACCTGCCCGGACCAATTATCACGTATCCTTTTAGTTTCAAGTAGAAACTCCCCAATTTTGTGAAAATGTTTTTTATGTGTGTACTGGTATGTCTGTCAAAGTGATAACTTACGATGCTTCCTCTCTATAAAAATGAATTATTTTCTATTAACCTGCGGATGCTTTGCTGTTGATGCCATATTGTTGATAGTTTATATTAGCAATGGCGGATGCTTTGCTGTTGATGCCATATTGTTGATAGCTTATAGTAGCAATGGCGCTATGAATTTTTATTTATGGTCGGGCAAATCGATCGCAGGTATTTGGACATTTCAAGTCTGGCTGCATGCAAATCGGCTAAGAAGCATAGAAAGATAGTACATTGCGATTTTATTTACTTTTGTAAGCATGATTCAAATGAAATTCCGTGCAGTTCTCTAGTACCTAAATATTCTATATCGTTTGACCCGCGGTAAGTGGGTCTGTTCTAAACAGAACAGGTATGTTTGGTAATTATCCTTAATTTGCTCACCTCAGAACTATTTTAGTCATATTGGTAGTGCTGCTCCTAATCCCTGTCACCGGTCTGCTCGGTTTCCACGTGTTCTTGATTTCCAAAGGACGTACTACTAATGAACAGGTAATTATACAATCTTTAAAAATTTCCTGTACCACCCAATGGTTTTAACCATGTCCACTGGTCGTCAGTGCTTGCATTACCATCAGCTTTGCTCACAGCGTCATACAGCTTTTGCATTTGGATAGGTTACAGGTAAATTCAAAGCTGGCGTTAACCCATTCACAAGAAGCTGTAACACAAACTGGCTGATGTTATTCTTTGGTCCAAGACTTCCCAGGTGCTGTTGTTAACATTATCACTTGAGTGCATGACGTTTTGGATAGATGGTAGTTGCTTTTGATAGTTGGGTGTGACAACTCCTAATTTTTATGATTTGGTTTATCCCAAAATATTGTTGAGTTGGGGTATATTTATATAGTACATCATTTAAACAGTTAAATAAAATATTTTAATTTTTAACTTAACCTATCTCTCTTTGGCGGTTCTTTTCTAGGTTGTTGGGAAGGAAAGAAAAAAAAGTATTGTTTGAAAATGTAGGGTTGATGATGGAGCAAGGAGTAGTGATCAGAGAAGGAGAGGTCTCAGTTGAACAGGTGCACGTATCAACCGAATCTCCTAATAATAATGGCATACCTGCTGGCAGAGTTCATCTGTATTCAAAGGTAAGACCTGACAGTGGCAGCAAGCTTTAAGTGCACATCCAGTTTATTCGACAAGACTTAGTCTATTCATCACATGATTAGTTAGCCTGTCATGACAAACTGTTGTTTTTGCGGAGTTGTCCCCCGTCGAGCGGGCGAACAACAACAGTTTTTCACAAGATGTACTGCACCTGATGCATTAGCCTGTCTTGACAAACTGTTGTTTTTGCGGAGTTGTTCCCCCGTCGAGCGGGCGAGCAACACAACAGCTTGTCACAAGGCATATTGCACCTGATGCATCAGCTGCACTGAAAGGGAGTTGTTCTCTTCCGTCTATGCGGCTTGACTGCGATGTTATGGCGGTTGCTTCATTGGTAATCATAACGGATTTTGCGCAAGAATTTTATGTACAAAAAAATAAAATTACAACGTTTAACAAAAGGCCAGTCTTTGCTGTAAACGTTCTTAGAATTTGAAAATAAAATAAAATCCATAAGAACAAATAAAACTGACTGATACAAAAATAGAAATAAAACTGACTGAGCGCACAAATAACGAAATGTTTAGTCGCTCTTGTTGCTTAAGTTCTCAAGTTCTACTAAAGTTTACCGCAGAGACTGGTCGCTGGTTAAACATTGTAATCTTATTTTTTCTACATAAATTTTTGCACGAAATTCGTTATGATTACCTATGGAGAGACCGCCAAAACATCGCAACCAAGCCGCATAGACGGAAGAGAACAACTCCCTATAAGTACAGCTGATGCATCAGGTGCAGTACATCTTGTGACAAGCTGTTGTGTTGCTCGACGGGGGAACAACTCTTCAAAAACAACAGTTTGTCAAGGCAGGCTACTGATGCATCAGCTGCACTTATAGGGAGTTGTTCTCTTCCGTCTATGCGGTTTGGTTGCGATGTTGTCGGTCGTTCCATTGGTAATCATAACAGATTTTGTGCAAAAATTTATGTAGAAAAAAATAAGATTACAACGTTTAACCAGCGACCAGTCTCTGCGGTAAACTTTAGTAGAACTTTAGAACTTAGGCAACAACAGCGACTAAACATGTCGTAATTTGTTCGCTCAGTCAATTTAATTTCTATTTTTGTATCAGTCAGTTTAATTTGTTCTTATTGATTCTATTTGTATTTTATATTCAAGTTCTACTAAAGTTTACCACCGAGACTGGTCGCTGGTTAAGCGTTGTATTCTTATTTTTTTCTACATAAATTTTTGCGCGAAATCTGTTATGATTACCAATGGAGCGACCGACATAACATCGCAACCAAGCCGCATAGACGGAAGAGAACAACTCCCTATAAGTGCAGCTGATGCATCAGGTGCAGTACGTCTTGTGACAAGCTGTTGTGTTGCTCGCCCGCTCGACGGGGACAATTCCGCAAAAACAACAGTTTGTCAAGACAGGCTAATGATTAGTTGGCTTACGGGATCTGCTGTCTCACATCATATAAACAGTATCAGTCAGTGGGTCATTATGCTAAAACAACTGTAGGTAGGTAGCAGAGACTAGGTTTGTTCACCTTTCCCCTATTCAAGCCTTTAGTGTTATAGTATAGTACTGTTGTTGTTTTCATGCATTTCGCAATTGCAGTTACAGAGTGCCAATGCGGTAGAAGACACACGGAGCATAACTAGCAGCATCGTATCAGAGATGAGGGTGAGCAAATTCACGCGTACCTCGTCTATGAATAATTTGCTACCGGAGGATCAGCTTTCAGTGATGGAGACTTCGACAAGTCTTCCTAGTGACGGAGCGCTTCCTCCTAAAGACGGCAAGCGGTGCAGCACTTCCTCAAGCAACCGTAACAGTGCTGAAAATCATTCGCATAATGGACCATTTGTTTCATCTCAGCACAGCTCTTCAACGGAGCTGTCACACATACAGACAGGCCCTTCTGCTAGCTGAAGGAGGTACGATGTAATACAGACCTTATACATTGGTTATTATAAGTAATGAAAGAGCTTTTTATAGCATTGTAAATTAGCTGAACTTAGAACTAATTAAGATTCTTTCATATTATGTACACATTTTTATCATTGCAATTGCTTGTTTAGTTCACCTACTAGTCAGTTACTAAGTGATGCCATATTGAATCTGCAATCTCTTTTTTATTTTATCAAAGCTTTCTATATAAGTTGGTCATCTGCTGTTAAAATAATTGCTTCATGTATACATCCAGTATCAGCACCACATAAAAGGTTTCTAAGAAGCACAGGCTAATTGGTATAAAAGAGTTATTATTACGCTAAAGGCATTGATCCAAAATTTCCCAAATCAAGCCGCTTCTGTGACTCTGTATTTTTAGAAAAGTCAACATCCAGTTAGTGCAGACATGCAAATACGTTCAACTGGAATTCACTAGGCAAATTTGGCTGACTAGCTATGTGCAATGTACACAAAGTTTACAACATATACCGACTAGGTATTCACAAAAGAAAATAACTTAAATACATCGATGTATAGCAATTCATTCCAATCTAGCCAGGCTGAAGCATTAGTTCCATGTTTCAATTACGATTGAATTTCATGCTGATATTGCGCATTGCTGAGTGGCTAAAGTGTAATACCAGGAAGAACCCAAACAAACTGCTAACCCTTCATGAAGAGCCTAAACAAACATTTTGTGCAATAGAAACGAAAGTCATTTCCAGTGCCAAATATAGTTACTAGGGAATCGAGTAACAGAGTCCTTTGCAGTGCCATACATAGCTACGAGTCTATCAAGAAAAAGATGAATGTTAGTGACAAAACACGCTTCAATAACTTTTGGTTTGACAAGTCAGGGACAAAAAATGTGCTCATTTTAACAAGAACAATGATTTACCTGTGAATACATTTTGAAGTATAAGCAACACATATAATCATACAGCCCTTGAAAGCGCAGAAAGGTATGTTCAATCAGAATGCACACATTCCAATTTAACATACCTTCGAGCTAGTACTGAATTAACGAATACAGCCAATGGCAGTGAATAACATTGCCAAATCGGGAGTGGTGTGCTCATGATTAGCAACAGTGACGGCATTAATGCAGAGGAATAATCCCTTACATGGTATTGAGGGAGTGGCAGGTGAGAAGTAAACAGGGATCACTGGACTTGAACACTACTTAGAATAAGCAAAAGAATGATCGAATGACTGACAAAATTTTCCACTTATAAAGATGCTAACCTAAAATAAATGTGGAGTACACATTTGACTAAGAACAACCATCAACTATGAGAGGGCACCAGTACAGGTTTCCGGTTCTACGACCTTTAAACATTCATTTGCAAACTCTAAAAACAAAGGTTCTTGCATAGCTTTCTCCATTGCTTTCGCAGGATTTGTGCTCTTGCTGAGAGCTGTGAGATAGTCCCTCATATGTTTATTGTGTAGTAACTTCTCCAGCTCTTCACTTTCGGAAAGTTTTTGTAAGTTCGATAGGGGAACACGATCTCCAAGCTCCTCTACTTGCGCATCTACAAACCATAATGGACTATTGCTTTACTAAAGGCATTAAAACAGATAAAATAGCAGAAGTGTCGATTAGGCGAAAATTTTGTGGTCAGTGAAATTATGACTTGTCCCAACAAATCTTTAAATCACAAGGCTAACTTCAACTAGTAAAGAACAATACCACTGCCAACGACTGTACGTAGAGATGGAGGAAGCTGAAAAACTACTTTCCATAAAAAATTTTACAATTAGTACAGAGATGCTCAAAAGTTGTGTTGTGTGTGCCACATGCAATATGAAAACTGTAACAGCCTGCTCAGATAAACATAATATTATAACACGTTCCACTCTACCCTACATTGTCATTTAAACCATTTCATAGTATCTACTGTAATATTATCTCAAAATACTAACTTGTTTTAAAGAAATAAATTAAGAAAGGTAACAAGATATTTTCAAAATCACAAAAGAATTTCAATAGTGCAACAAAGGTCAATACTGCATGTACTAAGGATGAAAGATAAGTTGTATTTTTCCATAGAAGGTTTACACATGCTAACATGATATTAGCATCACTTTATGTACGAGTTTCATATTAGCTAACTAAAAAGTGTTTGCAGCGAGGTTATGGGACCCGATAAAAACGCATGGTGCCCACCAACCGTTAGACAATTGCGGCCACACACATACATGAACAAGTAATGCACGAGTGCATTTAACCAATAACATACATACCATCAACTAGACCAGCTGTTGATTCAGAGGAGCATCTATCCAACCGCTGATCTATAACTTTACCTATGGCAACCCGCTCACTCTTAGCTTCACAACTAGTCACCTTATGTTCCTTGTAGCATCCGAGTGAGCAGCTGAAAAAAGTAGCCAGGAGGAAACTGATAACAGCACAAATCATGTAACAACTAGGGGAAGGCATCAGGTCTAGTCTTTATGATTGATTACATCATGCATCTAGTTTTAATTTGCTCTCAACTTTATTTCACATAAACCTAGTTGATATATGTCCTAGCTTCTATAACATCTACTACCTCAGCTCTATAGACCTAGTTAATATATATGTCCTAGCTTTTATAACATCTACTACCTCACCTCTATAGACCTAGTTAATATATATGTCCTAGCTTCTATAACATCTACTACCTCACCTCTATAGACCCAGTTAATATATATGTCCTAGCTTTTATAACATCTACTACCTCACCTCTATAGACCCAGTTAATATATATGTCCTAGCTTTTATAACATCTACTACCTCACCTCTATAGACCCAGTTAAAATATATGTCCAAGCTTCTATAACATCTACTACCTCACCTCTATAGACCTAGTTAATATATATGTCCTAGCTTTTATAACCTCTACTACCTCACCTCTATAGACCTAGTTAATCTATATGTCCAAGCTTCTATAACATCTACTACCTCACCTCTATAGACCTAGTTAATATATATGTCCTAGCTTTTATAACCTCTACTACCTCACCTCTATAGACCTAGTTAATCTATATGTCCAAGCTTCTATAACATCTACTACCTACTTTGCATCAATATAAACTGAGCTGAATGATGTGAAACTATAACAGCAACCTACTAATAAATGTTGCACTTGGGGCATTTGTATTTCTTCTCAACCTTGGAACACACCTGACACAAAGTCTTCTGCTCAGAACATGTCTCCATTTCTGCTGGAAGAATGAGTAGTTTATAAGGGAGAATATCAACACTACATCAAAAAACATTATGAACTTAAATCACCAAATGCAAGACAGTAGAAAAGACAGACACCTTGTTCCATGTCTATTCACTAAATATCAGATGAGAGAAAATAAGCCGAACTTGATATGTGTGTACAACCAAACCTCTTCTTACGATTGCCTTAAAGCACATAAATTACGTAATTTTTTTATTGTATATTTCAATACATCAGAGTCTTGGCTTTCGAATGAGCTATTGTTTGCCATGGTGAGACAACATTGGTTGGTGTTTATAGGATTTCCCCAGAGCTCCACAGCGAAAGGTTTACTGGCATAGTCTCGAAAATTGTGACGTCACAATTCTCATATTCGTTGTTATGTGCTCTTACCGCTTATTTATCAATTACGAAAGTGACGATAATGACACTTGTGGCAGGCGAAGGTAAGACAACTCCAGAGAATGAATAAAGATGACAAAGGAATCAGTGTCATTAGTTCTCCATGTACATATTATTTCTATGATAAGTACCTCAGACTCCAAGAACCATACTATATTTTCCCGATGATATTATGCACTAGCTCTTTATTTTTAATGCGATGTTAAGGGTGACGACTGAGACTAATTAATTTCAAGCATTGCGTGATCTCGCGAAAGTGCGATTGACATTTAGTCCTAGGGCCACGCAACCGCAGGTCATAATTTAATCGATGTGATTTCATTACCTTTATCAACGACAGTACATTTATTGAAGCATAATTAACCCAGAACATGTGTTTGTATTGGTCAGGTGTTAGCACGATCGCCGGCATTGTTGATTATCTAGAATCTTAGTTTATTATTAGCACTCTTCGGGTTTAACAGCACCGAATGTCACAGAAAAACGCAGCCTCAATGGCAGCGAAAGGGATCGACGACCTAAATCTAAATGAGAATTATGACGCCACATTTTGAGTACCTGAACGAAGTGCTTTTTTGCAGAACGTACTTTTGACACCCCGTTTTTCATTAGTTCTATTATTCTTTGTGTATTGAATATAGGCTCATTCGAAAGCCAAGACTCTGATGTATTGAAATATATAATAAAAAAATTATGTAATTTATGTGCTTTAACGTATACATTTTGCAATATATGACGCAAAATTTGAGCAAACAAATGATGATCAACCCAACATAAGAAATTATAAACTTGTCGACGTGGCGCAGCTTCATATACGAAAGTAGAAAGGCTGAAAGCGAAAATTAGAAAAAAATGCAAATGCTACAATAATAAAAAGTACATAAGCTGAGTTATTTTAGAATTCGCGATGCAAAGTAAATTACGTTGAAAATTTATATCTCCTTTCTCAATTCTCACATTGCCAAACAGACATTTTTGTTTGCCAGTCTTTAGGGGATGTAACACAAAACTTTTTCATTGATAAAATCTACCTAGCTCTTGCAATGCCCGCCTATCTTATTGTCTTATCTATTACTTAATCATTATAGGCATTTGAGCTGTAGAATAAATTAAATGAATTGCAGTATGTTTACCATTATCTTATCCAAAATACATTTTAACATACAGACAGTTCTCGATATGAAATAAACTCTCAAGTAAAGGTTTGACTGTATTTAGTAAGCCTGGATAGCAATTATTGAAAAGTAGGCAGCCTGGAAGACCTGTTTAATTAAGCCATCGTTTAGTGTTTATTCGCATATGAATTTTAAGACAATTTTCAGCCTGGTTAGCTAATAGGTTATTACTTAGGCGTATAATTGTATGAACTTAACAGATGGCATTGTGCATTTTACGTATGTTACAAACTTCAAGTCGCGTTTTTTTAAATGATGCTTGATCAGCCAATGGGTATTTGCTTTGCCAATGCTTTTTGAAGCACACGGTAGGCTTACATGTGTAGAGGCTGGTCATATTTAATCCCACGACCAAACACGAGCGAAGCGATTGTTTGGGAGCTTTATGATAAATGCATATGCGCATACAACTTCCGAAAAATTATCCGTCAATGGCCGTTACCAAACCCTTGTACCGAAATCTCATCAAAAAATTTAACCATTTTTGTGTAGAGTCGTTTAAGTATAATAATGATACAAAACACATATAAACATATTTAAATATGTTACCAAGTCTTTGAAAAGTTGAAGCAATATCCTAAAACTAACCCATCTGATCGGATTATACATAAATAGACAGATTAATTTGGCCTAAAATCGCCATTAAAACTTGACGAACCTTTTTTAATCAAAATTAGGACCGGCCAACGAAACGCCGATAAGGCCGTGCGACGGAGAGTGGAACCATTAAATCGTGCACATTTCACGAGAAAAACGTGCACATTTTACCAGTCTATGGCATTGTCCAATTGCCGAAGGTTTCTGTAATTAACGTAGAAGTACTAAAAAGTAATCGTTTCTTTTTTGCCGATTCTACCAGACTCTGACATTTTTGACACTTATAATGAGTACTTTGGTATTCCAACTGATGTCCAAAGCAGTGAAAGTAAAGGAAATGACGATGATATTTTTCTAACGATTCTTATAAGATTATTACAATACTTAATTATAAGAATAATTATTCGATTTTATAAGATTTAGTTATAAGAATAATCATTCGTATTTACAAGATCGAAGTATATAGTGACCGATGGTGTACAATATGTTAAAATCTAAATACCAGCTAAAATCTGTTTAGATTTTTAAATTCAGCATAATTTTTTTAGATATAAATACAGAAATCTAGATCAATATCACAACTTCCTGATATTGGTTGCTATGACCAATGATATACAGCCCCCCCAGCCTGTGTATATTACACAGAAGCTTGCCATTTTACTTCTAATATTGCATATTGCGTTTCTCCTATTGCAGGGAAGAAATATAGACACATAATCTTTTCCTTTCATTATTGCTGTTTGTTGTACATAATAACACCCAGTACATCACAACTACCATTGCAGCTACCATTGCAGTTTTCCTATTGCACTGCAGTGCCATTTGACTGCTAATATTGCATTTCTCAACCGGCAGTACCCTTTCTTTTTCCATTATCACTTTGGTCGAGGGCTGTATGACAAGGGAATTTTTAGTAAATAATATAGCCTAATAAGCACATCAAAAGGCAAAATATTGAATATTGGACAAATTTACAATGCAAGAATAATTTACATATAATTGAAATACAAGATTTTACGTCGTTCATAAAGACACAGCACATTATCATAATTCATTAAAATATTCGCATTCATTAAAGCCAAGACGAATAAAAATCCATAATATTTCCGTATTGGCGATAAATTTTGGGTTGTTTATAGCAATTATATGTATTCAAACAGATTGATAGTATAACAGTCTTGCGTGTGCTGTTACATGTACACACAGACCTGCCAACCCAAGAGTGGGGCAATGCGTGAGATTTGGTTTTGGGGCAATTGATGTATCAATGATAGTATATACAGACCTGCCAACCCAAGAGTGGGGCAATGCGTGAGGTTTGGTTTTGGGGCAATTGATGTATCAATGATAGTATATATAAAATTGTGAAAATTGGGGCAAAAATCTCACGCATTTTTTCTTTAGGGTGATTGCGTGAGTCTCACGCCCAACGCGTGAGAGTTGGCAGGTATGCGTACACATCCTACCTCAAAATATACCTTGCTTTGCGAAGATATTGGTCTACACAATTTTTTTAATTTTGTAAAAACTTTTGTCAAACCATAAACTTCAAGTTCTAAACAATAAGTAATGGTGAGAACTTGAGAACAATGACATATGTAGTCATTATGAGATTACCCACGACACTGAGCATTGAGTGATTTCACTCGCGCATTGTGGCAGTGAATATGTTCTAAACAAAGACGTAATGATTGTGAAAAACGAACGCAATCGCTGTCTTTACGTACACTTGTTTCAGTCAAAATTCCACAACCTCAGATTATGATGTACATGTATGGCTACGTCTCTTTTAGCTCCTATTTTTCACCACGTGGTACATCTGTAAACTAGGTAGCTATATACTAACTCGCGCGATGCCCACGGGAAGTCCCCGGTACTGTACAAAGCAGTGTCGTATAGTTTCACAGAGTCCCGTGACCAAAAGCCGGAAACAAAAACGTCCGATTCCAAACAAACCCGATCGACATACTGATCTATAATGGAATATTCATACCTCACTCTCAATACCGCTCTTTTTTGCATTTACTTTACGTTTTTACAAAAACGTTGTTAGCACCTTTTTGTAGGAAATTTTGTTTTCTTTCAAATGGTTCATGATACAACAATCAATTTCAAAATGACTGCTAATGGTAGTAATTCTTGTTGGTTAGTGTTGCGGCATCTCCATTATAACTTATATAAAACAATAGTGGGCGCGGCTTGTTTGCTTGAAGCCGTGCGAGCTTCGATATGCGCATCCGTTAGCAGCAAACTCTGTGAAGTTATTCAGCTCTGTACTGTCAGAGTCATATAGCTTTAAAAAGTCTCGCGACCAAAACCGGAAACAAAAACGTCCGATTCCAAACAAACTCGATCGACATACTGATCTATAATGGAATGTTCATACCTCACTCTCAATACCGCTCTTTTTTGCATTTACTTTACGTTTTTACAAAAACGTTGTTAGCACATTTTTGTAGGAAATTTTCTTTTCTTTCAAATGGTTCATGATACAACAATCAATTTCAAAATGACTGCTAATGGGAGTAGTTTTTGTTGATTGATGTTGCGACCTCTCCATTATAACTTATATAAAAATAGTAGGCGTGGCCTGTTTGTTTGGAATCGAGCGAGATCCCGTATACGCTTCTGTTAGTCGCGGGACTCTGTGAAACTATACGGCTCTGGTACAAAGTATGTACCGTATCTATTAGAAAAAGGGATAAAATCATAGACACGAATATTTTTGCAATGTGCGCAGGTAACGTCTAAAAAATACACTGCAGTGATACGTCAAAGGTATAACATTTTATTAGACGCCCATAATATCGAATTTGATCTGATTTTTGAATTATACCCTTCGGCTACCTTCAGTTTTCTGGAATAGACTAGTTCATAACGGCGACAGGCGCGTGTGACGAAAGACAGCGTTCGTAACATAGGCCTGTCATCTTGCGCAAACGCTTACGCTATTCTCCTAGCAACAGTTCGCAATGGCGGTATGTCCATAAGAAATAATTTTACAAAATGCACACGTTATAACTGAACAAGATGACGAGCAATAACAGCAAAGCCGTAGCTTTGGCTGCTAACAAGCCGTTACCGAGCGCTTATTACGATGGTTTAGGCCTGGTGACTAGAAGCGGTCGAAACAAACAAAACCCTGTGTTTCAGAAACTAGAACAAGAAATCGGCAGATATGTAAGCTATATGAAGTCTCGCTCTCAACCTGAATATCAGAAACCACACGAGGAATCCTTTTCTAGACCGTAAGTACGACATTTTAAATTTTTGCAATTTCTGTCAACTTGGTTCATGTAAAAAAATCATAAAAGCTGCAAGGATCTACTGATTAACATGTCGCTAATAAACTAACTTTTGTTAGTATCAGTAATTCAGCATCAAACGTTCTGACTTGAAATAAATTTTGGTAAATTCATGAAGTTTTTCACACTAGGTTAGTATTTAATGTATTAGCAGCTTTGTCAGCATAAGTTATACATCTATTACAATCTCAAACATGAAGACCGTTTGTCTCCAATGCAAAGTTCGAACTAACCTTTTCCCTCGTTGTGCACTTTTTTCTCTACATAATTACTCTAATATTCATATATCTAATGAGACACTCAAGTATTTTGATAAAATTGAATGAGTCGCCCATGAACTGGCTCTATGTCAGCTGGCTGCTTTCTAATCAGCAGCTGGATGCCAACTAATCTAGTAAGTAGTATCTAATAGTAGGCCTATTATAGTCATACAAGTACTAGTGAAGTATTACTTGCCTAGAAGCATTCTTGACTCTATTTTTATGAATGCCCGCTGTGACCACTAGTTTTTTCTGGTCTCTGTCTTGGAAACACTGAACAGTTCAATCAGATAGTTTGGTGGTTGGAAATGCTTTTCAAATTCCAATGCACCTGAGAGCACAAAATTAAATGTACTTATAGAAATTATTGTGGTCTGTACAACGAGGTTGTGCAGACTTCATGTACAACAAGGTTGTGCAGACTGGCAGTGCTAGCAGTGAAGCTGGCAGTGCCAACTTTTAGAAAGTCATGTAATTAGATCTGACTGACAAAACATGCAAGTTGGCAGTCTGAAGCAAGTTTTAGAATATGGTCCAGTCTAGCGATCTAAACAATATCACAAACACAATCATGCCATTCAAGCAGCAGCGGTTTGGAAACATACAGAATTTAAAGATTGGGAGAACCAATGGTCTGGAATGTCTGTTTTTAAAGTGACAGATTTGCGCTTGAAATAAAAATTGGATTTTAGCAATATTTGTCCGAGGTATAGGTGACTATGGCGCCTTACAGTGCCTCGCGTTGTGTGTTCGCAACTCGAGTTGTACAGCTCGAGTTGCTGTTCAAAGAACTCGGCCTGGGTTTTTGATGAACTCGAGTTGTGTTACTCAAAACTAACCCGGGTTTGTAAAAAAGCAAAGTGAGTAATTAGGGTGTCTCATTTACAGAACTGCATTTGCGCATATTGTATAAAATTTAATAATTGATTAATAACAATAATTTAAATATATATATACATATTTAAATTATATATATTGGCGATATTTGCGCATACTTATTTATATAAATATAAAGAGACAAAAACAATTGTAGAATATAAAAAGCAAACTAAAAAACAATCTATGTGGGAGCTGGGCCACTTCTTTTTCAAATGAAAAAAAGAGTTATCTTTCTAGAACCTGACAAGAAACAGAATGAACACCGAAAATAAACAAACATAGAAATTATGTCAACGACGTTTAATGATGCACCAAAAAAATTCCATATAAAAAATATAGCTAGAGAAAATGAAATGATGAGATGTTCTCAAGCCGAGTTGTTGAACCCGAGTTGCTGTTGAAAGAACTCGGCTTGGATTTTGATGAACTCGAGTTGTACAACTCGAGTTATATTTACAAACTTGAGTTGGTAAATATAACTCAAGTTGTACAACTCGAGTTGCAAACTCGGGACACTATAATTCACCATTAGCTCTGATTTTACAGTACATACATACATGTAGTTTAATTTCTATTAGCTAACGGGTGCCTACTGATGTACCATTGTTGATATGACCAGATCTACGGTTATGCTATGGTAATACCAATATATTGTACCTTACTTTTACAAAGTCGCGTTGCGTGTTCACAACTCGAGTTGTGCAACTCAAGTTGTGCAACTCAAGTTGTAAAACTCGAGTTGTGAACACGCAACGCGAGGCGCTGTAAGGTGCCATAAGGTGACAGTAAAGTGAACTATAAATTAAGGTGACACGGAAGTTGCAAAGGCGGCACCTAAATGCAGGCTGCATCAATTGTAATTATTTACTAAACTCTTCAGGAAGAAGTTGAATTGACACGAAAACAGCTGAAGTTCTGCAAGTGCAAGCTCAAAACGCTACATACACAGAGCGAATTTTTAAGAATTTGCTCAGATAGATCCTTCCAGTTGCCCACAAGGAACGCTGGGCACAACGCAGGGTGCACAGCGTGCCTGTAACTCCCAGGCAATCGATAGTCCGGCAGACCACCAATGAACTCTAGTCTTTCTGGTATTGGTAAATGATGACAGCCAAGGGAAGATGGCTAGTGAAACATTGAGAGGAATCTTTGGCTGCAAAGTGTAGTTGAATCAAGGCAGCAGACAGATATTAGAGACATTATGCCGACGGTTTTAACAACATGCTGTGGTTGAGCTGATGAGATCATTTCTTTGAGGAAAGCAGTAGATTGTTGTACTAACAAAGCATTTAACCGGTAGTAAAAAGTTCTGGTTATTACTGATGCTACAGCCATGGTAGTAAGCATTGCCTTAAATGAGCATGTGTTCAGTTATCTTGGACTCCATGAACAGACACATTTCTACCAAGCTGCCCAGTTTACACATAGCTGATTACAGAACTCTGTCAATCGGGGAGCATTGATCAATCAGGTACTTTATGTAGCATTCACAAGTTAATGGAATGGTAGAATGCAGAAAGACAGGAGATTTTCTGAGTGCTCTGTTACACAGATGCAGACTGAAGATGTGGAATGATTTACTGCTGTAGTTGATGCGAGCTCACAAGGAAACCTACTCCACTACTCCTACTACTTTTCTGATCAATTATAGCCTCATCAGCTTTCAGAAGAGATTGGCCTGCAACATGAGTTGTTCAGGTTTAGAGAAGATCAAGAGGTTTAGAGGCTTGAACAAGTACATGAGACAGATTGGTGACAAAAACTTGAAGTGTGCGTAAGTGACTAGAAAAGCTATTGCTGCTGGAGACATATTATAGCTTGAAAATAAATGGGGAAAAAGCAGAAACAACTTTAAGCTACAATCTAAGAAGTTTGATGACTTTTTTTGCTTTGTGACATCCTGTCCCAGTTACATATACAATGCCAAAGGTGAAGTCTTATCCAAAACAAGTTCTCACTGTGGCTGCCTGCCAAGAAGCATTGGAACAAGTGCCCCAACCTTGTTAAAGCACTGGAAGTAGCTTAACAGTCTCAAAAACTGTGCAATCAGCTCAGAATAATTGATCAAGCAGTTACCACCTCTACTTGAACAAACAAGAAATACTGATAAAATTGTTGCTCTACTAGCTGGCCATCAGCTCAAAAGAGATGCCAATATCTCAAAAAGGAGAGTTGCCAAATCTCCTTTTAGTAGTAGTAGTAATTAGTAGTAACAAATTAGTAGTAACTCCGGCTCACCGCTCTGTCCAAAAGTGACTGACCGAACTCTACCCTGCACACCGCTAAGAATTCAGTAGCATTTTCAGATTACGAGTGTTATTCAATCAAAACAAAAGGTTGGGGCAACATAAAAAAGTACACTTTAGCTTTGTCATGCAATGTCAATCCTCACAGCAAAATCTTTGAAACTATCAAAACAATGAATGCGAAACTACCAATTTTAGATTGCTAGACAATTACATGAATATTTGTAGATTCTGCTCTGCTTCAAATTATTCGGGCCCTGCCAATCAAGGACACCTGCTGAGTCTTGTCTTAATAAAGATGAAACAGTTGGGCTAAATTTTTCTCTCAACTCACGAAAAAAGCCTAGCTGCTCACAGAGTTTTTGAACCATAGATCCAAATATTTGCAAAACCAAAGGCCCACTACTAGTGAACGGAGTGTGTCGCTAAAGAGAACTAGTGAGCACACCTATGTGCTCACTAGGGCTGACTATGTGATTAGTACATGTGACTGCTGACTATGTGACAGCAAATGACTATGTGCTGTTTTTACAACAGCTGGATGCGAGCCGAATGCAAATGATTGGACCTTCATTAGTATTTATGTTATTATGCAATAGCATAAATATTGTACTGCTAGGACCGTTATCTCTCATATACATGTATTCATCTCCATATTTTTATACCTGTTGTCATTGTATTAGTCTGCGTATATTTCACATACTGTCTGTGACTGTGAATCTAGTACAAAAATAGGAGTTGCTCTGCTGAAATCAGTTAGAATACATCATTCAAACCAGCAGCACTCCTTCGATTTTACACACATCAATCGATTCATTTTACTCCAACTTACTTTAACGTGAATTTTTGCTGGTTAGCTAACATTGGCTCAACAGATGATAGGGTTGCAGCGCTACTGTTAGTTGGTTAGCTAACATTGGCTCAACAGATGATAGGGTTGCAGCGCTACTGTTAGTTGGTTAGCTAACATTGGCTCAACAGATGATAGGGTTGCAGCGCTACTGTTAGTTGGTTAGCTAACATTGGCTCAACAGATGATAGGGTTGCAGCGCTACTGTTAGTTGGTTAGCTAACATTGGCTCAACAGATGATAGGGTTGCAGCGCTACTGTTAGTTGGTTAGCTAACATTGGCTCAACAGATGATAGGGTTGCAGCGCTACTGTTAGTTGGTTAGCTAACATTGGCTCAACAGATGATAGGGTTGCAGCGCTACTGTTAGTTGGTTAGCTAACATTGGCTCAACAGATGATAGGGTTGCAGCGCTACTGTTAGTTGGTTAGCTAACATTGGCTCAACAGATGATAGGGTTGCAGCGCTACTGTTAGTTGGTTAGCTAACATTGGCTCAACAGATGATAGGGTTGCAGCGCTACTGTTAGTTGGTTAGCTAACATTGGCTCAACAGATGATAGGGTTGCAGCGCTACTGTTAGTTGGTTAGCTAACATTGGCTCAACAGATGATAGGGTTGCAGCGCTACTGTTAGTTGGTTAGCTAACATTGGCTCAACAGATGATAGGGTTGCAGCGCTACAGTTAGTTGGTTAGCTAACATTGGCTCAACAGATGATAGGGTTGCAGCGCTACTGTTAGTTGGTTAGCTAACATTGGCTCAACAGATGATAGGGTTGCAGCGCTACTGTTAGTTGGTTAGCTAACATTGGCTCAACAGATGATAGGGTTGCAGCGCTACTGTTAGTTAATGTAGGAGTAAAGGGATTACTACGAGAATTGGCTCGAAAGATGCAAGACACCAGATTCCTTTTCAGCACTCAATTTTGAAAACACTTTTGAATTCAACTCAATGCCTTTAAAAGGTTAAACACGGATAAAAACATGAATTATAACAACAATTGTAAGTTTGGTGATGTCGAAAACTGTCAACCTGAAATGACTGGTTTGCATAAGTATTGCGGACAAATTTACTTTACTGTTTTATAAATAATTATGTGAAGTCAGGTTCACTGAAAGTCTAGAAACCATATTTCATCCAGCTAGCCCCCTACCACATGATCATTCATATAAGCACAATGCTAAATGTATTTCTATTAAATATGTATTTTGTAGAGTTACATGTTCATATTGTGCATACCCATTAGTAATGATTTAATAAAATACTGATCAAAATTGTTTTAGTGAAACATATTTTTCTCTTTGTAGTTCGGATGTTTTATTTGAGCTCTGGAACAAATATGAGCCTCTCCTACCTACACTTTATTTCCAGCAAAAGGTCATCGAAATGGGAGATTTTCTTGTTGGATTAAAGGTAGCTGCAGTTTAACAAATAGCGTGTTAGTTACATTTACTATCACCTCTCCGTTTGTTTGTTCAAATTCTGCAAAAACAAATGGTATTTTGTCCTGTGGTTACAGACTATCAGCTGGAGAAGAACCCAGTAAATTATGCAATTAGGCATTAATATTTGTGACACCTACTTGTGAACCCCATTGCATTCTTTGGTACCTTCTGCAATTATTCTATCGCAGACCACTTCTCATTATATTGTAAATGGGGCTTTCAGGATTGAATGAGACAAAAGGAATTCAAGCTGTGGAGATTTTTTGAAAGTTAAGACCGAATGTTGAGTGTCATTAACCTTCACTTTTGTTTCTTATTTTATATAACTGAAGCATGATTTAAATGTTAAACTGTAGGAGTACAAGCTGGCTGACTTCCAATGCTTTTCTCGCTATCTCGACATGTTCGGTGATGTTCATGTGGATGATGTCACAGATGTAGGAGTGTTTAAAAGCACTTATTTTCCTTTCGGCTTTGATGCTGCAAATTCTGGATACACGGTAAGGACTGTCTTTCCAGCATTTACAGTTAGCAGTAATACTTCTTATGCATTAGCATGTTCTTTCTTATGGTATCCTTATACGCACAGCCGATGTGAAACATGCAATTTTCTAATTGAAGCTGGGAAGATCTTGGCATCCAAATGGCTTAGCCTGAGTACTGCTATTCATGGTTTCTGGTTATGCCAAAGTACATAACTAAATATATGTATTTTGGCATAATTATATATAGTCTGATAACTGACTAAACAGAAGCATCTGTAATTGATTACAACTGGCATCAGTATATTTCTAAACTTCTAGTTTAAGAATTTATAAAAACTATTCAGCAATTAAAATCATGCATTTCACACTAATGAGTATTGGTGTTAATACATCTCTTTCCTTGCAGTTCCGTGCACTGATGGGCAAATCGATATGCATGTTTCAAGTGGTGAAACTCGGTGATGCTAAAATGCAAAACGTAGAGACAGTGGATGCTTGTATTAGAATACTGAACTTCCTGAGGCTAGTTATGCAAGTGGTGCTACCTAAAGACAAGCTCTGCTGGCTTGTCTACAATGGTAAGTGACTAAATGTATGCAGCTGTGCGTGTCTCAACGGAAGGACTAACTGTGATGATGACTTGATTGAACAGTCCGGTGTTTAAATCTAGTATACTACTCAACCCTTCACTAGTTTCCAATATATTTTACATTCAAATTACTTTCCATAAAGCAGTATTTTACCCAACACAATTTACTGCTGGTAAACCCAAAGGCTTCAAGCAACAGATTTCGATTATCAGAGCTAGATAGCCTTAGAACCTTGCAGCAGCAGCATACATAGGGAAAGCTGCTGATTCCAACTGCATGTTAGAAACTCATTTTAATTAAAAATATATTGTTGTCCTCCATCCTAGCCATTCTTTTTAGTCAAGCTTTAGGATACTCTAATATTTACCGTGTTCTATTTTAGGCACAATTCATATGTACAGCGTGTGTAGGCACCTGATGAAGTATGGCCATAGCTCTAAGGTTATAGAGTACCTGCTCTGGGCTGCCATGTGCATGGAGACCTCTGTCGTACTGCTCGGCAAGAAGTATTTAGTCTGGCGTACTACACTATACTCTGCGATCTGTCAGTGCTACTACGACTGTATGGTTGGGGACAAGGCAGAGGCCTTCGCAAGGAGAGCTCTCCTCAAAATCAATGAGCTGAGCGGGCTGGAGAGCATGAGCTATGCTCAACCGAACTTACAAACTGAGGCTATATTCAGACATGCTACAATCAAGGTAGAGGCTTGAGCTTGCGCAACCATCTTTATCAGTTTCCCTGCTTTGTCATGTTTCTAACAAGATATATATCTCACTTTGCTAGATGACTAGCTAGCTTGTGTTAGACTAGACTCTTACCTCGCTATATGACTAGCTAGCTTGTGTTAGACTAGACTCTTACATTGCTAGATAACTAGCTAGCTTGTGTTAGACTAGACTCTTACCTTGCTATATGACTACCTAGCTTGTGTTAGACTAGACTCTTACCTTGCTATATGACTAGCTAGCTTGTGTTAGACTAGACTCTTACCTTGCTATATGACTACCTAGCTTGTGTTAGACTAGACTCTTACATTGCTAGATAACTAGCTAGCTTGTGTTAGACTAGACTCTTACCTTGCTATATGACTACCTAGCTTGTGTTAGACTAAACTCTTATCTTGCTAGATGACTAGCTAGCTTGTGTTAGACTAGACTCTTACCTTGCTATATGACTAGCTAGCTTGTGTTAGACTTGTGACCCTAAGCTTTACATAAGTGTAGGTTCAGTGCGCGTCTGCTAGCCTAGGATAAGTTATGTGTATTCAGCTCTCGCTGTTCTCTCCACTTCTGCTACTTCTTCCACTCTCTCTGCTCCTTCTGTGACTAAGTTTGGTAATATTTAAATATATTTGTAGTAAATTATGAATTTTTTATAATACATAATGAAGTCCAGCTGAAATTTTATTGCCAAACCTATAAGTTTCTCTATATCTTCTCTGAAATATCATTTCACCTCATAGTTATTAACAAACTAGTATGTCTGTAATTGAGGTTTTCACTTGTCAATTTGATTTTATGTGCAGATGGCTATCATGGTTTTCAAAAGATCTGCATTTGAATCTCGAAAGAAACCAAAAGGATTCTTGCGACCGAAAACAAGATCGAACCTCAAGGATGCTCAGTTTGTATGTTGGACGAGCTATGATATACCTAATACTAGTTTAGCTGCATTGGTCGCCAACCATGAAATATTATACATATATTGTTATTTTACCTGTCATGGCAACCAACTATTAAGTATTATTAATGTATTGTAATTTTACCTGTCATGGCAGCCAACTGTTAAATATTATAAATGTAATGTCATTTTAGCTGCCTTGGCCGCGAACCGCTACTGAAAAGCTCTTAGTTGACATGTTTGAAGGAAGCTCTGCTCAATTTCTTTGCATTATCGAAGCTCTAACAGACACCAATAAACGCACTCTTGTTACTCAGCCACCAGCGGCGGAGTCAGAGGTCGAAATGCTAGACGTCTATGCCGAACTCTTTATGGCTGCTCAGGAGATAATCTGTGGTAGGTTTTTGCTCAGGATTTTCTTGCTATGTTATATCTAATGTGCGTAGAGCGTTGAGACTCATGTTCTAGGCAGTTCTTTTTTGTGTGGGTGCTTTTGGGCACTGATCATCGGAGTGAACACTTGATGGTGTGCAATGACATGAACAGTGAGTATGAACATTGTGTGTATAATAATGGTGCGCATTGACAGTGATGGTATGTGGTATGTGTGGACATGGCCTGTGTATGTGGACATAGCACGTGTTGGTCTGATGGACTTGGAGTATACTTGTGAAAATTTAACATACAGATTGGGATGTTCAGAGATTGGGGACGCTCCCAATCTTCTAACCCTTAATCTTCTAACTTGAACAATAATGGTGCACGTTTACAGTGATGTTATGTGGTATGTGTGGACATTGCGTGTGTATGTGTGTGGACATATGTGTGTAGACATAATATATGCGCGTGTGTAGACACTGAAGCTGTAGGCACGATTGAGTCATGTTCAGTTTGTCTACTAGCACATGTACTTGTACTATTTTCATTTTTTCGTTAAAGATGAATTGTGTATTAATATAATGAAATCTTATACATGCATTTATAAGTTTTTTGAAGCTGCAAGCATTAAAACTGTTATGTCATCACTTTTATTTTATCTTAGTCAAATTGCACAACTATAGGTTTCCTTTCAACCTATACACTTGCCCTACTCTACAGTTCTCTACCCATAGACACTCAGTCTGTATGCTGAGACAGAGACTGTTCATTCAGCACTTTTCTCTATTTTAACACATGATGCTTCTTCTTTATTTGTGCAACAATTTAGTAGGACTTTCTACAAATTTCTAGCCACCCCCAAGTGACTCTCACGGTTATTTTAGAGTGCGAGCGGTCAGACTAACTCTTATAGTACAACATTGATGAGGTGGCCATGAATGTACAGCCTTGTCAACTATTCATAGTCAAGTATCAGGACTACAACATTCTTTATAACTTTCTTTGACTGAATTTTTAAATGACAACACCGTTCAAAGGCGTTTTGATTTGACTAACATTCCATAAGCTCTACTTGATGTTTGTATTGCCCTATAGGTGGTGGAGGATCTGCAGTCGCTCAAGGTGGTTCCAACATACCTAACAGAACTGTTGGCCTCATAGACATGCCTGGCGTGTGCTTTGAAAAGAACCTGATGGAGATGGCATCCGCTGCCAAAAATGGAGTACCTGTTTCAGCCGTTGTCAAGCTTCTGAAGTCTGCTTACTGCTATGAACACTGGGATGTGTTTGACTCTCTCATTAACTCTACTCAAGCACTCATTAAAGTATGTCAGCTCTCAGATGGCAAACTAGAATTCCAGCGCCATCCGTTTTATTGTCAGAATGTTAAACATGCTTTTCACAGTATCTCTTCACCGTATGGATCCTTTCAATTCTAATTTTTCAACAAAGTAACTCGTATTTTGGGTGATAGAGGTTTCTAGGTTTGGTTTACTTAGAATAAAATCATTGCCAGTTTGTAGCTTAGAAAAAATAATCCATCAGCTCATCATCATCAAAAAGGTCACATAGCTGTAGGAATCATTTGTTATCTCATGACGATTCCATGTATTATTTGTCAGCCCGTGGTGGTCTCTGACATTTGCATCAGTTTTATGAAACATGTAGGATTGGTTTTTGTCTATGAGGTTGTGTGCAACTGTGCTAAGTCGTCCACTCATGATGGTTGTATACAACTGTGCTAAGTCGTCCACTCATGATGGTTGTATACAACTGTGCTGAGTCATCCACTTATGGTGGTTGTTTTACTAACCGTATTTTTACCTGGCATTCTTTTTACAGATATCATTTTCAAAGTATTTTCTCAATTTTTTCTAATATTTATGTTTTTCTAGTATTTATTATCGCTCTCTATGTAGAGGATGATTGATCTGATATGGCAGTATGAGTGCTGTCTGTAAAGCAGCTTTTTAAACCTTCAGTCGTTACAATAAGATTCTCTGTTTTTGTTTCAAGGTCTTTCTGTCTTTGCTGATAGAAAGCATCTATCTTCTTATCAATTTGTAACGGAGAAAGAATAACATTCAGGGATCAGTTTTTAGAGGCTATAACTATGTCAGAGTTCTAGATACATTACAAAAGAGGTTATCACAATGTTATTAATGACTTGTTTAGTTGGTTGTTAGATGTCAGTAATTTGTTTCAGAAAGGAGATGAACCTTCTAAAAAGGTGTTTGAAAAGGAACTTCAGCTGTTGTGCTCCATGCAAAAGGTCAACTCAAGTTACAGGAGAAAAAATGAGTTGGAGTCAATTGAAAAAGAAAAAGAGAAAGAAAAAGAAAGAGAGAAACATGAGAGACGAAATCAGAATGAATCATCCGAGAACTCGGCGTCAACAAAGAAGAGAGTTCCAAATGTACCAGCCGTGATCGACGCAGCGTCTACCATACAAGGTATGCGGGTCACCTCATCTAGCCCATACACTCCTAACCTTTCATGTTCTAGGTTTTAAGTTTTGTACAGAGTTTGCTGATTTTAAGGTGAAGGTCATCACAACTGTAACAGGCAGCTTTATGTACATGTACCTCCCTATATATCTCAATCACTCTGTTCAAGATGGCTCACATGAGCATCTTTTTACTTTAAAGTATTCCAAACCCTGGAGTTTGTGACAAATATTTGTGTATTTGGAAAAGTGAAACATTTAGATGATCGTTGTCAATACTTATGATCGTAGGTTATTGATAGAGAAGTCTTTACCGATTGGATATTAAGTTGTTAATTAAGTTTAATTAATTATTGTTAGTTTATTAGGAAACTGAGGACTAACAGTGAGAGTGGTATATCATAAAATTAAACATACTTCAGCTGTTAGTTTATTAGGAAACTGAGGACTAACAGAGTGGTATATCATAAAATTAAACATACCTCAGCTGTTAGTTTATTAGGAAACTGAGGACTAACAGAGTGGTATATCATAAAATTAAACATACTTCAGCTGTTAGTTGATTAGGAAACTGAAGGCTAACAGAGTGGTATATCATAAAATTAAACATACTTCAGCTGTTACTGTTGACTGTAATTGCTCAGGTATACTTGATTCCTAAACTGGCTGATGGTAATAGTTAATATAAGCTTTTTAATTCAATAAAATAGGAAGTCACTGAGACAGTATAATCCTAACAATATTTGTTCATGTCACTATGGTTACATGCTTTATTTTATACTTATTGTTTCATCATCATTGTAGGAAAAGTTAAGCAAGGAGACAAAGAAAACATTGAAGACTTGATAGAAATTGCCAAGGTTCTTCACTCATTCACAACATCATTGGCCGTAAGTTTGTTTTTTAGTCTTGTTATGATTAGCTGTAAACTATAGTGTTGTTCCGATTGGTTGCTCACTTAGTGTTGTTGATACAAAGTATACAGCTAGTGCGCTTGTGTGAAGTTCTGCTAAACTTATAATAGAATTGTCATTCGCTTTTCCTAGTAACTCTGACATCATCAGTTATAAGCTATTATATCATCAGCTATCAACTCTGACATCATCAGCTATAAGCTATTATATCATCAGCTATCAACTCTGACATCATCAGCTATAAGCTATTATATCATCAGCTATCAACTCTGATATCATCAGCTATAAGCTATTACATCATCAGCTATCAACTCTGATATCATCAGCTATAAGCTATTACATCATCAGCTATCAACTGTGATATCATCAGCTATAAGCTATTACATCATCAGCTATTAGCTCTGACATCATCAGCTATAAACTAGTACATCATCAGCTATTAGCTCTGACATCATTAGCTATAAGTAATTATATCATCAGCTATTAGCTCTGACATCATCAGCTATCAGCTCCGACATCATCTGCTATTAACTCTGACATCATCAGCTGTTAACTATGTCATCGTTAACTCTAATATGTTGTATTATCAGTTATAATTAATAGCTCCATCAAGTTTGTCTGATGCCTTTCTTAACATCTATCTACGACATGTCATCTACTTCCTACAATTTGGTCAGATACTCCTTATGACAGACAGCTTTACTTTCGGTGTATGATGTCATCAATCCCCATTTATGTCGCAATGAATAACCATGACTATCACATTTTTAGGTGGAAAGTGTGGATGTAGATATGGTTGTAGATGCTACACTCTACTTATGGGGAAAATGTAAAGGCATTTTCCAAAAGCACCAAACAGGTTCACTAGAAAACTGGAGATACATTCAAAAGATGGAGCAGGCAGGCAAGGTATGTACAGTAGTTATCAAACTGCCGCTAGCTATGCATGTTAAAATGTGTTCAATAATTGATCAGCTGTTATGGGTAGAAAAATCCAACTGAAGTAAAAAATATCTTATATGATCGCTTATATTGCAGTGGGTGTACATTCTAGAGAATGTTCATGTCATACTTGGATGGTGTGGTTTGAGCAGCGTTGATCCTTCCCTCAGCGCTGAAGTGGCTCTCAGACTCTCACTCGTTCTAGAATCTGCAGCAGCTTGCAAACAATCAGTTGCTAGTAAGTATCTCGTTTTACGGGTTGGTGGTATTAAGTAGGGTTTTACGGGTTGGTGGTACTAAGTAGGGTTTTACGGGTTGGTGGTACTAAGTAGGGTTTTACGGGTTGGTGGTACTAAGTAGGGCTTGGATAACCACACACTTTAATCATCTGTGAGTGTTATAATTGTTGTTCGTTACTTTGCGCGTCGTTTTCACATAACGCTAAATTAAAATTGCACACACTTGTTGTTTATATGGGCAGCACATTCAATTATTTTGTTTTTCACACTGAATGTTATTAATTTCACATTCAAAGTACGTACTAAAGGCGCAGTCACACGAGCACTGAGCCGACGTAGGATCGGTTCGGAGGCTGGTTCGGTTCATGGCACATGTCACACGGCAACCGAAGTCACTTCGCTTCCTAGATACCATACGTATAGAGACAGGACACTGCTTCATTGGTAGTTTTCATGTATTTGAGTTAAATATTTCTATTATAAACAAAAAACTTTGAGGAACAATTATAAATTATAATTACACAGCAGATTTATCAGAAGATCGTTCAGCTGCTCAAAATAAATCTCTCGATTCAAAGATTTTGCCAACCCTTTCCATCAACATAATTATATTTTTTATTAACATATGAATGTTTTTTTATGCTGAGTACATAACAAACAAAAACAGTCTTTATCATAGTACTGTGGTTTTACATAAATAAATCAGTCAACGATACTTCATCAGGATGAATATGACACATTACTTATATTCTACACGAAAGAAAATCACAACAATTCTCTTACATTTATGCAACATCTTACATTTATGCAACACAATCACAAGTCTGGGTGAGCCTTGTCGTGAATTGCTTCATGTTGTTTATTTAACAAAATAAAAGTATCGTCCCATTTCTTTTTTAACTTTGCTCGCATGCATGTTAGGAGAAATGTGATGCGTGCTCGCTAGAATTTTAACCAGCCAATAAGAGCAAGGGTTCGGCCACGAAATTTTGAGCAGGACCGAAATGGTTCGTTTCGGCCAGAAATGTCTTCGGCTGAACATTTTACAGCTGACAGCGACGTCGTTTTGCGTCATTTAGTTTGGTTCGGCGCTCGTTTGACCACCCCTTAACAGTACACTCACAAAGGAACTGCAGGGGACCATTTCTTGATGTTTAAACTGTTATTCATACTTGTTTCCCATTATCAGTCATCATCAGTCAGTGGGCAACTCAACAACTCCATGCGGAGTTCCTATTCTACAGTCATCAATGTCCAAGTTGTCTACTTTCACACGTTGTTGGTAACCTGTTAGGAAGTCAGAAGTAATCATACCAGTTTTTTATTTTTTTAGATCGCAGTGGCAGTGCTGACTCTGAGAAGGAGGAATATGACGGCAGCTATCCGCCTTCAAAAACGGACAGTCATTTTCATAGTAAGCAGGACATTAGTCAGCAGGCAGCTGGTGCACACCAAGGCATTAGCAGTCTCTTGGATCAGCCGATCAGAGATTTGCTAATAACTGCTCGAAATATCCTTGAGCTTGGCCTGAGCAATGTCTCGTCTGCTCGTGAAGTAGTGACATTAAGTGATGGAATGTCTATCGCTGATACCTCATGGAGCAAGGTTTGCAACTTTGTTAAAATCTTGTAGAGTTGACCCAGGCATGACTTAGAACTTTTGTAGCGTCTTGTAGAACTAGCACAGGCATGAATAAGGACTTTGGTAATGTCTTGTAGAGTTGACCCAGGCATGACCATGAACTTGAAATGTCTTGTAGAGTTGACCCAGGCATGACCAAGAACTTTGGTAATGTCTTGTAGAGTTGACCCAGGCATGACCAAGAACTTTGGTAATGTCTTGTAGAGTTGACCCAGGCATGATCAAGAACTTTGGTCATGTCTTGTAGAGTTGACCCAGGCATGACCAAGAACTTTGGTCATGTCTTGTAGAGTTGACCCAGGCATGACCAAGAACTTTGGTCATGTCTTGTAGAGTTGACCCAGGCATGACCAAGAACTTTGGTAATGTCTTGTAGAGTTGACCCAGGCATGACCAAGAACTTTGGTAATGTCTTGTAGAGTTGACCCAGGCATGACCAAGAACTTGAAATGTCTTGTAGAGTTGACCCAGGCATGACCAAGAACTTTGGTAATGTCTTGTAGAGTTGACCCAGGCATGACCAAGAACTTTGGTCATGTCTTGTAGAGTTGATCCAGGCATGACCAAGAACTTTGGTAATGTCTTGTAGAGTTGACCCAGGCATGACTAAGAACTTTGGTAATGTCTTGTAGAGTTGACCCAGGCATGACCAAGGACTTTGGTAATGTCTTGTAGAGTTGACCAAGAACTTGAAATGTCTTGTAGAGTTGGCCCAGGCATGATCAAGATCTTTGGTAATGTCTTGTAGAGCTGACCCAGGCATAATCAAAAACTTTAGTTGGTATAATGAGTTCTTACTGGCCACAGTTAGTGCTTCCTTCTCAGTGACTTCAGACATAATTTTAGGTTTCATTTTGAGCTTATAAAATCCGAGCATTGCGATTTGTCTAGCAAAATTAACCTTGATCGTTTAATTTTTGGTACAACCACACTTTATAAGTATTTATATTTTTACAGATTACAAAATATTTCATTTTAAATTCTCATTGTTTTTTACTTTCGCAGCTTCGTGTAGATCGGTAGGTGGTCATAACCATTTTAGATTTTGGTTAATGGGTTGTCTACTTTTCTTTAATGATATTCAAACTGAAAAGAAAGTTGATTCTCAATATTATGTTTGTAACCTGTACCGTCCTATAGAACCAATTTTTCAAACTTATGCAAGCACTCATTCTAACTGATCTTTACATACTCAATGAACAGGTTGGGAGTTGTCATACCTTCATGCTAGCAAGAATCAGCTTTATTGATAACTAGTCTAATGCCCGGCATTGCTTGAGTAATAACAAAAGTTTTTGCACAAAAAATGTACTTTTAATCAACACATACAACCTCTGCTATTCTAACTTTAAAATGAAGGTGTTTGTTTATTTCTGTGTACTATGTTTATTTATGTGTACTGTGTTTATTTCTGTGTAATTCATCCTGTACCAGCTGCAGTGCCTGCTACAGATCTATACTGATTGCAATAGTCTTGCTGCCCTTGCGAGTTTAAGCATTGCTCTTCTGGCCAACAATTTTAGCATAATACTAACATAACGCTAGCTGAAATTTTTATCATGAGGTCATGAAAGATTGACATGTGTAAGGAGTATGTGCACAGTTTATTCTTTAGTATAGACAGTGTCGTGTATTAGATAAATGCCTGTCTGCTGAATAGGAGGCTGGAAGTTCAAATTCAGTACACAGTGAACTTTTCATTCTTAAAACTTTGTCACTATAACTGTACACACGGACGAACAGACTAACAGACCAACAAAAGACAAACTGAGATTTATATAATGATAATAAAGTTAACCTGAATGCTTGTCAGGAGCTCAACCCTGAACTGTTTGACAAAGAGACCGTGCAATTGTCTGATACAAGCGCGAAGGACTCCCTTTCGCAGTTGCCAGTGCCAAGTCCCATCGCTTCAACCACCTGGAATACGATTAAGGACCTTCATATGGAATTGTTTTTCATGTACCACAGGGTGTGCTTGAAGCTGCTGTCTGTTCCTCCAGGTCTGTGATGGTTTTATTAAACCTAATTCATTTGTATAGCTCAGCTACTCATCTAGGGTGAAACTAAATAACATCGCATGGCTGTGTATATGGAAATTGTTAACTTGGGATTTGTCTGCTTATTCACTAGAAACCATAGACCTATTAACTATGCAGACCTATTGATTATATTAACTAATAACTGTATAGTTAATAAGTCTATGCTAAAAACAGTGTGTTGCTCAACTCACTTAATTTATTTAGCCATATGTTGCGTGCTTTCATACACATTACTGAGCTCGATGACATACTTTTATATTTCTGGCCAAGGTCAAATATCTCTTTTTTGCATTGCTATCCACAGTTCAAGGTTTATATAGTAAACCTTTCTAGAACAAGCCCAACAATTTACTTTTAAAAAGACAACTTAGCAATAGGCCTTTACTCAAAACATAATATATAGTATAATTGTATCTGACAGATTTGAGAAAGGCTTGCTCTGTGAATGTGCGAGACATGCTGTATACTGCCTAGCACATGACGGACTCGCTTTGGTTAAGCTGCTGTTTTAGAGATAGTCAAGCTGTTTCCCTTGTATCCTAAAAAATAGCATGCTAGTATTATAGCTGGCTTGTCGTTTGTTTGCTTACGAGGAGAGACCCTTGTATCCATCATAACATTCTATCACGAGGATTGCTCTTCTGAGAGCAGTCTTAGCAGTAACATTTAATTTTTAGATCCTGTGCCAATATCGCAAAAGACTTTCAAAAGATCTACCTGCTCTAAAATGACAAATACGGTATGTGTGATACTTGTCTTTTCTGAATTTTTTATGAGTATTTCGTATTTCTGCTCTTTCCTAGTTTAATTTTTCAACTATTTTTTTCTTGGCAGTCATTGAGCTTTTAGCAATTTGACAGCAATCAACAAACAAGTAGGGCAGAAGTTACCATAACCATGTGAGCCCGATAACTAGTCCTTTTGTTATTGCAGAAAACTGACCTGGTGTATCTGGTTTTTGCAAGGGCTGCTACTGTGAAGTACATTTTAGCTACGTACTACATTAGTGTCTTTTTTCTGTTTCATTTGATAACTTATTTGTATTTAGGAGCCCCTAATGACTGGCAGCACCAGTTTTACTGCCGACTATCAGGAACTTGTCAGCGACTGCCACAAAAACAACCTGGTCAAGGCAATGCTACTCATGCAGCGAGCCCTATCTCTTGGCAGCGGTGTAGAAAAGCAACAGTCAGCTTTGCTCACTGTAAGTAATAGTTTTCTCACACTCATGCAGTTTATTGGAACCTGAACAATTAGCAAGAAATACAGTATTTTGATTGTTGTTCTGAGTGAAACCTTTTTACCACTTTGCATTTGTGTTCAAGATTGACTGGGTGTCCGCTTAGAGTACCACAAGTGTAACAGAGGGTGTGAGTTTGCAGATTAAAAATAACTACTTTCTATAATTTTTATTCTAGTTTTCTATCCTAGTTTTCTATTCTAGTATCTATTTCTTTGTTCACAGTTTTTATTTTAGTTACTACACTTGAACTGGTACACAACTATCAGTGATGCCTGTTACTCAGCAAGGAAACTAATAGAATTCTTGATTTGCTGCACATTTTTTGTATAAACAACTACATATTTTTAAAACTATCATAAACATGTGACAGTTGTTCTCCCTTGGCAGTTGTAGTGAATCTTCATTATGCAGTTTATTATTCATATTACTTTTGTTAAGTTGTCACTTGATTTCCTGAAGTAGAGAGTAAATATTTGATGTCTAGCAAGTGAAGGATCTCATACTTCGTACACAAAATGAAGACAAGCGCCTCTACGTGGACAACTCGGTCTCGTCAGAGAAAACTAGCAAACCGACTAAGGTCCCTCCCCCTCCCATCTTGCTAAGCAGAACCGACTCTACGATGGTTCTTAAGCCTGCTGCTTTCACTCCTTTATCTGGTGAAAAGGTATTTGTGTTGTTTTTGATAGATGTTTATTATTTCTTATCAAAGTTCTTTTAGCCTTATGAATTTCATATAACCATTATTATCATTATTATCTGGCACTGTAAATAACTTCAGGAAATCGTGACGCGCTTGATAGCGCTCCATACTCAAGTTATAATATTAGTTACGAGTCAAATGAATAGCCTATTTATTGTATCGCTGTCCTGTAGGTGGCATGGTACTGCCTCTTCGGGAGGCACGCTTCAGGCAGCAATGTGAGGGTGAGACTCAATGATTACCATATCAAGGGTTGTGGAGACAAGACTCCAGCCTCTTCGCGCTGTATCTTTCGTATACCCAACCTCACTACCCATAAGCATTACATCTTCGCCATATGCGCTTACACAGCCGATGGTAAGCTAATCGGAGACAGCATCGGTGAGACTAGCAAACCGATCTTAGCCTCTCACCCACTGCCAGTACAGATGGCTTGGGCGTACCTCGCACAGGTATGTTTAGAAAGAGGTGATTGTACTTATGCTGCTTAAAGTGTTCTCTTGTATTTTTTATTTGTATAAACACGGATCCGCTACTTACTATCAGCCAATTTATTATAGTTCTATATATATTGCTTTCAGCTCATATCTGATCAGATATCTGGTATATGATATATACCAGATATATGATATACATGTATATATCATGTATGTCACATGATATACCTGATGTGTAAATATCAGGTATATCATGTGATATACTTGATAATTACCGCAGTTACTTAGAAAATTATATTTTACTTACACGTAGAACGAATTATGGCAGATGAAAGCCTGTAATTATTCCAATTTTAAACATTTCACCTGGTTCGAGTAAGTTGTTGTATTAGGAAGGATTGGTCTGTTATGAGATCGTTGTTGCAGCTTACCTCGTGTATGCTGAGAAGGTAGTCTTTATACTCAAGTCTCCAAAACTCATATCTATCTAATCAGACTGAGTTAAAACAGAATCCAAAGTAGAGCAGATTGAATGCACATTGTTCTCTTATTCTTTGCATTTTCCTTTTATACACACTTTCAAGATTACTCCAACAAAGTGAGTAGCTTTCATTCAGAGCTTCTTTAAAGAAACTTGGTTCTATCGGGTATGCGTTCAAAAGGTGTGTTGTCGCTGTTATAGGTAGCGTATCAAGTGAGCCAGTTTGAAATAGCCAAGACAGCGTGCCGAATCCTCTGGGAACATTTTGTATCTGCCGTAGGGAAGCCATACACCCAGACATACCTTACATCTGCTCAAGATGATTTTAAACTTACCGCCTACAGGTGAGACCACCCATTGCAGGATTTATACAGTAAAAAGGTCTCATATTGGGTATATACAATTGACACTTAACAGCTACTTGTAGTTAGTTCTATATAGCTGGTCACGCCTGCAGACAACTCCCAAGTAATTAGAGTTGGTCACGCTTGCAGACAACTCCCAAATAACTGGAGTTAGTCATGTTTGCAGACAACTCTCAAGTGACTGAAGTTGGTCAGGCTTGGAGACAACGCCCCATTGATATTGTACATTTATAACTCCATTTTAAAGTAGAGCCAATATAGATCATTTCTAGAAGTTACCCTGTGCCTTAACTTGTTTCGTTACATGAGAATGTGTATCTCTGATGTTACATTATTTTAGTGAGTACAATTGTAAACTGTTTATACAAAAACTGTACTTAGCTACGCATTGTAGTTGAACGGAAACTTTAAAATGGCTGAGTGTTGATTCATCAGGCGCATACTGAAGTTGACACTGAGCGTATTTCTACCCTTTAAATATCTTTAGCTTAATACTAAAATAGTTTAGAATTTTACAATAAATTTCTAATTTATATTGAGTTATATCGGTGAGTTATATCTATGTATAGTACTTTCCTGTGAGTTACATCTATGTATCATACTCTGTGGTGCTGCAGGTTAAACAAAAGGGTGCTGGATACGAGCTCACCAGTTTTGCTGCGAATGTTTCTCACAAGTATATTCATTGCCGGAGATATTGCTATCAAGGAGAAACAACTCTACTGTGACAGGCTCTGTGACCAAGGCTCTCTTTACAGACGCCAGGTATCAACTACTCCTTTCTCTTTGACACTTAATCTAAGTATAAGTGTCACTTTTCTTAACTTTCAAGTGGCACTCAAGTTATAACACTTAAATGACACTTACTTAAATGACACTCAAGTTATAACACTTAAGTGACACTCAAGTTATAACACTAAAGTGACACTCAAGTTATAACACTTAAGTGACACTCAAGTTATAACACTAAAGTGACACTCAAGTTATAACACTTAAGTAACACTTATTTGTAAGAATAAGTGTAATATACATTTACTACTATTTACAATTACTACATTTTTAGATCATTCATTTGTCATACTCTGCTAATTAAAGGTTGTAAAATTTGAAAATTTAATACAAATATCAGTAATAAATCATTAATAAAAAAATATACCATATTTAAAGTGTTTTGTTATTAATATTTTGTTTATTTTCTACACTATATTGTTTATATTAATAACATTACTAAACATTTTTTTCTTATTTTACAGTTCATCTTTTGCGCAAAGGGCCCAAGTAATTGCTGTTATTAGATCTCTTTAAAATCTTGTATTCTGATAACATTATGTAGCAGTTTGTGAGAGTACGAGGCTGTCAGATACATGAGACAATAATATCAGTGATTTCTCACTCTTGTTATTATCATTTCAGCCATTTTCAGCTTATATATTTAAATATTAGCTGGCAGTTTTCATAAATTACATTGATTAACACTTTACAACTGGTAGTATGTAGTTAATAATCACGAAGTCATAACACTTTACAATTGGTAATATGTAGTTAACAATCAGGAAGTTATAACACTTTACAACTGGTAGTATGTAGTTAACAATCAGGAAGTTATAACACTTTACAACTGGTAGTATGTAGTTATTAACCAGGAAGTTATGACCCTTTACAACTGGTAGTATGTAGTTAATAACCAGAAAGTTATAACACTTTACAACTGGTAGTATGTAGTTAATAACCAGAAAGTTATAACACTTTACAACTGGTAGTATGTAGTTATTAACCAGAAAGTTATAACACTTTACAACTGGTAGTATGTACGTAGTTAATAATCAGGAAGTTATAACACTTTACAACTGGCAGTATGTAGTTAACAATCAGGAAGTTATAACACTTTACAACTGGTAGTATGTAGTTAACAATCAGGAAGTTATAACACTTTACAACTGGTAGTATGTAGTTAACAATCAGGAAGTTAGCGGTTTAATCATTTGCAAATCTTTCACCATCTTTTTGGTTATGTTTATTACATGCATAGTCGCAAAGTGGGCACATCATAAACTATCAATTGCTCTATATACTAAAATATGGTTGCTTGACAAGAAACAGCAATCACTAGTCTCTATTCTGCAGCTTACATGTTTCAAAGAGGTAAAAAGTAGTGACATAAGTTAGTCATTTCTATGCTGTTTGTCATGAGCATACAACTCCTGTTATGTGTTACATATTCGTAGCTAGTTCAAATTTATTATTCAGATCAGAAGTTGACTGAATACTCACCTAACTAATAGTACAGGTTCCATAGCGGTTGTATCTTTACAGATTGAGAGGCTGAAGGAGTGTGAGAGACTGGTGGTAGCCTTAGAACTTGCTGGTTGGCTGAACGAGGCTAATACAGCTCTTCAGGCAGCTATTCAGTGCTATGGATTGTTAGCTCCCCCTCTCTACTGGCGTCTTCCTTCTGTTCCAGTCATACAGGTAACATACATATGTTTGATTTCATCAAGTCTTTTACCTTCAACTTATGCTCTTACCATGCATTACATAGCTTTCCATCCAACTTACATATATTGTGAAGGGTCCGCTATGACCCTTCACGGCTCAACAAACAACTGCATTGAATTAGGTTTTCCCATGCTCTGCCGCTCTCTGTTTATCGTGCTCCTTTTATATCATTCCTGCTGGCAGGCTCCGCCTCCTTTCCGAGATGGCCAGCTTGGAAGCAACTCGGTCTATTCAATGCTGGCTCGGTAGCAGCTCAGTCTCTTACTCAGGGGTCTGCCCGGCGTGTCTTCTAACGGCTAATGGCTGACTGGTTCGACCCAGTCTCTTCTGGCCTCAGTTCGGCGGGGCCAGTCCGAGTCTCTCTCAGCTTGGTGGGGCTCAGCCGTCTTCTGACCTCGGCACGGGCGACTAGCCATAATGACTTTCTTTGACCTTTCTTCTTCCTTCACAATATCTTTCTTTATGTAGCAACTTATCTTTCTTATAGTTATGTTCTTTACTCTCAGCTCTCTAAGCTACACATATCTTAGCTATATAGCTGACTTGTATCTTCCTCAGACATAATCCGCTTATGATCTAAATGTGCTGGTACAAAACGCCTGGTTTTCTCTAATCCGTACCAAGTTTTCTTTCAAAGTAAATGTATGTGTATGGCTCTACTAACTTTCACATGACTGGTTTACTTTGAAGTATTTTTTATGCTTTTCATCGGTCTAATGACAGCGCTGTCACATTTTTACTATTAGAACTTGTCAATAATGCAGATACTTTTGAGATGCCATGTGGTGCTGCAAGAGATCCCCAGCAGTCTGCGGACAAGACGCACTCAACGAATTAATGAAAGTCTCCATCACATGACTGCTTGTATCACCTATCACCTCACCAAGACCCTGCGCACATGGGCACAGAAAACTCTTGCCTCCAAACTTAATGATGCTGGCAGAAAGATGTTGAGCACAGAGAGCATCGCTGGTGATGAGGGGATAGAAAGACTTCAAGAAGACAGCAACAACCAAGATGATGACGGTAAGAATTATTATGGGTTGTTTATGATAGATATAGTCTGTTATGTATTTTATGTATAGCTAGTACAATTGTTGATAGATATAGTCTGTTATGCTATTCCCTGTAACACATCAACCCACTTCGTCATACAGCAGGGCTCTCACTAGCAGCACTCAAAAAGAAGCAGAACAAAAAACAGGCCAAGGCAAGTAAAGACGATGAACCTTCCGGAAACTCTGAGCTTAGAGCTCTTGAAGCTCACATGCTCAAGCTGTCAAAGCAAGGTAGATGCTTGTCCTTGATAAGTTGCTCAAGTTATTTGAGGTCATTTTGAGTTGTAACGGAGACTTTGCTATTATCATTTATTTGTAACAACGATCTCTCTTCAATTTACCACCTCACTAATGCTGTTACCACATCTTTTGCCATATGCAACAATTATTTCTCCATAGTTTAGCCCGTGAGTTAGAGTAAATAACATGTGTATTGTAGCTCAGGGTGAGCATGAGTTGACTGGGAATGAAGATCCCAGCGTGCTACACGCTTACATATCGTATCTGCCCAGTCGGATAGCTTTCAGAGAAGGTAAGCAAAGTGCAATATGTATTTTTATAGGGTTGATGTGACCAATATTATTATTGAGTTAAGATGGGCAATAGTTGGTGCACAATGCACATGCGCATAAACATACAGTTATCTTCTCTCCACCACTTTCAAGAAGCGATAACTACTCGAGTGAGGAGAGGATGATTCATAGATTAATGCAACAAAACATATTAGCATTTAGCTCACAGATCTGTTTTGTGATCATCCGTCGATTATCATAGCCTACAAATATTGATTATTTGCTATGATCTCAGACTATGGTTTTCAATGGCGAACCTCGAGGCAAATGTTGACACATTGTCATTGAGGCCACCATGACTGGTTGTCACGCACGACCACATACCCTAATTATTGTAAAAGCTACCCTAACTTTTCATAATTTTACATGATTGGAATACACAGGCCATAAGCGTTCTCAAACACTTGCTCTTTATTCGTAGACAATTCAAAAGTAGCTCTAAGTATTCCATCAAAGACACAGCGGTATGATAAGCCCATATTTAAGCTTACTGACGCTGCTATTACAAACAACATGTTTTAGCAACCATTGTAATTTTTTTATATATTGTGGTTTCATGATTTTACCATTTTTTTATTCCCATTCTATAAAGTACGATGTATTCTTAACTACTGATGTCTATAATTTGTTATGTTGTGCAATTTTTATAGCATGTTTTTCTTTTTGCCCGTTCTGTGAAGGGATACCTATGTTTCTGTAAGATATACTGTACAAGTTTGGTATTATTTGTAGTTCAGAAATTTAAAAGGCGTAACAGGTATTTGGAATTTCTGGTGCAAGTCGTACAGAAGGCCATAACAGAGGGTTATTCAGACCATGCCATAGACTGGTGCGAGGATGCTCTCAACTGGATATCAAAGTAGGTTGTTTCTTTCATCTAAAAATCTACCAAAGAACACTCTAACATTTTACTAACAGATGTCATTCACTTGTTAGTCTTTTGCGGAACAGCAGGACAGGACACTTGCCTCCACCAGCATTATGTCTTTTGTTATTCATCTGCACATTTGTATCGAGAACCTGCTGGTGTTAATCGTACATTTTGTGCTGCACATCTGTAGTTGGCATCTCACTAGTGTCACTCACCATGTGTCAGTCAAAATATTGAATATCATTATTCGTTATCTCTAACTTATCATGCTCAAGCAAACTCATCATGTCATTAATAATAATAATAAGCAATAATAACAAATAAAAGACAAAGATGGGGTTTTGTTTGTAGTTTTTGGTGTTCTCTTTTGTATGACTAGGGTTTTTGTCATTTGCAATGCTGTCTGTACTTACATGATTGTTGTTGTAGACGAAATGAGTTAGTTCTGGGCAGCAAGGCTATTATAAGCAAACAGCTAGGTGCTGTCGCTGTGCAAGGTGACGACCCTAGAAAGTTTGCAGCTGCCATGGTTGAGTATAACAGACAGAAGGAACTCGGAGTGTCTCCGACTGCAAGGGGTCCCACAAAGGCCAACAACCGCAAACGCAACAAAATGAAGGTAGCAAACATTTGCTTGAGTCAGTTGGAAAAAATGTATTTTGTGGCAAGTTTTTATAAAACCTGCAGCCTTAAGAACAATCTTTTCAACTGAAAAATGTTTAATAAGAATTAAACGCGTTGCAGTTCTTTTTAATAGCGTAATTTTGATTAAGTTCAGGCGATTGTCATTTTCTTTGATAAGTTTAGGCAAAACTTTCGATTCCAGGTGGTTTTAGACTAAATATCAGTTGGTCTTTTCTATTGACTGTTATTAGTATACATGCGCGTATGAACACATCAAGTGGTGTTTTATTAGAAACCCCAGCTTGCAGGTTTTGTGACATGCCTAAACATGTAACTGCTTGTGGTCAGAGAGACCCTACATATATGAAGAGACATTGTATCTTGATAAATTTGAAGAGTCCAAACCATCTTCAAATTTCATATAGTTGTGAGCATTGTTGTGACTCACTTCTTACTCTAACTCCTATCAAAATATTAGAAAGTTGCTGTCACAAGAGTTTAATTACAGGGTGGAAAGTACAAGGTAAATATATGTATGTCAGGTCTGTCCGTTTGTTTGAGATATTTGCCTGCGGAGTTATGGAAACTCCTCTCTAACATGTTTATAATGCCTCTGGAGATATTTGCTTACAGATTTATGGAAATTCCGCACTAACTCATGTCTAACGCATCTGGGGATATTCGCTTATGAGGTTATGGAAATTCCTCTTTGACTCATGTATAGCGCATCTGGGGATATCCGCTTATAGAATTATGGAAATCTTTGTCTAATTTGTGTACATATGCTGCCTCTGCTTGTTCCATCAACTTATATAACCTTCAGTTGCTCTACCTGCCTGATACAGTTGTGATGACATGATGTAACGGGTAGCATATAGTGTGATAATATCGTGCAGAAAAAGAGAGGCCAAATACCACGGCATCAAGTAGTAATAATAATGCTGTTTTTGTCAATTACTTGCTTATCTTTTAGTGCCAAAACTAATGCCAAGTTACCCCATCCGTGTTTGTGTCTGCTAAAAGATACTCCTAAGATGATGTGTGCACAAGATAGGAAATCAAATTAGTATACTACTTATTTAGTTTGTTTCTCAGCTCATCGGTCGACCAGGGCAGTTGTACTGGTAGCGGTTATACGGTTATACAATTATATGTGTATAGAATATTTTATAGAGTGAGTATTAAAATGTTGTGCTCTAATTTAATCCTGGCTCCAACATGTCAGCTGTAACTAGCTTGAGACTCTGCTGGTTTTACCGATCTTTTATCTTTTATTCTAAATAATGCAATTGACAAGTCACCAAACTTCATATTAAAATCAGTCTATGAAGCGGTGATGATATGTTTCCTCTGAGTATGTTCACATAAACTGACCTTGAGTAATGGTGTAGCATTGGAATAGCATGAGCTGACAACTGCTATAGAAAATAGAGATAAAATTAGGTGAGAACAGCCATAGGGATAGAGGGTACAGATAGGAACTATTATGAGATAGAAAAGACAAAGGAAGTGGTACTACTAGCACTATTATTTCTCATAAATTGCCAAACAGTCAATAACACTAGAGTTGTATTTAGACACTACCACTACAGTTGAACAATAACTAGGGGTCTGGCATGTGATCGCTGACATCTTGGTGTAGGCATTGACATGGTGTTGGCTTGTTGGGTGGTGATGGTAAGGCTTAAGTGTGAGCACCGACACTAGCAATACCATGTGGGGTGGTCAAATGCAATGAAAAATATTATATGTAAATAAGGTGAAAGTTACTACTCTGGTTCAAGAATATACTGTAACTTCTAGTCTGACAGATATCAAAATTGACACGCATAATCACAGACATTATAGACTTGGAACTGAAGTAATTTTTATCACTAATCTGCATGGATTCCTAAGTTAGTTATGCAATTGGCTGTTGAGCTTCATCCTGAATTTCACAGCATATGGTTCTTTTTAGTTGCTTGCTATTCCGGCCCATTTCACCGCTGAGCAGCGTGCTGTCGAGGAAGAACGACAGATCGGCGCCATCGAGAAGTTGGCATTGTTTGTACCAGATCTCTTCAAAGCTAAGATAAGAAAGAAAAGGTTTCGCAGAATCTGTGTTGATGAGATGCCATGGAGAGCTCAGGTGAGTAGATTTGGAGCTCGGGAAGATAAGTCAATCTGTTGCAGCGAGCTTCACAGCAGTTTCTCCTTGCTCGTCTTTTGTAGTTGAATATTGTCCTTGGTCTCAGTCACTTTGGAGTTTTCCTCAACAAGCTTGAAATGAAAGAAAAACTCATCGGAAATAAACATACGGTAGCATACAGGTGGGAAAACCCTTATGTTATACCTTAAATAAGGTTGATCAATTGCGTGTGAGTGAAGGCGTGATGAAATATAAATGCTTGTAAAACAACAAAAGGTATTCTATGAACTTGAGTCATTTGCATGCGCTACAGTTGCTTAAATAAAAATCTGCATTTATAGGTGTTATTTCTTCACCTTTGAGACAAAAGGTGAGGCGATGACTCCAAATGGCACTAGTAGTAGAAGCTGTTACAATAGTAGTATTACTACTATTACTAATTTATTACTACTGTTACTAGGTGTAATCTGCAGCACTGTTTACTATCCTTTATTACTAATGTTACTAAGTGTTATCTGCATCAGTTTTTATTACTGTCTATTACTACTGTTACTTGGTGATATCTGTAGCACTGTTTATTACTGTTTAATAGTACTGTTACTTGGTGCTATCTGCAGCATAGTTTATTACTGTTTCTTACTATTGTTATTAGGTGCAATCTGCAGCACTTTTTATTATTGTCTAATACTACTGTTACTAGGTGCAATCTGCAGCACGGTTTACTACTCTTTATTACTAATGTTACTAAGTGTTATCTACATCAATGGTTATTACTGTCTATTGCTACTGTTACTGGGTGCTATCTGTAGCACTGCCTTCTTGGATCCTGAGTGGTTCACATTTGAGACTGCTGGCACACTTATAGTTGGAATGGATGGAGGGCCAGCCCGACAGACCAAATCTAATGCCGGAGACAGATCTTTGGGCAGAAATGCTTTCACTAATGGAAAAAGAGGTGACACCAGCCTTACATTTTCTAGTGGCTTAGAGAGGGCAGCTGCTGCAGCTACAGGTAAGCTTACTTCTTCTTAGGAACTGGTCACAGATATAGAATTATAGAAGACTAGATGAAGCCTGGCATTGAACGAGTAATAGAATAATTACATAATAAATTTGAGTAACTTACCTGGAAAGCTAGATCTTTACTAAAATAATACCGTTTTAGGCCAGCTTAACAATTGTTATGCTTAACATCAACAGCGCTAGTTATTAATCCCAAGCAAGCACTTTAAGAGTGCATATCTTAACCAATGCAATGACTATTTGTCCAATGAATACATTGTATTTTGTGTAGCTTAATGGTTAAGTTTGCCGCCTTTAAATATGAAGGTCCTAAGATCAAATCTAGTGTCTTTGGATTTTTTATTGCTAGATTTTAATTGCTATAACTGGACACACGGTGTAACAAAAAGACAAACAGTCAGTGAATGTAGATCAGTAAATGTAACTAGAGTACGCGGTACCAGTTTAGACTGACTGACCTATCAGGTATTGTCACATGGTGAGCTAGCTATAAACTCTCATCCTATTGGCTAAGAGCGGTAAACCTAGTACCACGTATGATTTCAAGTACTGTTATGCAATGGTTTATTTGTTCACTAGTTGCCCAAAGATTTCATATTCTCAGATTACCTCAAAATATAGATGTTTGCTTTGCCGCTTTTATAGCACTTTAGTCAAGGTTAAATTGCTAAAGCGTTGATATCGCTGGAATTGTTGTCTCTCGGATGATATAAAAGAATTGGAATCACTCTGATCTAACAGATTTAATGAATGTCATCTCTTGTTGACATGAATAATAAGTTGGTTTGTTTTCCATGACTATTTGCTAGACCCATAAGGGCACCAGTTAAAGCTTTTACTGATGAGAATCTCATAGAATGAATTTGAAAGTTGCCTTAATCTCATATTAAAAGTATATTAAAATACCTTATGTTAAAAATATAGAAATATCAACAACCTTTTGGTCATTACAGCTTGCGGCTTTAACAAGCTTGGCTCTATCCAGCCTGTTCCTGCACTTTGAACTGCCATTGCTGTCCTTTAACATATTCTCACAGTATTGCAGGCTGCTGCCCATTGCTATTATTATCATGCTGCCGATTAGATGGCAGCAGACTAAATTAGTCTCTTATTCTCTCCGGACATGCCTGTACGAGGTTTCATACATTCTATGATGTTCATGAAGGTGTTTAAATATTTTTATATTTCTCTACTACCAAAGAGAAAATCTTCGCAATGAAAACTGTTCAAAAAAATGGATAGATATAAAGGTGCCTTTGAGGTTGGAAATGAGAATGCTCTTCTGAACGGCTAAATAGTAAGCTATTTCGCCGTTCAACCTTCAAAATTGTTTGCATTTGGGTTCTTTATTGAGTTAAAGTGAGATAAATTTTTATTGTTAGCATTCTTTCTGGCCACACCCGATATAGTTGGGTGTACGTTTGATTTATCTCAAATGAGCAAGTGAATACATCTATGAAATAGATTAAAATTACTCCTTTCTTTCTTCTTTGTTACCATCTAAACTGCCCCTTAGTGTTGCCATACCACATAGGCTGCAGGTCACAGTCTTTCATGTAATGTAATATTGTATCAAGCATAGATACCTGGACATATTAATAGATGCAATATGGATGAACCATAAAACTGTTTTATTTTTTAGTGATTTGAAGTCCTTTCTGACTCTACCTCTTGATGTGTTGCATAGGTTGCTCTGTTTTACACCATAGTTCATCATGACTCCTATTGCTCCCCTACATTGACTTACGTTTGCCTTCAAGACTAGTCTAACATAGTTAACTCATTTCCTTGTGTTTTTATTTAGTTTGTTAGTAATAGATTCTACAAAAAGCAGGAGTTCTTTGTATGTCCATAGCCAATGCTCATTTTCTACATAACGTGTAAAGATTTTGTGTCCATATAAATTCTTCATTTCAGTGTTTATCTCTATAACAAAGTTTAGATATTATAAGAGTCCTATTTTTTGTATTGTCCTGATTCTTTATTCAAAGATTCGTTGTTCGTTAGCTGCAGGAGTGAGGAGCAATCCAAATGCAAACCTACTTACAGGTAATCAGATGAAATTTGATGGGTTTTGTAGGTCTTGTACCTCAGCCTCTTTTCCCTGTACCTCCGGAGAAGCCTGACTCGCCAAGAACTCCGAGGACTCCAGAGATAGTAGCCGTCGAAGAACGGAAAGGAAGTCCTGACACAACTATTCTCTCTGCTCAGATTACACAAGATAGCCTTGAGAAGACCTTCAACTATTTTCGGAGAGCTATTGTAAGTTCCAGCCATTTCCTGTGTTACAATGTAGTTCATGGTACAGTTGTCTGCAGTTCTGTAGAAATATCAGATAATTACAGCGCATGTCTCAGCCATTGCACAGCTCCACACTTTATAAATCTCTCACATTATTATGGTGAAAACTGGTCAAAGGTACCATCGACCATGCGTTTTATCAAGGCCTGTATGTCTAGTCATGCATGTTAGTGTGAATGCATCATCAAGTATATAAATGCTTTCCTCTTTTTCACTTTTGTACTTGGTAAGTATAAAATACTTTGCCTTGCCACTCTGTTCAACAGGTGCTGTCCCACAGAGGGCAGCATTGGACGCTACTTCAAAACGCTGTGAGAGTCTTGTGGAATTGTGTGCACACAGCTCTCATTAGGGCATACACTACTGACCCTGCTGCCAAAACAGGCCTCCTCACCAACAGCACGTTGCGCAGTTTGGTGCTTGTGCCTCTATCGATGGCCTGTGATCACTGGTTAGATATGATGTTTCACCTGCAGTCACAAGAGGAAGCGAAGGCTAGGGTAATGATAACTGTATGCTTATAGTGCATGAGGCTATAGCTGAGAATAAAGGTCTATTGCCTCTGTCCAACTTTGTTTGTTTGTTTGTTTATTTCATCAATAGAAAAATAGAACAAAAAATTGAAGTAATAAACACATCACATGTTGTCAACATAAGAGTATATAATTAATTTCTAATAGTCAACAATAAATATAACAACACAAAGGAGGTGATGATAGGCCTATATGCAACGGCGAACCAGTCAAAGCAAGGCTCAGTTAGTCGATAGCAGAAAAAAAATAGACTCACTCCCGCTCCAGAAGATGAACTCTTAGACTATTTTTAAATTCGGAAATGGTTATATATTTTTAACATATTTAGGTAGTTAGTTTCGTAGCACCGATTCTTGGTATGTTGTTTTTTTATGACTGGCAGCGGAGCTAGATGGTGGAATGGGTAAATTTATAAAACTTTGTCTCGTAATTTTTACAGGCACAGTGTTTTTAAGATAATCTTGAAATGTTAGAAAAGCACGAAGCAAAGTAGCAAAGTACGATATTTATATAACCGAAAAATGTCAAAAAATTTTAGGGTTTGGAAAAGCTCTTTAGTAGGATATAGGAAATCTCTTTTACAAATAATACGAACTAGTCTTTTTTAAAAGAGAAATAAATGATTTAAGTACACAGCTGGAGCATTTCTCCACACTTCAACACAGTAAGTTAGTTTTGAGTTTAAATAAGAATTGTAAATCAGTAGTAAAATATATTCAGGAAGACACTGGGAACATCTAAACAATAACCCTGAAATAGAACGTAATTTTTGCAAGAGGAATAAATATGGACCAACTTAAGTGTTTATCTAATGTTATACCTAAAAACTTAATAGTATCAGATTTAGAGATAATTTGCGAGTTTATGTTAATTATTTTATCAGTAAACTTAAATTTATTTTGGGGGTTTAAAAATGAGCTGTTTATTCCTAGAGAGTTCCATATAATAACGCGTGCGAAGGAACGGCTAACGTTAATCTATTATAGCGCTATTGCTGAGTATAGCTGCAATATTTGGTTGATATACTACCATATAATGTACCATCTATATAAATCTTCCGAAGAATGTTGCAGTTTTAAAGTATTTTACAGCGTGACGGAAGAAACAGTTTCAATTTCTTTGGCAACGTAGAAGATGAAAAGGGTGGAGCTAGCATGAGGTTTGAACCAAAAATGGATGACCACACTGTAGCGGACTTGCAGTTTACGCGCCGTCTCATACTGCGCACTATGGAGGTTCTGTTCTATGAGAAAAAATGGGAAAAGCTTATAGACATAGCGCTCAGGTTTACCTCACTGACAGGGTGAGTTGGACTAAATTTCAATGCTTATGAAAGAACTTTTGTTTAAGTGTCTCGTCATTCATTCTACTAGCTGTTACAGCTTTTACTCATCATATGTAAAAATACCTACACTCGATTTCCTCATAATTAGTAAAATGAGAATTTATAGACTGTGGGCGCATTTGGAATAGGCAGCGTTTTGAATAGACAGCATTGACATAGGCAGCATTTAGAATACGCAGCATTTGGAATAGGCAGCGTTTTGAATAGGCAGCGTTGACATAGGCAGCATTTAGAATAGGCAGCATTTAGAATAGGCAGCATTTGGAATAGGGAATGTTTCGAATAACCAGCATTTAGAGTAGGCATTATTTGGAATAGGCAGCATTTTGGAATAGGCAGCATTTGGAATAGGCAGCATTTAGAATAGGCAGCATTTGGGAATAGGCAGCATTTGGAATAGGCAGCATTTAGAATAGGCAGCATTTGGAATAGGCAGCATTTAGAAGAGGCAGCATTTAGAATATGCAGCATTTGGAATAGGCAGCATTTAGAAGAGGCAGCATTTAGAATAGGCAGCGTTTTGAATAGGCAGCGTTGACATAGGCAGCATTTAGAATAGGCAGCATTTAGAATAGGCAGCATGTGGAATAGGGAATGTTTCGAATAACCAGCGTTTAGAGTAGGCATTATTTGGAATAGGCAGCATTTGGAATAGGCAGCGTTTAGATTAGGCAGCATTCGGAATAGGCAGCGTTTAGATTAGGCAGCATTTGGACGATGTTTGTTTATAATGGTTGGGCAGCTAGAGGTTTTTAGAAACTAATAATAACTTTTATCAATATTCTAATGAATGTAAATTTATCTAGCATGAAGAGAGCTCTGTTTTATGATTGACTTAATCATTAGGTTCTTCTATTACTAGGAAAATTGTCAACTTATTAATTAAATCTTTATTTTAACTCATTTAGCGTCTGTTTGTTAAACTTAAAAAATTACCAGAAATTATTGTTTATTGCTGTTTATGGTTTGAGAAGTCTGGAATCGTTTCCTTTTTATGTTGAAAACAGCATTTCGCAAAGAACAGTTACAACCTGAGGTGAACAGCCATATCACCAAGTGCTGACATGGCTGTTCAACTGAAGTAAGCGCTTGCTGACATGACTGTTCAAATCAGGTAAGCACTTGCAAACCTGGCTGTGTGCGTTTTACTTGCAGAAGCAGATACGCTGAGCAGGTTTATCCAATGGTCATTCTTGCTCAGAGGTTCCTCTCTGATAGAATCATATCTTGTGGCGAAATCATACCTCAATTGCATTTTATTCGGGCCGTTCAAGAGTATGGCCCCGTGACAGCGGACGTCTATTCTAAGGAACTCCAGCTTCAGGTTCCCGTTGAGATGGTAAACGGTGAAGAAAAAGTAGTGGTCCATTCACTGGATTACAAGGCGGAAAGAGACCCAATGGCCACATCCCTTCTCAAAGGTTGATTTTCTGCTGACTTAGTCAAAACTTGTCTAATATTAGATGATTGGCTAGAGTCAGCCAATCGTTTACTTTTAGGCTGAGAACCTAAAAGTAGACGATTGGCTGACTCTCGTGACCTATTCATAACCTCGTGACGAAAGTCCTTCACTCCATTTTTAGTACCAGTTTTGAATCTTAAATAAAAAGTGACGTGTAACAACAAAACTTAAAGGAAGGGCTCTAGATTAGATATGTATAAGAATGTAACTCCTGCTTTAGATGCTGCTCAATCATACTAGCTGTATCTGCTACTGCTACTTTCACTCTTTCATCGACAATAGTTAAGCATCTTCATGTAGTTTACAATCTCATTGGTACTGTTTCAGAATATCAGTTTTAGCTTTTTCAAATCCTTCTGCCAGCATACACTATAAGACCTAATTATGGATTCTTGTTAGTGTGCAACGTAGTTGATGCCTTCTACTCACTTATTTTGTTGGTTATGTTTATTAAATCTCTCGTTGCAGACAATTCCCTTGCCAAAAAACTAGCCTGTGTTCCCTTAGACTACAATGCCAGTTTGGCTCACTATAGAGTACAGCTAGAGAAATGTGGATATAATGCCAGGGCGTTAAAGCACAGCAGACGTTTGCTCATACTCTATCTTGGCGGTCAACAGAAGGGTATGTCAGTTCCTTTGTGTAATGAGTTGCTGTCTATCATCTGTAATGGTCTGTATGGTTCCAAGGCTATTTGCCCAACTTATACTATGATGTATATCTTGTTACTCCCTTGTGAGATATACCAGGATATAACTTGTCTGAAGGTTGTATGTGTTATTGAAAGTAAGCTCACTTATTTAAGAAAGCAGGAGAGCAGCTTGTTTGGGTTGAAACGGCGAAACATAACCATGTGTAAATTTGCACAATGAATGATCACACTGTCAAAACTGCATGCAATTTATCATCTTTAATGTAAACTGTTGATTACTAAAATTCACCATAACAACACAAACAATATAATATGGTCTACATTCGAAGTTCTACTGAATTCATAAATCACTGTACTGGATTTAAATACCTGGTGGGTAGTCTGAAGTCTGGTGGATGATGCAACATCTGGTGAATGTTGCAATACCTAGTGGGTGATGCAATACCTGGTGGATGATGCAACACCTGGTGGATGATGCAATACCTGGTGAGTGATGCAACGCCTAGTGGATGATGCGACACCTGGTGGGTGATGCGACACCTGGTGGATGGTGCAACACCTGGTGGGTGATGCAACACCTGGTGGGTGATGCAGCACCTGGTGAGTGATGCAACACCTAGTGGGTGATGCAACACCTGGTGGGTGATGCAACACCTAGTGAGTGTTGCAACACCTGGTGGATGATGCAATACCTGGTGGGTGATGCAACACCTGGTGGGTGATGCAACACCTGGTGGGTGATGCAACACCCGGTGGATGATGCAACACCTGGTGGGTGATGCAACACCTGGTGGGTGATGCAACACCTAGTGAGTGTTGTGACACCTGGTGGATGATGCAATACCTGGTGGGTGATGCAACACCTGGTGGGTGTTGCAATACTTAGTGGGTGTTGTGTCACCAACTGGTTAAATTTTAGCTTGCTCTGCAGCTATTAAGTGAACATCCTTTGGCCAAATTCACTTTTTGCAACCTTCTATTAGTAGGCATATGTCTAGCAATAAAGAGTCAGTAAACAGCTTTTCAACACTTCTGCAGCAACTTTCGCATTGAAGAGGATTTTCCATTTTCATGTGTGTGAAGTTATCAGAACACCTTACAATAGCTGTGCCAGTGTTTTCTGATCAGCCTTTGTATTCTGATCAGATATTTAACCAAACCCCATGACTACATGGTTGAGTCATATTTATTCAGAAAAGAGGTCAGCAGGTTTTCTTTTTATTTGCCTATGCTTCTGATATGGTGTTCAAAACTTCAAGCCATAGATATAATAAACCCTATTATTATATCTATATATATTGTTTATATATATAAATATAATAAACCCTATTATTATATCTATATATATATTGTTTATATATATATAATTATAATAAACCCTATTATTATATCCATATATATTATTTATATATAGATATAATAAACCCTATTATTATATCTATATATATATATTATTTATATATTTATAAATTTATAGGTTTATTATATTTATGGTTTGAACTCTGATTATAATAGTGATTCTGAGTACTTAAATAAACTCCGTCTCACTTTCACTCTCTGTCGCCAATATGGTTCACACTGAATGCTTCAGAGGATCGACAGCACTGGTTCACACACTTTTTTAAGTGAGGGGGGCCTGTAACATTTTTTTTCTCTGATGGAGGGCCAAGGTCAGTTTGTAACAGAAAAAGTGAGGCAATCGCAAAAATTGTTGTTTTCCAGAAAACACTAACATTCCAGCGCACAGGTAAACAAAAATATCAATAATCTTTTTTGAAATCGAGTAACTTTCTCTGGGTTTTTCACGCAGTAAGAAAATACAGGAAATATATAGGACTACTTGTACTAACCACATTTTATGAAAAAAACACACGCTTATTAAAACTTTGGAAACATGCATTTTATTTGGGAAGGCATTTTGTTGAAACTATTTATTAGGTTATACATGTATATATGCTAGCCCAGTATACATTATGTGGGAGCCATATACATGAGAGTACATATATATGCTAGCCCAGTATACATTATGTGGGAGCCATATACATGAGAGTACATATATATGCTAGCCCAGTATACATTATGTGGGAGCCATATACATGAGAGTACATGTATATGCTAGCCCAGTATACATTATGTGAGAGCCATATACATAAGAGTACATATATATGCTAGCCCAGTATACATTATGTGAGAGCCATATACATGAGAGTACATATATATGCTAGCCCAGTATACATTATGTGAGAGCCATATACATGAGAGTACATATATATGCTAGCCCAGTATACATTATGTGAGAGCCATATACATGAGAGTACATATATATGCCAGCCCAGTATACATTATGTGGGCTCTCATTCATCAACTTGGCTCATATCAATTTGTATCAGAAAAATACTTCTTCACATATTATAGTTGTTTACCACTAGAAGTCACATAAAAACAGCTATTTTAATATCAAGTTATAAAAGGTATTAAAATAGAAAGGTTGGTTGTTGATTTAGTAACTTAACAAGAGGAGTAGATTCATATCTATATAATGCCAGGCAGTACAAGCAGCTGCACCATCATTAGTAACAACCCAGCCAGACAAGGCAGTTATAAAGGTGCGTTTACACCAGGCCGATTTGTTGGAGTTGTTTCAACTTCGACAAAATCGGCCTGATGTAAAAAGCAAATCGGTTGTAAAAACTGCCTTGTCTCCGTCACCGGCACAAAATCAGTAAAATGTAGCATACTATGTTGGTCTGATTTTGACGGTCCTCTTTGTCGGAGTGAAACAATAAATTGACCAATCAAAGACTGCTGCTGGTATGATGATGCTATAACTAGATTACAGCTGTGATGATCAAACGATAGTTCATTGATGATGACCTAGCATGCTGAACTAAAATTCTTTACACAGGGGAGGAGTCAAATGTGTGCTGTCCATGCTGCCCATAGTTTGTAGAACGCGCTGCAAAGATTTGTTATTACATGGCATGTACTTTTGCTTCATTGACATTCAACTACTGTTTGTGTTTATACAGCCTCGCTAGACAGTCCTCCCACTGGAAGCCTCGAGCCTGCGATAGACTTCGTCCCTCACACAGCTCAGCCTCAGCCTTCTGTGCCCGTAGATCTGAGAAATGTGCTCTTTAGTTCAATAGAAGAAGTTCAAACAGCGACACTGCCTAAACCGCAACTGACCTGCGTTATTTCCTCTTATGAGAAGACCATTGGTAAGGGTGTCATGTCATTCCATCGGATAATATTATGTCACTTCATCATCCGGCAATAATGTATTCGTGTTATTGCCTTCGACTCTGGTCTTTTATCGCTGCAACCAGGTTTCACATCTTAACTTCTTCAATATGTTACTATTTTGTAATTTTTCATGTTTTTCAAACAAATAATGAATCGTCTGTTACTTTGTAATGATGGGTGGCCTTTTTTAATACCGATTAAGTTTGAAATCTATAGTATCCATTAGACTGCCATCAAAAGCACTGCCTGTATCATGATTTTTTGCAGAGATTCTGCTGGCCCACAACCAGACAAGTCTTGCAGCTCAGGCTATGCATGAGCTGGGCAATCTTCAGTACCACAACGGCAGCCTTAGGTACTCACTCATTTCATCTTGAATCATGATATGTTATTACACTCTTTTGCCTGAAACACTGTGTTTGAGTGCTGGTTAGTCGCTGGCCAATTCTTTCCAACATTTTCATTCATCGTGCGGGAGTTAACAAGAGAAATTTAACTATCATATACCTGTTTGTATTTCATTTATTATCTGCTTTTATGTCCTCCTTTCCGTTTGAGTCTCTGTAGCCTTTTGGATGAAAACAATATTTGCCTTATTTTAAACTGTGGTTGCCACTACCTGTATATGGAAGGATTAATGATGATGACTCAGGGTTTTTGAGTGCTAAAGAACTAGCCAGAGTAGATTTTCTCTCACTTGTTCAAGAGTCAGCCACGATACTCTCAACTGGGAACATCCCTGATGCGATTTCTGCAAAAAATAGACTGAAAGATTGCTGTAATTCTGCAATCTTTTTTGCTGCTGGATATTGGTATAAAATTCATTTATAATATTTATTGTCATACATCTTTTTTGCTTGTGCATTTGACTGTTTATGAAAGTCTGCTGAATATATATTTTTTATCATACGTACACAAGTTTGTTTGATGTAACGAAACTGATCTTGTACTGGCAGACTAGATGGACAACTGTTCATTATGTTGCAGATCAGCATACAAGTGGTGGTGTGAAGCTGTTGACCTTATTCTCGGGCAGAAGGATGCTGTAAGCAGATGGAGAGAATTGTTCTTTGAAGTAACAGACATTTCTAGCAAGTTGCTGAAGCGCTGCGGGCTGTGGGGCTGCCTGCTCGGTAGTGTCATTACCTCCAATATTTCACAGTACATTCTCACCTCAGATCTGTCCATGAGGTCTACCTGCTGCTTCCTCTCAGCCTACTTTTTCAAGGTGAACTTGTTTTTATAAACAAGAGACTTGATTGTGCTATAACAACAGTTTGCTTCCGAGAATTTTATTATCTTTGGAAGTTAATTTATATTGAAAATGAAAAAACTTCATAAAAGTTTTCCTTTTGCTAATGAATTTATCATTTCTGTTGCCAAACATATTTTAATAGTAAATCATTCCTTGTGATGAGACTTTAATCTGGTCAATGTGCAAGCAAACAAGAAACAAGCTTGGTAGATAAATAGCAAACTTTTTTGTATCTATAGAGGTATCAATAGATCAGCACATAGAGTGGCCATTCACAGATAAAAGAATACAACTAGGCACTCAGGTAGCCTTTGTATCTATAGAGATATCAATAGATGTGCTAATAGTTCTTAGGTAAATGAATAAGGAGCTAAGCACACATGCAATGCTTGTATCCATGGATCTATCGATGGATTCTTCTTACTGTTGCTGCTCACACATAAATGAATAAAGCACTAGCCATACTAAGTTTAATATTGTATAAGTTGTAAGGCAAAACTTATCAGTACGCTTGCCTTAATCCCATAATCTTACAATATTTATGGTTTCAGGCACTGTTTAGAGCCTCGCTGCCACATCCGTCTGCTGACAGAGACTACGCTTCTTATGACATTGGGGAGGGATTTGAAGTTACTTCCCTTGTGCCAGGAATAGATTTGCTATCAGATCATTTCCGGGCTGATGGTAGATCGGTAGTTGCTGCCTTGCGTTGGGTCTCTGAAGAACTGGCAAGAGGGAAATACAATCTCTTTGTAAGAGCACTAAAATATGCAAAGTATTTATATTATATTCCTTATTATAAGTTTAAAGCATCTGGTAGTCACGGAATCTGTAAGACTTTATTTTATCTCCCAAAAACTTTCTAGATTTGCTGATAGGGATATTTTAGATGTTAGATATTTCAGCAGAGACTGACAGATGTACGTAAAATAAATTCTGTCAAAAAAGTCATTGTTAATGTTTAAAAATTATTTAAACTTTATAGAATAGAGCTATTCAATGAAGCTATTTTAAACTAAAATGGGTAATAGTAGGCTGTAGCGGAGATAATATAAAACAAAAGAAGAGTTGTCTGCTCATGTACATACCTTTTTAGGGATAATATAGTTTTAACTGATTCGGAAGTTTCATCAATTATGTTACTTTTCGAAATTTTATTGGATTTTCAGTTATTATTACCTTAATAATAAATGGGTAGGTACTAGGTAGTTTGTTTTAAAGTTATTATAGCAATGAGCATGTATTTTGTGATGAATCAATCCTATTGCTCAGTCGTTGTAAAACTTCACTTTTATCTCCGTGCATCTTCTGCTGCACCAACATAACATAACATGATAACATGCACACATTACCAGTTTATATAAACTGTTTTCGCTCTCCAATTTTCACATCTATAGTACAAGAACGATATTTTCTGCAGGTCCTGCCTCTTCTCACGCTCTACCAGTATTTCACAACTTACGTCTGCCGAGACTTACAGCGAGCCGTAGATGGTAGAATCCTTAAAGCTAGGGTTCTAACTGACCTTGGCCTTTTCTCTGAAGCACTCACAACTCTTGTTCGCCTCCTACACGGTGACAGGCTGCCTCATATTGGTGACAGCAATTTCCGTCAGGTTGAGAGCAAGATGCCTGCGATACAGTTTGATAACTCAAAGCCTTTAGAAGATGCCAGCAACCTAAAGGTAAGTCAACAGTAGGTTGTCAGTGTGGGTAAGTTTTCAGTGATAGGACTAGAGTGTGTGTAAGCCTTCAGTGATGGTGCTAAATTGTAAGTCATCTGTGATGGGCCTAGACTGTGAGGGAGTCATCTGTGATGAGACTAGACTGTGGGTGAGTCATTTGTGATGAGACTAAGCTGTAGATGAGTCATTTGTGATGAGACTAAACTGTAGATGAGTCATTTGTGATGAGACTAGACTGTGGATGAGTAATTTGTGATGAGACTAAACTGTAGATGAGTCATCTGTGATGAGACTAGACTGTGGATGAATCATCTTTGATGAGACTAAACTGTAGATGAGTCATCTGTGATGAGACTAGACTGTGGATGAATCATCTGTGATGAGACTAGACTGTAGATGAGTCATCTGTGATGAGACTAGACTGTAGATGAGTCATCTGTGATGAGACTAGACTGTAGATGAGTCATCTGTGACGAGACTAAACTGTAGATGAGTCATTTGTGATGAGGCTAGACTGTAGATGAGTCATCTGTGATGAGACTAGACTGTGGATGAATCATCTGTGATGAGACTAGACTGTAGATGAGTCATCTGTGACGAGGCTAGACTGTAGATGAGTCATTTGTGATGAGACTAAACTGTAGATGAGTCATTTGTGATGAGACTAGACTGTAGACGAGTCATTTGTGATGAGACTAGACTGTAGATGAGTCATCTGTGATGAGACTAGACTGTAGATGAGTCATCTGTGATGAGACTAGACTGTAGATGAGTCATCTGTGATGAGACTAGACTGTCAGTGAATCATGAGTGTTGGGATTATAGTGCGTACTCTAACAGGCCTTAAATATCTCTTTGTCACTTCAATGTATGAATCACTTTTCTTAAGGTAGTTTACTATATAACAAGCTGTTATATAACTTATCTTTATACTTTGGGTTTCCAACATTATTTGTCTACCATTATATACTAGAAACGTGTAAGTTTATAATAAATTGATGTCTCTAATCACAAGTCCATAGCAACTTTAACACTTGTACCCAAATGCCTTTCAACAGTTTATTGTCTCGACTCAAACGAGTTGCGAGCTTTAGTAGAGGCTCTAGAGTTGCGAGCTCTAGCAGAGGCTCTAGAGTTGTGAGCTCTAGTAGAGAGTCTAGAGTTGCGAGCTCTAGCAGAGGCTCTAGAGTTGCGAGCTCTAGTAGAAACTTTAGAGTTGCGAGCTTTAGTAGAGGCTCTAGAGTTGTGAGTTCTAGTAGAGACTCCAGAGTTGTGATCTCTAGTAGAAGCTTTAGAATTGTGAGCTCTAGTAGAGGCTCTAGAGTTGTGATCTTTAGGAGAGAATCTAGAGTTGCGAGCTCTAATAGAGACTCTAAAGTTGCGAGCTCTAGTAGAGGCTCTAAAGTTGTGATCTCTAGTAGACTCTAAAGTTGTGAGCTCTAGTAGAGGCTCTAAAGTTGTGAGCTCTAGTAGAGGCTCTAGAGTTGTGAGCTCTAGTAGAGGCTCCAGAGTTGTGAGCTCTAGTAGAGGCTCTAAAGTTGTAAGCTTTAGTAGAGACTCTAGGGTTGCGAGCTCTAGTAGAAACTCTAGAGCTGCGCGCTTTAGCAGAGACTCTAGAGTTGTGAGCTCTAGTAGAGGCTTTAGAGTTGTGAGCTCTAGTAGAGACTCTAGAGTTGTGAGCTCTAGTAGAAGCTTTAGAGTTGTGAGCTCTAGTAAAAGCTCTAGAGTTGTGAGCTCTAGTAGAGACTCTAGAGTTGTGAGCTCTAGTAAAAGCTCTAGAGTTGTGAGCTCTAGTAGAGACTCTAGAGTTGTGAGCTCTAGTAAAAGCTCTAGAGTTGTGAGCTCTAGTAGAGACTCTAGAGTTGTAAGCTCTAGTAGAAGCTCTAAAGTTGTGAGCTCTAGTAGAGGTTCTAGAGTTGCGAGCTCTAATAGAGACTTTAGAGTTGCGAGTTCTAGTAGAGACTCTAGAGTTGTGGGCTCTAGTAGAAGCTCTAGAGTTGTGAGCTTTAGTAGAGACTCTAGAGTTGTGAGCTCTAGTAGATGCTCTAGAGTTGCGAGCTCTAGTTGAGAATCTAGAGTTGTGGGCTCTAGTAGAGAGTCTAAAGTTGCGAGCTCTAGTAGAAGCTCTAGAGTTGTGAGCTCTAGTAGATACTCTAGAGCAGTGATTATATGATGCAGATTGTTGAGCTGGTAGTAGAAAAGAGACTGTCAACAAGTTTGTCAAGCCTTTATGGTCCGCACCTCACCTGCCAGCTCTCTCTAGTACAGGCCAGGCTCATCATCGCCCTTGCTGATACCATTTCAGCACTGCCAGCCTATAACATCAGGTTTGTCCACAATCTAACCTCATAAATGGTGTGATCATTTTGGATTGTAAGCATTTAGCTTTGGTGTGTACTTGTTGTAGTAATTAATCGCACATGAATAGTATGTAGCATTTGTAATGTGTTTCTACAGTTTTTGGGTCTTAAAGCTTAATTAGTGTGAAAAAATGGAGACCCAGTTTGAAACGCAGAAAATGTGCCTATTTATAAGTTACGAGCATTGAGCCTGACAAAGCTCAAAGTTTCTTTGATTTTCAATGCAAATTGTTTCACTACAAAAGTCAACAACGAGTTCGTTACGGATAATAATATATTGCGAAGACCGATTCTTCCATTCCTAATCGGATAAAACGTGGCATATTTATACGGAAAACGAAAGTTCAAAGATTTCTAGTTTAATGTGGTGTTGTTGGAAGTTGGGCTGCTTTTGCATATTAAGACTTACTAAGCAGTGACAGGTCCGCTCTTGTAACGCTTCCTTTGCGCGACAATTTGTTACATCACGGAACAGCTCCTTTATGCTACTAAAGATTATCTTTCGACATTAAAATGTGGTTGAGTGGTGCAAGTGGTAAAGGGTTGGTTTGGTCTTGCAAAACCAAACCATCATCCAATTCAAGACCAATCAAGTCTTGGATTAAGACCAGTACAAAGCAATCTTTTTTGAAGCGCTTCAATTGTTAGTTTAGTGCAACGGTTTCAAGCAAGGTTACAAGATCAAAGTTTTATATTAGACCGATATATGACTAAAATGTTCTTCAAATGGAAAGTTGGAGATATGTGCGTAGAACATTCTAGAACAAACTCGATGCGTTCGTTTGAAGTGACTGCATCATGTTATATTAAACAGATAGAATTTAGGTGTTTCTGTTGAAGGTGCCAACATTTCAAAGAGTAGTTGTGAAGTTAAAAGGAATTTCTGTAATTTAAATACTTGAGTAGAAAATATTGCTGAGTTTTAAATTTTTTATGAACACGTTTTTGGCTGTGTGTGATCCATAAATAAGTTCACCAACTTATTGGTTTTTGCCCCTTAGCAAATTAATCAGTGGCAACATAGTATCATTTGTCTAAAGTAGAGAAAATAGTTATAATGTGCATAGGATGACCTGATCTAATATTGTGTTTTGCCCAGCTGGTCACGTACTATTCGCCTTCATCCAGTATCTACTAAACGTGCACTAACCCGAACTCGCTATAAATTGTTGGCACAGTTGAATGCCATCAATACTTATTCAAGGTTTGAGTATTGGTTATTCTAATGCTGATGCTTCCTAACCTCTCAGCTCAAGTTACGCTACTCAATGATATACATAGTTAGGAGATGACTCAGTAATATACATAGTTAGGAGATGACTCAGTAATATACATAGTTAGGAGATGACTCAGTAATATACATAGTTAGAAGATGATTCACTAATATACATAGTTAGGAGATGACTCAGTAATATACATAGTTAGGAGATGACTCAGTAATATACATAGTTAGGAGATGACTCAGTAATATACATAGTTAGGAGATGACTCACTAATATACATAGTTAGGAGATGACTCAGTAATATACATAGTTAGGAGATGACTCACTAATATACATAGTTAGGAGATGACTCAGTAATATACATAGTTAGGAGATGACTCAGTAATATACATAGTTAGGAGATGACTCACTAATATACATAGTTAGGAGATGACTCAGTAATATACATAGTTAGGAGATGACTCACTAATATACATAGTTAGGAGATGACTCAGTAATATACATCGTTAGGAGATGACTCACTAATATACATAGTTAGGAGATGACTCAGTAATATACATAGTTAGGAGATAACTCAGTAATATGCTTGATTATTGGACCGGTCTTATTTTGTCTACTGTGGTTAAACAACTCTCACGTGGGACTCACATAATTTTAGCTATGATCTCTAATGTCACCGTGCCCTACAATGCATTGCATTTTCCTAATGTGCTTCCAAGCTCTTTTAATCTGTTTATATATATTGGTAATGTGTTACTACATTCCTGTAATATATTACTATATTTCTGTAATATGTTACTGCATTCTTGTAATATGTTACTGCATTTTGTGATGTGTTACTAAATTCCTGCATTATGTTAATGTGTTCTTGTAATATGTTACTGCATTTTGTGATGTGTTACTAAATTCCTGCATTATGTTAATGCATTTCTGTGACATCTTACCGCATTTCCGTAATATATTATTGCATTCCTTTAATATGTTACTGTATCCCTGTAGTATGTTTCTGCCTTCTGGTAATATGTTACTGCATTTCTGTCATATGTTACTGAATCCCTGTAACACAGACTGTTGAATTGCTGTGAAACCGGTGTTCAATATCATAGACACAAGTTATTAATCTGTTGCAGGAGCCAGCGTGAGGGAGCATATGAGCTACTTAGAGAGAAGACAATGGCCACCTTGGGTCATGGAGGCGCACAAGGACCGGATGTGACCAGGATACCTCCTCTGAGCGCCAGATCTTCATCAGTTGGCAAATCTCCAACAGTTTCTAGAAACGAAAGTAGGTTGCTTTGCTTCCCTTCAAACAGTTGGTTGGCCGGCAAGGAGCAAAATCATATATACAATGGATATATAAATGTGAAATATATAAATGTGAAATATATACAGGTTTCACACATTGTATATAGGTAGGCTGCAAAATTATGCGTTGTTTTTTTGGTAGGTTTCAGAATGTTCTCTGCAGTTGGAAGTCTGGCTGAGAATGCTCTTGACGGAGATGGAGGGCCAAAGCGGAGACAAGTGTCTAAGTTTACTGATGAAAATGGAACGTTTTCTCGTGACAATGTCATGGCTGTACTCATCAACACCGGAGAGAAAATGCTGACTGCATTGCATGACATTTTAACAGAATCAGCAGAGCAAGAAGGCGGTAAGAGTTTTATCATTGGCTGGTAGAGAACTAGTACTAAGTATATAACAAGTTATAGTTGGTAGAGAACTAGTATTAAGTCAGATGATGGCCTTAAGTCCAAACTTAATTTAATAAGTTTAGACTTCAGACAAAAGGAACCCCTAGATATCAGTAAATATAGCTATCAAGAATGCTTTTTAAGTGTGTTGTTTTCAGGGTTACACTTGCTAAAGCCTTCAGAGCTAGAGTTGGTGACACAGTGTAAGCTGATGTTAGCAGATGTTGCCAGGCAGCGGCACCATGCTGGCATTGCTGTCAATTATGCGTTCTCTGCCATGAAGCTGCTCAAGTCATCTCAGGTGTTTGTCACAAAGAAGAAGAGTCGATCAGAGCAGACGAGGTAATAGTTGCCTTTGGTCCCTTCTGTTGGGTTTGTCTTTTGTCTAGTAGCACTTAATAAGGTATTCTATTGGCTTACTGGTTCTCAAGCTTGTCTTTATTAGTTACTAGCTACTGCTGGTGGCTAGTTCAACTAACAAGTTAGTTTTCATGCCCGAATGTTTGCGTGAAGTGAAGGCCATTTAATTTTAGAGTGGTCAGATTGTGAGAACTTGTATTTGATTAAACGTGTTAATACCACATCAAGATATGATTTTGAGAACTATTGACAAATCTGATAGACGTCTTTTTCAATTTGTTTTTATGAGATATCATAAGAGTGGTGTCAGTAGTAAAGTAGGAAAAAGTTGGTCATTTTATAATATTTTTAAATCAGTGAAGTTTGCTATTTTTACACAATTGATACAGTTTAATGAAACCTGCCTATCTCAAACACCAAAGCATTGCTCTGCTGTTTCATTTTTTCTTTGCATTTAAAGGATATGTGACACAAGAGTTTTAACAATTTAAAATGCAATAACTTTTTATAAATTTGAAGTTGCCTTCTTGAATCTTCTTTGCGTAATGATTATTAGAAAGGTGGTTGGCTGTATGAGTTTACTGCTTCTCTCACCATGCTGATATAATTATATTTATAACAAAAAGTTTAAAACTTGCCTTGTTTCATACTTGAATTGTAACAAAAATTGAGATATCTCATTTTGTGTGATTTTTTTCATTTAGCAAACATTAATAAAAACAAAATTACCTTTCAAGGATATGTCAGATATATTTCTAGATATATTTCAAGCAAGATATTTTGATTTTAATGTCTCTGTTTTTCTGATATCGTTTATTATTTAAATTGCTTGAGAACCAAAACTAAAATGCCATGATACACATCAAAACCCTTTTACTATAACATTACAATTAAGCAACACTTTTTGCTTCCCAAGTTTTCAAATGTTTATTTATAAAATAAAATTTTGTGGCAATAGTTAACTACTTGCATTTCTATTAATAGCATTGTAAAAGTTCAGATCTATCGAGTAGATATAATGAAATAGTAATAATATTTGTGAGTGGCAACACAGCAGTCAGAGTAACCCAGCAGACAGGTATACCCTTTTTAAGTAGAAATTTCCAAGTCTTCACTCAAACAAGAACAACCCAATTTTTTTTTTCATTTCCTTCTTTTGTGTTGAAAGCCGGTTTAGCTGCATAGCTCTAGTACCACAGTCAAGGTAAGCCCTGCTTGTTTCTAGCCAGTACTGGTCCCTGCATTTAGGTGGCCAAAGGCAGTTCAATCAAATCATGAATCTATGCAGTAGTGTTGTATTGCAGTAATCCTCAGTGGAGAGACGTGTCCGCGTGAGTATTTATTTTTCTCTCCCACTGTAGACGAGACGCCTCTCTGTTTGCATCCGTTTTGCTTTTCACTAATCATATTTGTAGAGTATTCTCGTTCTCTACGCTACATCTTATCCTTGCACTCTTTGCATGCGTATCTGCTTCAGTCAATGTTGTCACATGGGTTACTTCCTTGAGAATTGCTACATGTACATGTTTGTATGAACAGCCATTAGTATTTGCTGTGGTAAAAATTGGACCTTTAAAGCTTTCTGAGCGCTAAAAGTTTCCCTCTAAGTTGTTAATTTTTATCCATTTGCTTATCATAAGTTTTATAGAATATCAAATGTTTGTTGGATGTTTTCATTAAAAATAATTCACTTGTCTAGTAGTTCTATTTTTCCGTTAAAATTTTATTTATTGGGACTATTTGATTTTAAATAGCAAAAGCGATGCCTAAATAAGGTTTAAGGTCAACGAGTAGATATATCTGCACGCTTCTGTATATGACACCATTATGTGATGTAATAATTGTTGTTTGCTTTGAGAGAGAGTTCAGGTAATCATCCTTCTACACAAATTCTGCTTGAACATCTCGTGTTTGTCAGTCTACACTTGTAACATCTGCAAACTCGTGTTTGTCAGTCTACACTTGTACACTTGTAACACCTGCAAACTTTGAATCAATTCGATGTCTTCTTCCTTTGGTTTGATACGCCTCTGCCTTCTCTCCTTCTCTGCAAAGGAACCCAGTGACTTCTTTTTTGATGTTCTTTATCTAATATACATTGTATTCTTAAAATGCAGGCATTCATCGATGAAAGGAGGTCGCTCTAGTCAAAAGAGAGAGGTTAAGATAACAGACCAGCAGAACAACCAATTTGCATACCAAAACTTCCAAAGTCGCTCCCGTCTAGATGCCAGATTATGGCTGGAATGTCGACACTCTCTTATCAATAACATGCTTCATAAGGTGTCAGGCATGGGGTTAATCAAAGGTCAGAAGGTCATTGGTCTGCTCAGGCATCAGACCCTCAGACCTTTTAATCAAAGGTCAGAGGGTCATAGGTCTGCTCAGGCATAAGGGTCAATCAAAGGTCAGACGGTCATGTGTCTGTTTCAGCATAAGGGCGCTCAATCAAAGGTCACAGGGCTGGGTCTGCTCAGGAATGGGGCTAATCAAAGGTCACAGGGTTGTGGGTCTGCTCAAGCATGGGGCTAATTAAGGGTCAGAGGGTTGTGTGTCTGCTCAGACATGAGGCTCAATTAAAGGTCAGAGGGTTGTAAGTCTGCTCAGACATGGGGCTAATTAAAGGTCAGAGGGTTGTGGGTCTGCTCAGACATGGGGGTCAATCAAAGGTCAGAGGGTCATTAATCTGGTTTGTCCCACTTCTTCAGCTTAACTATTTTCTTAGCTTTAATGTAAAGCCATGTACATAATTTATCCTCACATTGAATTTTTCTTTTGTGAACAGAAGATCTAAAGAATCAAATAGCTTTTTCAAGTGCCCAGAGGCTCAGTTAAATGCTGCAAGGTTATATATGCGAACTATTTTTTACCAAAATATTCAACACGCAAAATGTGTCACGCTCAGGGCTGTTTTTCAATTATTTGCCAGTGGACTCGCTTGAAAATTTGTAATAACATTCGCTGCTATATTATTTTGTTTTTTAAAAGTTCTGGCTGCAATTTTTTAGTTTCCTTTTGTTAAGATGTCAGAACATACTAACCAATGACATTGCAATAAAACTTCGCATACAAAAACCCTTGAATGTGAGATGAAGATAGAGACGATACCCATAGCTCAAGGATCTCATATTTGACCCCTTAAATAACTACGTATATGAATTATTACCTCTTCTGTATTGTCCAATCCACCTTTTAATACTTTTAAATTTACTCCAAAGTAGATACACATTAAATATTTTATTGTAATGCTTCTTCATCTTTTAATAAACTCTAACACAGATATTCACAGACACGTGTATACAGTTAGTTTACTTGTGACATGGTGATTATATAAACATGGTCGGAAATATTTGACAGTGTTTATGTTATAATCACAGGCAAGATTACCAAGGTCTCCATTGAAATGAAGGACTGCAAAGAGTATATAGAAGAGGGCATCCACGAATCGGAGGTGTGCGGAGACTCGGCTATGCTGGCCCAGTTCCTCATGCTCAAGGTTAAATTCAATCACCTCGAAGGAGTAAACATGGTTGAAACATTGCCACTTCTGCAGGTAGATATTCTAATAATGATTATTTCTACTCCGGTTGTATAGTAATACTCAAGTCAACTTGCCCTTGTGGCTGAATTGGTTAGCGCACAGATTTCTCTTGTTAGGATTGTTGTCTCAGTCCCTAGTCATGATGATAGGAATAATATAATGTATTTAGTTGCTGGTTAACCGCTTATTTAAAGATTTTCAAGTCCGCTTATTTTCAAGTCTGCAGTAAGCTTTTCATATTTGACTCAAGTTGGACTATTTACCTGCAGAGTGTCCTAGAAGTGCTCAGGAGCATCTCTCGTATGTCCGTCAACGATCTGCGTCTGTTCTCCCAAGCTACAGTACTTCTCACTGACATGACCAGCCTCTCCTGTCAGCATGATAAGCAGCAGCTCTCACTGCTCTCCGACAAATATTTACTGGCCCACAAGTCCTTGCTTTCTCAAGTAATTAAACTGTTTGTCTTGTGCTATTTGTCCACCTATTGCGAGTGTAGCGAGCGTGTAGAGTCTAACTGCTCTACTCTTGTAACCAAAGTGCCCTCCTGGTGTGGTTGGGTTAAAAAGTATATCAGTTTGTTTTTGTACCATTTCCTGTCACAACTGTTTGCACTGTTCTAAATCATCTCAAAAGCCACAAGTAGTAGTGGCTCCTCTATTCTTAGAATATTTACCCAGTCTCTTCGTGGTAACATTGAACCGTTAGTGAAAATGCTTCTATTGTCACTTCTGTAGGCATATTCTGTAATCACTTGTCAAGATCTCATAAAGTATGTGCTATTATTGAAAGCTGACTTTTTATACCTTTAAATATGTGAATAAAAAATGGTGTTAGATATCGAGGCTAAGCATTGCTATCTATACGCGTAGATGGAGTTGCTCGGAGATGTCATTGTACATTATCACAAACAAGAAGACATCTGTGCTGAGATGCTGAGTACTCCGGCTAACCCGATGAGCAACCTCTATCTTCCCCAAGTTCCTTTACTTGCTCAAGTAAAGATGAGATTAGGGCATACTCTTGCCCTCAGGGCGGCAGCAAGGTAATATAATGGCGAGTGATATGGTGCACCCATCCTGTTTCATATTTGCGAACCACTTTCTGATTTGTCTATCATAAACTTAACATTTTAGTAAACTTGTTCGAGTATAAGGTATATTATGTAAATACATAGTATAATAAATTACATTAAAAGTAGTTTAAAGATAATGATGGCTAGGAGCTACTGATTTTCTTGTCACCATTTTTCAATGACACTCAGGGAAAAAATGCGTATATTTCAGTTTTCAGTGCCACGTAGTGATGATGACGACATATAAAGGTTGTTAAGTCTTTTATGCTTGAGCTGTGCAACTGTTAAAAGCTGTTTTAGGCAACTTGTCACAAAGGTTCAGCCAACTACCAAAAACGCGAATGTAAGCTATGAAAACTTGTTAGCTCTTTCTCCCCCAGTAGCTGCTAGAATAAATAGAAGACAACTCCCAACTTTTTGTTACTTTCCTGGCTATTTCTATAGTCCACTCACTAAGTAGATATTGATATTCAGTAAAGAGTGCTTGGTAAGTGAGTGATGAATCTCGCTAGCAAATGTGTGTTTGAATACTTGTATTCTAGTAGGCAGGTATTCCTAGCTGTTTATTGGACACGTTAGTAAGCTAGCTCGGGTACCTGTGACTCTAGCTGTTTATTGGACACGTTAGTAAGCTAGCCCGGGTACCTGTGACTCTAAGATGACTCGAAGAAGTCGAGTTTTCCTGAGTTCAAGAAAAACATCACACAATAATTAGCTATGATTTGAGGCAGAACTTTCCTGATCTGGAACACAACAAGAAAAGGCCCTGGTCACGCTGTATGCAGCGGAAATCATTTTATGTTACTAATTGCATTTTAATTACAGCTGCAGCTTGATCTCTCAAGTCATCTGCACTTTCTTTAACTATTAAAACTAATTGACACATCATTGGTACAAAGGTTGTATGGCAAGCAAACAGCATCTCAATGCAAACTCGCTGCAGCCTGTATTTTATGTTTCATTTGACAGCGCTGACGCCGATGAACAACTCTTCTTCTACACCAATGCTCTGAGTTTACTGACTACAGCGCTGCATATCAACAATGTGTCGACAGGCATGCAACCGCATGTCAAGGCTGAAATATACTTAGCCTTGGGTCGCATACAGCACCAGCTCTACCTTATTAGCAAATATGACTACCACGAGGCCGTTTCTACCTTGCTGCAGGCTATCTTAACATCTCGCGCTTACAATCATGATCTCGGGTAAGTAGATGTATATGTGATGTACGATGACATGAGGTAAGTATGTGTGCATAGACTGCACCTTGACCTTCAGTTAGTAACAGTATGATCAATGCACAAATCCATCTTATTTCATTTCAGGAGACCCACTATGTTTTTATTACACAGTGTCAAATAGTTGAGCGTGTGTTACAATTGCTCGCTTTGTTAAAAGTCGACAATGCAACAGCATAAATCATTGTAGAAGTATTAATGATTGTAGTTGGTTCAAAAGGTTAACTGTTCTACAAACAATGCTGTTGGATAGGTGCCTTTGTTACACTGACCTCTACAATGTATACCTTGGTGGTTGGTAAATTAACTTAATGAATAAAAGGGAATGCTAATGATTAGCATAATATTTGCATATGTTTTGCATTAATAGCTTGGAGTTAGGTTTTCCTGTGAGAGTGTTCCTTAGCAGTTTACATTTATTATTGGTCTAGTTCTTAATTGCTTGGCTTGCTATAATGCTTAAAGAAATATTGTGTAGTGTTGTATTATTTAGTGCTAGATTACTCAAAGCGGTATTAGTTAGTGCAGCATTACTTAGTTTTGCATTATTTAGTGCTGCAATACTTAGTGATGCATTACTTAGTGCTACATTACTCAGCGATGCATTACTTAATGCTGCATTACTTAGTGCTGCATTACCTAATGCTGCATGCATCAATTAGTGCCATATTATTTAGTGCTACATTGCTTAATGCTGCATTACTTAGTGTTGCATTACTTCCATTACTTGAGTTAGATAGTGCTACATTACTTAGTGCTACGTCGTTTAGTTCTTTTGTATTATAGGCTAATAAGACAGGCTTACCTGGAGATAGCCATGATCTATTTGCACACTAGTGAGCATGCCCATGTAGTGTCCTCCACTCAGGATCTCCTCAATTCTGATAACCCCACATCGGAACGGGAGGATAGCTTTTCCATTGCTGATGATAACCTTTCTCTATCGAGTGCCACGACTGTTCAATCATCATCCAAGTCAATCAAGACCAGGCGTAAGGTTTGTGACCAATTTTTTAAATTCTTATAAAATAAAATCTTTCTTGAAATTCATAAATTTTCAGGTGAACTAAAGAGGTTAGAAAATTATGCCTCATTGTAAGATGGGGAAATCACCCCAGTTTTTTATGCATTTAAAAAGATGAAGCTAGTAAGTGATGCTAAGGAGAGAAGCTTTCCGATGTAAGTTGGCATAAGCTCTGTCCTACAGTAACCTAATCAACCATTTATACTCAAGAAGGTGCTAGAAGCTCTAGCAGCCAAAACTGTTCGTTCCAAATCTTTTTTCAGAGAGAAAGAGAGCTGGTGCCATTGGAAGGCATTAGCGAGACGGGTTTTGCTGGTGATGATGTAAGCGAGCTCCCTTGGTCGTTCACATTCGTGTTGTTATTATAGACTTTCCTCATCCCTTATATAACCATCTGTCTTTTCTTTGTCCTAGTTATTGAACCCTTCTATAAAACTATCCAATAATTTCTGTTTCTTTTCAGTTCATCTCTGATTGTCTCTTCATTTCCAGTAAATTATGTTAATGTTGTGTTCAATTTTCCAAGCATGTCCGCAGTGGCCTGCACTTGTGTTTATTATTTTCACCCGTTGTGTGTTGAAGTACATTATTGCTTTTTTACAGCTTAGCGAAAGCAGGAACTTTGTGCATCAAAGTTCTTGTTCTGTCACACGTTATAGCGCGTGTGACCTACATGCTGAGCATGTAAGTCAGCTCAACCAATTAAGCAGTTTCCTGTTCTGTTACGGATTACTCAATGGTTATTGTAGCCGTATCTGTTGCAATAACATTTCTCTTTGGTATTTAACAGGACAAGCAGCAGGCTTCTAGCAAAGATCGTAGTTATCGTCGCAAGGTGAAGGGTGTTGTTGTCAGTGAACCGGACAAAGAAAAGCTTGCCGCTTATGTTGCGATCAAGTGCGCCGCACAAGCTGCCTCGTGTCAGCTAGCTCTAGCGCAAATCGTCGGTGATCACGCCAGCACTAAAGAGCCACTGCAGCAGGCTGCCTGGGTAAATTTACCTCAATTCATGGCATTGGACTTGGTGGGTGACTATGTGATTGGCAAACAGCGACATGTGTACAAAGGTAAGTACATGTAGGACAGTTTATTTAACATTTATCTTTTAAAATCACTTTCATCAGCGTCATATCAGGCTTGTGCAAGTTAAACATCAATTCAGAGTGCTTCTCCCGCTCTCTCCGTTCATATATGATTACATCAATTCAGAGTGCTTCTCCCGCTCTCTTCGTTCATATATGATTACGCATTAAAGAGAATAGACTTTTAATACAGAATTGAGACAAAGCTGTACAAGCCCAAAAATCTCTATAAATTCTAAATAAATCTCTCAACTCTCAGATGAATTGCATTTGTTCGCTCTGCCAAGGTCAGCAATGCAACAGCATCAATCATTGTAGTAGTATAAAGTTAATGGTTACAAATGGTTAATGTTTAAATGTTGTACAACAAGCAATTCTGTTTGACAGGTGTTTTTGTCATGCTGACTTCTGCAATATAACTAGATAGTTAGAAATTAACCTAATGTATAAAAAGGAATGCTATCCAAAATAAAAATGTATACAAAAAAACAACTAATAAGTGGTCTAACTAATATAATAATATTGGAATTGAAAGCACTAAACATGTAAAAATCAAGCTTGATGATTGATATGAGTATTGTTAAAATGAAAGTTGGTCAGGTATAAGCTCTGTGACAACAGCTATGCATATCTATTACAAAAGATTTCTAGTTATGAAAACAAAAATATAATGTAGAAATGTTAAAAATGGTACGGCTGTATGGGGAATGCTATTATTAGTCAAAAAATAGTAGGTGTAGTTTGAGTTTAGTTTTTAAAGATTGCAGAGAAAGAGTTCTTAAACTAGTGCAGAGGCTATTAAATGAATTTAGCAGGTTATTGTTGAGTTTTTGTGGTTTATGGCATTAGGTAACATAAATCTGGTCTTGGTTCTGTGATCATGGTTTATGGTTTGAAAGTTATAGCTGAAATATTTAGGGCAGTTATTGTTGAGTAGAGAGAATGAGCAGTGGGACAGGTAAAGTACTGTGACAACTTAGGTAAGGGAAGAACACCGGTAGTGTTTGTTATTAAAGTGGTAGGTGGTAAGTGATGGTTTTTATGTAGTATTTTTTCCTTTTCCGTACGCATTTTAGGAGATCAACTTTTGCTAAATATCCAATGAAATGTCTACTCTACATGTTATTTTTTAATCTTAAAATGAAATCTATAATGGTTTCTCACTATTATCAACCACTAAAAATCATTTAATGTTTTAGTTTAACTACAGAGATGCGATAAACTAAAAAATTCTCTAACTGTTTGCTTCAGATTGGGTGGAGGAGCAGATGGCCCCGCTTGTAGAAAGCATGGAACCCAAGAAGTTGAGGACATATGAGGATGTCCTCTGTGATGCTCAGGAAGAGGCTATTGATCTAAACTGGATACATTGTCTTGGTTGGTTTAACTCTTTGTTGTGTGTGTTCACTGTCTATATTCATCATCATGTCTATGATGCTCTCTATGAATCTATCTGTAGTAACTCTCTCTGATTTCATTTGGTAGCAGTTTTATGAGTCAATTTATAGCAGCCCTCTATGAATCCATTTATAGCAGCTCTATGAATCCAATTCTAGCAGCTCTTTATGAATCCATTTGTGGTAGCTCTATGAATCCATTTATGGCAGCTCTTTATGAGTCCAATTTTAGCAGCTCTTTATGAATCCATTTGTGGTAGCTCTTTGATTCCATTTGTAGTAGCTCTATGAATCAATTTGTAGCAGCTTTCTATGAATCCATTTGTAACAGCTTTATGGATCCATTTGTAGCAGCTCTATGAATCCATTTGTAGCAGCTCTATGAATCCATTTGTAGCAGCTCTATGAATCCATTTGTAACAGCTCTCTATGAATCCATTTGTAACAACTCTCTATAAATCCATTTGTAGCAGTTCTATGAATCCATTTGTAGCAGCTCTATAAATCTATTTGTAGTAGCTCTATGGATCCATTTGTAGCAGATCTCTGTTAATCTATTTGTGACACATCTCTGTTAATCTATTTGTAGCAGCTCTCTTTGAATCCATTTGTAGCAGATCTCTGTTAATCTATTTGTAGCTTGTGTTGGTTTGCTTGCAAAAACACTGACTGATATATTTACAACAAACTTGTATGTAACCACAAGAGGAAATTGAATAAGAGTCAGTATAGCAATTTCATTTACCATCTCAATATGTGTTTCAGGATACCAGAGCATATTGCATCGGATGGTTAGCCATTCAAGTCTGACTCTTATTAGGGATAATGATGAGGGAACCCAGAGTCAAGGCTGTTGTGTCAGATATACACTTGATTCTCTCATGTTTGCTCAGAGAATTGCTGCTAGTCATGCTTTCTTCAGCGAGCATTTATCTGTAAGTGTACTATTGATAGGTGGTAGTAGTATACATGTATGTATCTGTAAGTGTACTAGTTGACAGGTAGTAGTGTACATGTATGTATCTGGAAGTGTACTAGTTGATAGGTAGTAGTATACATGTATGTATGTATCTGTAAGTGTACTAGTTGACAGGTAGTAGTATACTTGTATGTATCTGTAAGTGTACTAGCTGATAGGTAGTAGAATACATGTATGTATCTGTAAGTGTATTAATTGATAGGTGGTAGTATACTTGTATATATCTGTAAGTGTACTAATTGATAGGTGGTAGTATACATGTATGTTTCTGTAAGTGTACTAATTGATAGGTAGTAGTATACTTGTATGTATCTGTAAGTGTACTAATTGATAGGTAGTGGTATACATGTATGTATCTGTAAGTGTACTAATTGATAGGTAGTGGTATACATGTATGTATCTGTAAGTGTACTAATTGATAGGTAGTAGTACACATGTATGTATCTGTAAGTGTACTAATTGATAGGTAGTAGTATACTTGTATGTATCTGTAAGTGTACTAGTTGATAGGTAACAACACAAGTGTATGACTCTCCATCAATCTTAAATGTGCATTATAATAGCTATTAAACTGATGTATATGTTATGTTACGTCAGGTATTACAAAACTTGAGGTTTGCATTTATGTTACAACTACAGTATATATGTAGTTGTAGTGTTAGTACCATTTGAGAAAGCAGATAATTGTTTGCATTTTCTTACCGTAAGCGATAAGGAATGCACAGTTTATTGCGAAGGCAAAAGTCCTTTCACAGAAATCAAATCGTGACCTTGAAGGTCACTTTTTCAATTTTTAGCTGCTTGCTTGTTATTATATATTCCCTATTTTTTATTTTATGTCAACACAATTTTGAAATGTACTATGTTAACTTAGAAAGTAGTGGCTACAGTAGAATATTAGATTAACCACGGTTGGAGTTGTAGAGTAGACTTAGATATTAGATTAATCACAGTTGGAGCTGTAGAGCAGACTTGGATATTAGATTAACCACAGTTGGAGCTGTAGAGCAGACTTAGATATTAAATTAACCACGGTTGGAGCTGTAGAGTAGACTTAAATATCAGATTAACCGCAGTTGGAGCTGTAGAGTAGACTTAAATATTAGATTAACTACAGATGGAGCTGTAGAGTAGACTTAGATATTAGATTAACTACAGTTGGAGCTGTAGAGTAGACTTCAATATTAGATTAATCACAGTTGGAGCTGTAGAGTAGACTTAGATATTAGATTAACTACAGATGGAGCTGTAGAGTAGACTTAGATATTAGATTAACTACAGTTGGAGCTGTAGAGTAGACTTCAATATTAGATTAATCACAGTTGGAGCTGTAGAATAGACTTAGATATTAGATTAACTACAGATGGAGCTGTAGAGTAGACTTAGATATTAGATTAACTACAGTTGGAGCTGTAGAGTAGACTTTAATCTTAGATTAACCACAGTTGGAGCTGTAGAGTAGACTTAGATAATAGATTAACTACAGTTGGAGCTGTAGAGTAGACTTTAATCTTAGATTAACCACAGTTGGAGCTGTAGAGTAGACTTAGATAATAAATTAACTACAGTTGGAGCTGTAGACTAGACTTAGATATTAAATGTTCAAATGGCAGTTCTACTCACACCTTATTACTACAAATTTATGTGATCTAAAAAGTAATTCTTGTGAGTTGAGGATTTCCGTTTTTGCTAAGTTTATATTCTTGATTTGAGTTTCCTTTATTACAGCTAAAGTACAATTCCTTACCATTCCCTCTGTACGATTCCTTACCATTCCCTCTGTACAATTCCTTACCATACCCTCTGTACAATTTCTTTGCTATATCCTCTGTACAATTCCTTACCATACACTCTGTACTATTCCTTACCATACCCTCTGTAAAATTTCTTTGCTTTATCCTCTGTACAATTCCTTACCATACACTCTGTACAATTCCTTACCATACCCTCTATACAATTCCTTACCATACACTCTGTACTATTCCTTACCATGCCCTCTGTACAATTTCTTTGCTTTATCCTCTGTACAATTCGTTACCATACCCTCTGTACAATTCCTTACCATACATTCTGTGCAATTCCTTACCATACCCTCTGTACAATTTCTTTGCTATATCCTCTGTACAATTCGTTACCATACCCTCTGTACAATTTCTTTGCTATATCCTCTGTACAATTCCTTGCCATACACTCTGTACAATTCCTTACCATACCCTCTATACAATTCCTTACCATACACTCTGTACTATTCCTTACCATGCCCTCTGTACAATTTCTTTGCTTTATCCTCTGTACAATTCGTTACCATACCCTCTGTACAATTCCTTACCATACATTCTGTGCAATTCCTTACCATACCCTCTGTACAATTCGTTACCATACCCTCTGTACAATTTCTTTGCTATATCCTCTGAACAATTCCTTACCATACACTCTGTACAATTCCTTACCATACCCTCTGTACAATTCATTACCATACCCTCTGTACTATTTCTTTGCTATATCCTCTGTACAATTCCTTACCATACACTCTGTACAATTCCTTACCATACACTCTGTACAATTCCTTACCATACACTCTGTACAATTCCTTACCATACCCTCTGTACAATTTCTTTGCTATATCCTCTGTACAATTCCTTACCATACACTCTGTACAATTCCTTACCATACACTCTGTACAATTCCTTACCATACACTCTGTACAATTCCTTACCATACCCTCTGTACAATTCATTACCATACCCTCTGTACAATTTCTTTGCTATATCCTCTGTACAATTCCTTACCATACACTCTGTACAATTCCTTACCATACACTCTGTACAATTCCTTACCATACACTCTGTACAATTCCTTACCATACCCTCTGTACAATTTCTTTGCTATATCCTCTGTACAATTCCTTACCATACACTCTGTACAATTCCTTACCATACACTCTGTACAATTCCTTACCATACACTCTGTACAATTCCTTACCATACCCTCTGTACAATTCTTTACCATACACTCTGTACAATTCCTTACCATACCCTCTGTACTATTTCTTACCATACACTCTGTACTATTTCTTACCATACACTCTGTACTATTTCTTTGCTATAACTTACACACAACTATTTTCCCATACTTTCAGTGTTACTGTTTCCACAGCTAGTTCATGGAATTTCGATTTGTAGTTCTACAGTGAAAACTGTGTGGCAATCAGTCCGCCACGACTGTTGGACTTGAGCGCTAACTCTGCCGACCCACAGATCATCAATCCTCCAATACAAATCATTTCTTGTGATTATTTGGCCAATATGTCTGCCGAGACGAGTTCAGAAATAATCAGCCTTCCTCCTCTATCAGGTTTGTGCAGCGAAGATTTTCTAGTGTGACTATTTCATTTTACGATGATGTAGATTTTTATGGTGTGTCAAGTTGTCATGGTTTGTCAGGTTTTCAAAGTTTGTCAAGTTTTTAAGTATGTCAATGTATGTCATGTTGTCTAGGTATATCACTTTGTCAAGGTATCTGGTTGTCAAGATGGTTTATGTTAATCAACTTTTACGAAGTGTGAATAAGAATTAAAGATTCTAAAGCAAAAAGAGAAATATGAAATGTTTGTATAGGCTTACAGCTGGTGGCATTGGAATACACTTCAGGTAGTCAACTTCAGGTCACTCTTTCCATGTTTAGACGGTGGTAACTTGCCGAGCAAGGGAGCTCTTAGTGTGACAAGTAACACGGACTCAGAGTCAACAGTTGGGATGGCAGGAGAGCCGGAGTTGACATTCCAGTGGTACATACCATTACTGCAGCTGAACGGCAGTAGCCAACTGTCACAGTAAGTCTGTCACTGACAAACAAGTTCTTGGTTTTAAAAGGAAATAATATTATTTTCATTATATTCTAAATATGTCTATGTTTAATTATTGTCGTAGATCTAAACGTAATTATAAACATTCCAGGTTTGTGCATCTGATTTACTCTGGTGTTCGCAAAGACCCAGCTGATAAGAAAATGTTCAAATCATTTGCTGGACAGCTCAGATTACAAACTGAAGAAATTGTACAGCTGCATAAGAGGTATGTGTGGATGTGGTGGATGAGGTATTTAGGTGCTTATCAGCTGGAATTTTTGAGTGGAGAGTAAAGCTAACTTGTGTAGCCAGATTTGGCTTAGGCGTACTGGGTATTAGCTGCTATCATTAGGAGGTTGGGGATGGGAATGCCTCCCATAGCTTTATCTAAGAAATTATCAACAAGATTTGTAAAATGCATCTAGGGTAATATATAATTTACATATTTCCAAACATTTGCTATTTCGGTCATAAAACAACATTTGCTAGTTTGTTCATAAAACAACATTTGCTAGTTTGATCATAAAACAACATTTGCTAGTTTGATCATAAAACAACATTTGCTACTTTGATCATAAAACAACATTTGCTAGTTTGATCATAAAACAACATTTGCTAGTTTGGTCATAAAACAACATTGGCTAATTTGGTCGTAAAACATTTGCTAGTTTGGCCATAAACCAACATTTTCTAGTTTGGCCATAAACCTAGTTCTCTATGCGTTTTCTCCTAGTTTATTTCTAATGGCCCCACATCTCTACTCAGCCTTCAACTTTGAGAATCAATCTCGAACTGTCTATATATTTGTACATTTGTATATTGGATTGTAGCCTGGTACACTTAGTCCAGAAAGGAGAAATCGCTTTAGTAGACCCATCCCTCCCTCCAATGACCAAAAAACCAGCAACGGTTGCGAGCACACCTGCACCAACAAAAAGTTCAAGGGTTAAGGCAAAGGGCAAACCAATCTCACCGAAGCTGAAAAAAGACGAGGCTATTGAGGTAAGAATTTCATGTTAGGTTGCTTATGAAATCTTTACTATAATAGATGCCATGTCTTTCATCTATCTGTATGAAGTGGATGGTGGTTGGAAAAATATTGTACCATTCGGGATTTGAACACTCAACCTTCTTTATGTCAACCCAATGCACTACCACTTGAGCTGATAATTCCCTTAGATGAATTCTAGAGTAGTGTTAACATTCTAATTAGTTAACATTTTAATTCCTAAGTGTAAAACTTATTCTCTGTGCTTTATTGGCAGACCTGATGATCTCTCTAAGATGTCAAAGCGGTTAAGAACACAAAAATCAGTTTAAAACTACTTAAACCGAGTTTAGTTCTAATGTTAATATGATCTTTTCTAAACTACTGATATTCTGTTTTTGATATCCATATGCATGATAAAAGTCTTATTTATTTTGTCCCCTTGACTTAAATTTAGGTTGTAAGTAATGTAATATTACACTTACTTGTTTGTGTGTCTTATATTCCAGTAATCAGCATCCCACATAGTTACAAAGCTGGCTTGAACGCGCTTAAAAACATTTCTATTGCAGGCAACATTGCGGGGGTGCATGAACAACATTTACAAATTGTTTGGTTTGGAGTGGCCGACTCTTCAGGAGATACTTTTAGCTAATGCTGAACAAGAGCAAGCGGCGTCAGCGGGAGCAGCAGCCGTTGACAAACCGTCAACCCCTAAATTAGAGAAAGAAAAATCTGTTTTGGAAAAAGGAAACACAGAGATGAATGCAGAAGAAGTGAAGGTAACACACTCCACTATAATAGCAGAAATACTCACATTGAGGTCATGACGAGATGAAACTTTTAGGAGACTGTACTAGTAAAGTATTAGCTTATGTGGAATTAATATTTAGCAAAATCTATTAACTGTGCAATGAACTAGTAGGAAAAATCAACACCGGGTCCTTCTCACCGGGAGAGAAGCATGTTCATTGGTGCCATTAATTTGCCAAGCAGTTCTAGGTTTGTACCTTGTAAGGTAAATGCGAGGTAATACGCTTACTAAAAGATTACATGAGAGGTAACTACTAATAGAGCTACAACTGCTGAAGCTGGTTGAGTTTAGAGTATTTCTATATAATATTTATAGTATAGAATAATACGGTATAATTCATCTTCTGCACCGCTGCTGCTATAGTAGCAACAAAAGTCAGCAGAACACCTTTGTGTGCCCTACGAAGCAGTCACTGCATCATCAGTCAGTTAATTGTAGATACCGTTTGAGATGACTCGAGGAAGTTTCAAACTATTAGAGAGGATGTTCAACCTGACCTACGGGCACACACTTACTCATAGCAAACTGCTGACTTGGCTGCAGCCAGTTATACATGAACAGTTAGAGAAATGAACCAGTCTTATTCGATCTGATGCACAGAGGCTAACCTAAGCTCAAATGATTCTTGGCCAGACAAGAGCTTCATCGAAAGAATATCACAGACAGTAAACTGTAATTGCGAGTCTTTCATGACCTTTGACCCTTGTTCAAACAAGCGCTTTTACGTATTCATGTTTTACTTGTTAAAGTAATGTTTTTAATAGAACAATATTAGTTGGAAGCTGATATACGCCGTAGGTTGTTACGTCTTGTTCGATTTTGCTCATGGAAACAATGCATATTGTTTGCTCTGTCGGCCTCACCGATGATATTTTGATTACTAATTTATTAATAAATTTTGAAATACTGCCTGGCAGCACTGTATGAGAGTTTAGCCACGACACTTAAAATAGTTATATTGAGAGCCCGGTGCATATCTGATGACAGTCTATGGAAGTGCTGTGTGGTAATGTTTCTGAAACGGTGTCTCTGTGGCATGGAACTAAAGCATATTTGGGAACAATGCTAATACATACAAACACTTCTTTAGTTGATAAACTTAGACAGAGCTGTCTTAGGGAGAATAGATTTGTACAGTTTCCGTTTTTACACAACTGTTTTTACCTTGCCACTTTAATTCTACATGACTAAGTTTATAAAACAATTACAGGCGAACTATTTACACACATTTTAACCGAGAGAAAGCGTAATACTGTAGTTTAAATTTAGTTATTTTAGTAAAGCTGTTTGGCTAAATTCATAGATTTGGTTACAATTTAGTTGACATGTTTAACCTTAAACCGAAGTTGTATCTTCACACACATGAAAAGATTAAATGAAAATGGTATGCTGCCGGCGACAGTGACATTAGTAGTTGGCAGCGACTGCATGCTGTCAGACAGTACTTCAGATAGTGAATCGTGTAGGTATAGTTTGCTAGTTAGACTGTGATAATTAGACTGTGATAATACCGAACCACTAAGTCAGAATAGTTTGCTAACTTTATATTTATAATCGCCTATTATTATACCAATATCCCTAATCCCAATCCTAATTCCACTAATTTCAACCTATTATATCTGTATTATTTACTGATTATATCTTTAAAATCCTACATTATTGCTAGTCATAGGGGACTGGAGATTGCTCAGAATTGTGGACTATAAACAGGACTAGTCTAAAAATAGAGCTGGTTTATCAATAGAAAGGGTTCATTTATAGAACATTGCATCAGAAGGGACAACTTCGGTATTAAAGAAACAACTCCAGAAAGCAATTTTTATAATGCAAGAAAGTTGGCATTTTGTAAAAGAAAATGTACTTTGTGAAATGAATTTGAAAAGACTTAAAGAAAACTTTCTGTATAATAAATAAGAATGAACCACGATTAGGTATTACAGACCATAAGGGGATATTCCTACTTTATAGATCAACACGAAAACACTCACTCAACTGAACATAATGTGTGCCTTTCAATGTAGAAGGCGGATCTTATTCTATTGCTAGAATAAATTATTTTAACCTGCCAACAGACACTAGAGTGTAATATTCATATGAAACATTATTTGAAAACAACAAAATGAGACATTTTAAGAAAACATTGCTTGCATCAAGATTTCTATTGATTTTAACTTTGAAGCATCAGGAGCTGCTTTATATGATGAGAGAGGTTGATACAGTTTGTTTGAATAGGCTGTCCTACGCCCGTACTACAGTTCTAGCAATGGGACAACAAACCCTGTGACTGAATTAGATCTAAAGGTAAAGTGATGTATAGTAGAACTTGCTATAACTTTGTTAGTATGTAAGTAGGATGTAAGGTCTTTGTCCTGGACAAGGTTTTTCACCTTAGCGATTTTGGTAGAGAAGGTCATAATATGTCCAAAAAAGTCAAACGTGTCTAAAAAGGTAAATTTCAAAATATTGAAAGGGATTTTGAACAATGATGAATGACAAAATAGGTGTGTCTGGACACGGTGCCTGTGTTTTCACTTGCAAATTGACAAGACCGGGAGTGTTGCTAACACTTGCCGTTTCCCCTCTCGCTTCTCTCTCACAGTTGATCGATCATTTGACAATGACTGTCTGATGGTTTAGTCTTTATCACTGACTTCCATGCAGATATGTTTTCTACCTCCTTTTGCCTTCTGTTTGTGTCTAGTTCCCTCAACTTTATGTTAAACTTAGCTACATCTTTCTATCTCAGTCTGAGTCTGCTCTGGTTCCTCTTTTTCTCATAGAATTATGAATATAATAGCTGTACTGGCAATCACTCATGACCAATCTTGTGCACATGTCGCAGCCATTTTAAGCCTTTTTATCATAAGAATGTCCACCGTGGATAGGAGGGTAGGGACTTTTAGGATTTTGGTGTTCTTGATCTTATCATTCTAGATGAGATTCATTATGCTTTGAAGTTGTCTCATCATGACTATTTGCAGTCTCTTAACTTGCTTTGTGGTACACCGTCCAGGTCTCAGCTCAGTATAATAGGGCTGTTAGGATTAAAGCTCTGTATAACTTACACTTATCTTGGATGGTGACATGTTTGTTCCTCCACAAACCATTCTGAAGTTTCCCAAAGGAAGAACTGGCAGTTCAAATTCTGTTACTAAGCTCTTTATCAATTGCTGGATACGGTACCACTCAGTTATTTATAATTGGTACAGTGGGTGTGGTATTGCTGGATACGGTACCACTCAGGTATTTATAATTGGTACAGTGGGTGTAGTATTGCTGGATACGGTACCACTCAGTTATTTATAATTGGTACAGTGGGTGTGGTATTGCTGGATACGGTACCACTCAGGTATTTATAATTGATACAGTGGGTGTGGTATTGCTGGATACGGTACCACTCAGGTATTTATAATTGGTACAGCGGGTGTGGTATTGCTGGTTACGGTACCACTCAGTTATTTATAATTGGTACAGTGGGTGTGGTATTGCTGGTTACGGTACCACTCAGTTATTTATAATTGGTACAGTGGGTGTGGTATTGCTGGATACGGTACCACTCAGTTATTTATAATTGGTACAGTGGGTGTGGTATTGCTGGATACGGTACCACTCAGGTATTTATAATTGATACAGTGGGTGTGGTATTGCTGGATATGGTACCACTCAGTTATTTATAATTGGTACAGTGGGTGTAGTATTGCTGGATACGGTACCACTCAGGTATTTATAATTGGTACAGTGGGTGTGGTATTGCTGGTTACGGTACCACTCAGTTATTTATAATTGGTACAGTGGGTGTGGTATTGCTGGATACGGTACCACTCAGGTATTTATAATTGGTACAGTGGGTGTGGTATTGCTGGTTACGGTACCACTCAGTTATTTATAATTGGTACAGTGGGTGTGGTATTGCTGGATACGGTACCACTCAGGTATTTATAATTGGTACAGTGGGTGTGGTATTGCTGGATACGGTACCACTCAGTTATTTATAATTGGTACAGTGGGTGTGGTATTGCTGGATACGGTACCACTCAGGTATTTATAATTGATACAGTGGGTGTGGTATTGCTGGTTACGGTACCACTCAGTTATTTATAATTGGTACAGTGGGTGTAGTATTGCTGGATACGGTACCACTCAGGTATTTATAATTGATACAGTGGGTGTGGTATTGCTGGATACGGTACCACTCAGGTATTTATAATTGATACAGTGGGTGTGGTATTGCTGGATACGGTACCACTCAAGTATTTATAATTGGTACAGTGGGTGTGGTATTGCTGGATACGGTACCACTCAGGTATTTATAATTGGTACAGTGGGTGTGGTATTGCTGGTTACGGTACCACTCAGTTATTTATAATTGGTACAGTGGGTGTGGTATTGCTGGTTACGGTACCACTCAGTTATTTATAATTGGTACAGTGGGTGTGGTATTGCTGGATACGGTACCACTCAGGTATTTATAATTGGTACAGTGGGTGTGGTATTGCTGGTTACGGTACCACTCAGTTATTTATAATTGGTACAGTGGGTGTGGTATTGCTGGATACGGTACCACTCAGTTATTTATAATTGGTACAGTGGGTGTGGTATTGCTGGATACGGTACCACTCAGGTATTTATAATTGGTACAGTGGGTGTGGTATTGCTGGTTACGGTACCACTCAGTTATTTATAATTGGTACAGTGGGTGTAGTATTGCTGGATACGGTACCACTCAGGTATTTATAATTGATACAGTGGGTGTGGTATTGCTGGATACGGTACCACTCAGTTATTTATAATTGGTACAGTGGGTGTGGTATTGCTGGATACGGTACCACTCAGTTATTTATAATTGGTACAGTGGGTGTGGTATTGCTGGATACGGTACCACTCAGGTATTTATAATTGGTACAGTGGGTGTGGTATTGCTGGATACGGTACCACTCAGGTATTTATAATTGGTACAGTGGGTGTGGTATTGCTGGATACAGTACCACTCAGGTATTTATAATTGGTACAGCGGGTGTGGTATTGCTGGATACGGTACCACTCAGTTATTTATAATTGGTACAGTGGGTGTGGTATTGCTGGATACGGTACCACTCAGGTATTTATAATTGATACAGTGGGTGTGGTATTGCTGGATACGGTACCACTCAGGTATTTATAATTGGTACAGTGGGTGTGGTATTGCTGGATACGGTACCACTCAGGTATTTATAATTGGTACAGTGGGTGTGGTATTGCTGGATACGGTACCACTCAGGTATTTATAATTGATACAGTGGGTGTGGTATTGCTGGTTACGGTACCACTCAGTTATTTATAATTGGTACAGTGGGTGTGGTATTGCTGGATACGGTACCACTCAGTTATTTATAATTGGTACAGTGGGTGTGGTATTGCTGGATACGGTACCACTCAGGTATTTATAATTGGTACAGTGGGTGTGGTATTGCTGGTTACGGTACCACTCAGTTATTTATAATTGGTACAGTGGGTGTAGTATTGCTGGATACGGTACCACTCAGGTATTTATAATTGGTACAGTGGGTGAGCCGCTTAATATCTATCAGGTTGTTTGTAGGATCTCATTGTAGATGCAGAAGCTTTACAGGTTGTTACATTCTGTTTTATCTATGTTTATCTTTAAACTGAATTCTGATGCTGCTCTGACAAATCGATTTTTAGGCAGTTGCATGTCCTCAGCTGAGTGAGCAACCAGAGCAGTCCTCAGCTGAGTGGGCAACCAGAGCACGCTCATCTGCAAACAACATATACCTGACAAGGAGCTTCGTTGTGTGTGATTTGGATTGGAACTGAGAGACGCCGAAGGGATTAGCGCTGTGCCTTGTTTGAATGTAAACACCTTCGCTGCTGTCAGTAAAAGCAACTTGAAGCATAGCACCAAGTTATAATAAGAAATGTTGATGTCAAGCCACAGCTTTGCTTGACACCATTTTCTACAGAAAACTTCTCTGAAGCATGATGTACTTGGGCTATTTAAGTCTGCATTCTATCATGCAAGAATCTTATCTTCTTGTCAGTGCAGCTTAACTTCTTTAGAATTATTCAGAGATCTTGTTTTGAGACCATATTAAAGGTCTTGGTAAAGTCAATAAAAACAGCGTACAAAGGCATGTTTTGTTCTAGATATTGACAGTTTTGTCCTGTACTTGACAGAGACTGACCGCCATATCCATTGTACTATGTCCTTCCCGAAATCCAGACCGTGTCTCAGGCAGTACATTTGGTAATAGCGCTTAATTGATACTGTTGAGTAGTACACAAGCCATAATCTTTCCAGGAATTGACAAAAAAGATACGCCTGATAGTTTCCAAATTCATTACGATCTCATTTATTAAATACAGGTGTAATGTTAGCATCTTTCTAATCCTGTGGCATTTCCTCCTTTTCCCATACATTTCATCAGTTCGAATAGTCATTTTATGACTATTCGAAGACTATACTGAAGACAGTTCATGATTGGTCCTTGCATTAGGCGATCTAGAGCACGCTGCTCTGTCATTTCTAGAACATGTAGGAGCTAGCTGAAATGCTCAACAAATAAAGCCAACCAAAATCTGATTCTTACCCTGTAGAACTGTTTTTCCATCAAGTGTATTTAGCTGTACTGTTCCTCGCTTCTAGGGCCTATAATACTTCTCTGATAACATGGTAAAATTCCTTCATATCATTGTGATTGACAGCAAACTGTAAGTTTCTTGCTTTTTCTTCTCAACGTTGTGATTTTAGTTCTCGGGTGTAATGTTGGAGTTTGTTCCCCACTGTTGAAAGTTTTGCCTTTTTTGCTCTGATGCAACGTGACAGATGCCAGCTTCATGCAACATTTCTTAACTCACGCAGCTGGTTTAGCCTCATATCATCACCTTCGAGTCTTGGTGTCTCCTTGATGATCTGCCCAGTACCTCAGATGCTGGGTTGAATGCTAGACTCTTTAAAGTCTCCCATTAGTTAGTAATCTCTCATATTCCCTTCTCCTCATCTAACTTTTCATTTATTTTCTCCTCTAGGCTTTTTTGAATCTTGTAGGTTTTTAACTTTCCAGTCGTTAGCTTCTTTGGTGGTTTTGGGCGGGTCTTTCCATGTTTCTTTGGGCGGGTCTTCCCATGTTTCTTTGGGCGGGTCTTCCCATGTTTATTTTAAATTCTGACTGTCATCATGTGGTCTGTACAGCAGTCTGTACTTCTGTAAACACAGGTATCCGAAACATCCCTCTGGTCCATTTGTTTGGTAATCACAGTCTATTAGGTGACAATGCTTGAACTTTGAATACAACCATGTCTAATTGTGATAATCCTTGTGTTTGAAGATGGTGTTGGGGATAATGAGATCATGCTCTGAGCAGAGAGCATATAGAAGTTCCCCGTTAAAGTTACAATTGAATTTGATATCTGATAGCTCAGCCAACTCTGGTGATCAAATCCAGCCCTGGCATTAAAGTCAACTGCAATGAGCTACTTACCTGCGCCAGGGAGGCTTTTCATCACACATTTTAACTGGTTTTAAAAAGTCTTCCTTGGTTTCCAAGGAATTTGCCATAGTGAGAGCCTAGGCACTTATGATAGATGAGTACGCATTTATCTTTAGTGGGAGGTGCAGGGTCATGATTCTGTCACACTGCGATTGGGTCTGATTTCATTTCCTTAATTATGTTATTTCTGATGGCAAAGCCAACTCCAGCTTTTCTCCATGCTTTTCTCTGCCTCTTCAGTAGAATGTGTAGTCACTGTCAACCAAACTCCCTGAGGACGCTAGACAGTCTGTTTCCTCTGGTCGACTTGAGCAATTTCTATCAAGAAGTATCCTTCCATTCCATTTTCCAATTTTTAACAGAGACATGCTAATTTTCTGTTTAACTCCTAACTGATTTTTATTAAGTGCCAGAGCAGGAGCTCCACAGCGTGAACTTATTTATGCCAAGTGACCGTCGAGTCGGTATGATTATCGTTGATTTGAGCCATTTTCATAAAACTGCGAGTAAAAGGTATTTAGGAACACTAGCTATTGCATTACTAGAGTCCCTATATTGGTGGTCCAGAGATGTAATCCAGCAGTTAGCTAGTGGTTATCTGGTAGACACCCTGACTGTCGTTGTTGGCATCTCACCTACACCAGTAGCCATACAAAGCTTTGGTGATGTCAATCGAAGATGTGATAATTCAATGTTATATAACTTTCAACAGTATAAATTTGCTTTGTACGCCATGGCAGCTTTATGGCCATGAAGGGGTCTACTGTTTACAAAAAATCTATTTAAACTTTCATGTCGCGTTTAATATTAAACTAAAGAGATTTGGCGCAAATGGCGATTAGAATCCATAAGACCAATGTTTTGATCCATACAAAAAAACTTACATATGATAAAACTGAGTATCATAGACTGCTCAATGAGTTTAGAGTAACCCCATGCCAGAACGATGATTCTCACAAATTTTTCGGCATAAGTATTAAAGTATTTTACCAACACACAGTTTGTATACAACATACATCACAACCAACACACATTGGTTGTGCCCTGTCGCTTTCCAAGTGTTACGAGTGACGCGTTTCCTAAACTAGTTTCATATAGCTGTCTTAAAGCATGTTAAACTGGCCATTGCAGCACACAGCTGGTTCGGGTTGTCAACAGTTACTATTCATCTCTTTATCTTTTTGGATCTAATCCAGTAAAAGGATTTGTCACCCCATTGCTAGATAGGCTGCGCGATCTATTTAAGAAAACTGTATCAACCTCTTAGGATTGAAAACTACACCGTGTCATTGCAATGCATTAAGCAATAGTTTTGCTGCTTTTATTCTTGCAGTACATTTATTGCTGCTGCAACTGCGCTCTTTGTGCAAATTGTCCACTGTGATCTACTGCTCATTTACTTCCATTACACATTACCCAAAACCCAGCAATTCATGCAATGAATTGCTGGGTTTAGCGATGCCCATTCTTCAAACTTGAAACAGCATGTATATTGGAACTGCATGAGATAATGTGAATCCACTGACACTGCTGGCTCTCCAAGCGTCTGTTCTGTCTGTCATTGTTACGGCACATTGCCAAAAGTTCTCACCGCAGTTGATGGTATTTGAGAGTCGAAAACGGAACTAGATTACATACATAGCTTCAGCTTTGGTTGCCTCCAGTAATTACCATTAAATAATCACACTTTCTCTCCAACTCCCACACCATTTAGAATATAAGGAGTTGTCATTGTCATCCCAACAAAATTGACATCTCTGTATTGTATTCTCATTATTATTTTATATTAAAACCGTAAAAGATTTTCATTTTGACCATAAACCATATGCAAC